>NC_083827.1:1765702-1975702 GCF_015708825.2 Lethenteron reissneri
CTTGAAGTCCGCCCTTTGAGTTTCCCACCATCTGACTTGAGGTCTCTGCCCTCCGAGTCCTCTCCAATACCAGTCTCGGTCACCTGCCCTCCGCCTCCACTCCGCACCCGTGTCCCACCCATCTTGACCTCCTCCTCTTCCCGATTACATCTAGAGTGCTTTAATGCTGAGATTGTAAGCTAAAATAAGAGTTGAATCGAGCAAATGTCCAATGTGTGGACCACGGGTTCAGTGTAATTAGTGGTGATACACGAGGGCCTGGTCCACCGTTTGGGCTGGGAGCCTAGGGGCTGGGGAACCAAGGTACCTGGGAACCTGGGAACCTGGAAAGCTGGGAGCTGAGGGAGCTTGGGTACTGAAAAGCCTGGGAGCCTGGGGACCTGGGAGCCAGGGACTCTGAGCCAGGGAGCCAGGGACTCTGAGCCAGGGCCTGATTCGTGCCCCTGGGTGACACCAGCACGAGCTATCGGAGCCATTCACCCTCCTCTGTGAGAATCCAAACCTTAAGTGCACGTCAGCTGCTTTAGACTTTCAATTTAAATAAAATGTCATCAATTTCCTTATAAATGAATATGAAGATATGCTATGAATCAGTTTTTATGGTCCAAAGAAATAATAATTTTAACTGAGCCATCAGAGGATTTTCTTGTTAATTAGACTTTGTAAAAATTTATAACAAATAATGAAAATTTTGCAAGATTCGGTGATTCCATAAACCCTTTCCACAGAACGGAGGTCCATTATTATATTAGCACCTGTATCTCACCGCGGTGCTACACGCTCTGCCCGCGGTGGCCACGGGACTGGTGACGCCGCACCTCCTGGTGGGCACGGTAGTGGTGGTGGTGGGGGTGGGGCGGCACACTCGGCGGAGATTAAAATCCCACGGCGACGCAAGGCCGCCGGTGAAACGCGACGGCGGCAACGTCGCCACTTTCACTTCCCTCATTCGTACGTCACCATTACGCTCGCTCGAATCCCGGGGTTTGATCTTCCACGAAGCTCGCCGTCCACCCCAAGCCGCATCCACTGCACAAACCATGGCAGTGGATGCGGATACTTGATGCACAAATGGAAATTCTAAACTCTCCATGAGTGTGGAGCAGGCCCCACCTCTTCTCTAAAATGGTTTAGTCGCGTTGGGTTTGCGTTCTGCGAAATGTTGTGGCTTTGCTCTCCAGCACACCGGTTAGTGCTGTACTAGTAACGAATTGGCACGCTCTGTTTACGTGACAATCCCTTACTAGTTGGCTGTGTCGGGTGGTGGCGTGTTTAACGACACATTTATATATTTATGCGATCTAACCCAAAAACAACTCTATTGTGGATGTCACCTGGTCGAGTAAGCTATGCAACGTGCTGTAACAGGCTTGCGCTTTTGTCATAACAGACCGTAACAATGTATAACGACGCAATGCCCGATTCACAAATACGGCGATTAACAATCCGCAGCTCCTGGTGCAGTTGTCTGGACTTGACCACCTGAATTTGAAATTGTAGTCGCTGCTCTGCATCAACAATCAGCGGCCGTACGACAAGAAGAAGATTCCGCTCGGTTACCCTGGAAAGCCTCGCCGAGGCTCAAGACTCCATCAGGAGGGTCCTTGCCAAGTTTTCGCAGTAGGGGACCCGTTGTATATTGTTCATTCTTCCCTTAAAGCCCTGACTGATTATCCCCCGCTCACCCAAACTCCCCTTTCCCCTCCCATCCCATTCACTGACTCCGTCCCTCGTCCCAACTTCCCCTACCCATTCATCACACTCACTCACTCATCATCATCATCGTTTATTCCACGCATGGTCATATTCATCATGCGCTACCATCCTTCTCAACATCTCATCTCACCACACTCTTCTAGTCTACAAATATTTAATTCTTTGTTCAGCACTTTGAGCTAGGCGCTCTCTGAATTAAAATAATAAGACAAGATGTTGCTGCTGCTGCTGTGTGTGTTATCCCGATTGAGTAATTTGCTGGTGATTGTTTCAGCATTAGGATGTTTTGGCCAATACCGTGTTGTTTTTTTCATTAGCTATGCGAGGAAAACCGAGAACCGGGTGTAAACGGACGCAGAACAGGGGGAGAGAGAACGCACAGATTCTATGCAAGGAGCCCGCATCGGGGAATCGAACCCAGGAAGCTTTGTTGCTGCGAGACACGAGCGCTGCCGCTGCGCCGCCCTGCCGCCCGCCGTTAATTGGCATCAAAGACCCAGGACGGCAGAAGACGCGTCACGCCCCCAATCTCGCGACGTCACGGGCGCGGGGCAGAGCGCGGCCGTGCCGGGAGCAGGGGTTTCATTTTAAATAAATAAATAACGGCCTGCACCTAATGCCATTAGTCACAGTGACATAGGGACACGCGCCTTTCATATGCAAAGCCCGACAATTAAATTTTCACCAGCCAGCCGCGACATCATGAGACTTTAATGAAATCGCGTGGCTATCGGATGCGATGTGGTGGTTACCCCTGCACAGAGGGCGGGGTGGGGGGGGGGGGGGTAATGGAAGGATGGTCCGGTATCGTGATATCCCCGCGGCCACGCCGTGTCTAGGGCCAAGAGACGTCTGCGGCAGGTCTAACGTTCCTCCACTCGGGGGGCTTTGTCCCGGGCGAGGCGGCGACAATGCGGCGCGGCCCGACGGGCGACGATTCGCAGGGTCTCGTTTCCACGAGCTCGGGGACCAGTTTTGGTGACGGTGATCACCGGTGGCCTGCGGTGGATCCAAGGCGGGCGGGGGGGGGGGGGGTGAGGGGATGGGGGGGGCGATCGTCCCCATCACAACCTTGGAGTCCCAGAAACTTGCCGCAGTCTTTAACAAAAAACACAACGCAATGCGACTTTACTAGTAATGCAGGGGGCCGTTTAAAAAGGTTGACATTTCACGACCGTACTGCGATGACGATGAAGACGATGAAAGTGGCATAGCCGCGTCCTCACAGCGGCACAGTATCGAAAATGCAAACGCGGAGGAAATGTGTCCCAGTGTCACCGACTACAGGGTGGGCAGTGATTACATGCGTGCCTTGCAGCGAGAAGGGCAGAGGTTCCATTCCCGACTCGGGTGACCATCTGTGTGGCGTTTGTATGCTCTCCCCCCTGTCCTGCATGGGTGTCCTCTGGGTTCTGCAGTTTCCTGCCATTGCTGAGAAGATCATAGAATGTCTCTGCAATTGGGCAAAACACCCCAATGCTTAAAATGACCTACAAATTACTCAATTGAGATTACACAGCAGCAGCAACATCACCCCCTCCTGAAAAAACTTGATGGGACCCTCCTGGAAATGGGTCTTGAGACTCGGTGAGACTTCACCGAGTGAACAAACGGAATCATAAAAAAATTACAGCAAACCAACATCAGCGTAAATCCCGGTGTCCAGAGCAAACTTTGCATCGAATATTCGTGCAGCACTACTTTAAACGCGTGCACATATCGCGCGTGATTTACGTCATCATGAAGTCAAACGTGCAGTGTGGCTTATCAACCACGGCAACAAAACCTTCCCCTCGATCCACCATGAAATGTTGAGAGTGAACGTGCACACATCACGCCCGTGCTTGGCGCGTGCGTGGCGCGGAGGCCCACCTCGTACGGTGAGCTTGCTGTAGAGCTGCGAGTTCATCTCCTTGTCTCTCTGGAACCTGCGCAGCTCGTCCAGGGCCTCGCGGAACATGGTGACGGCCAGCACGAAGCCCTGCGCGGTGCAGGGAGTGGGGGGAGTGGGGGCCGCGCGGGTATCGATCAGAGCGGCGACGGGCGCGCGGATAAATCTCACCGTCCCCCGAAGGGCAATCTGTCGGCGGCGCTCTCCGAGCTGCCCCACGAGGAGCGTGAGTGATCGCGGGCAATTTTACTCCAAGACTAATTAAACAACAAAGCGGGCGATCATCAGCCTAAACAGTCACGGTGGCTTTTGTATGAGGACGATTAATGGCCGAGGAAAGGCCCCTTCCCCTCTCCCCGAACTGAACGCGGCGGTGGTGGCGGGGGTGGTGGCGGTGGCGGTGGAAGCGCAGAGTTATCGAAGTGATGGATGGCGCGGGCTATGGGCTCGTCACACTCGCACACACGTGTAGGTCGACTCAGCCTCAATGGAGTTCCTAGTGCTTTGTGTAAAAACATTGCCACTAGGAAGACAAAGGCGGCCGGGCGTGGTGTTGGCCACTATCCCCCCTGTGTGCAGTGCCGGCTTTCATAAGTGCTTGCTAACAGCACTTGCCCCAACAGTCTCTTAAGGCTATATGGGGGATCTTTGTCTTTGTGTGAACTGAGACTCGCCCACGCACACGGAGTTAGACATTCTATGACGTGTGACAATTAAGTCGATTTCCCCCTCCACAAACGAGAAGGGGGCAGTTCCCGTCACTGAAGTTATGAAGACGCTCACCCATGCCTTCATCATCCAACTCTTCTACTGCCACTGCCTGCTCTACGCCCTACCCAAGTCCCTCCCTCTCAAAACTCCCGGTGATCCAGGGTGCCACAAGAGCGCAGATCCACACCCATGACCCGAGGTCACACCACCGCCACCTTCCGTTACCTCTGCGAGCTCCCAACCGAATCCCACGGCAACGACACGATCACGCGCAACATCTCAAGAGACACTCCACAGACTTGCCCCTGCCGACATCTCGCATCTTATCTCACCGTGTTGCCCATAGCTTGCTCTTCGCTACAGAAATCAAACGCGTCTCTTGAAACCCTCCGCCAACAACCTCCACTCCTTCTCTGACGGTGCCAAACAGGGTCTGGAACTCCCCCCCCCCCCCCAGCTCTCCGTGCTGCCGACTATCTGCCCCTAATCAAATCCAGGCTCAAGACCTTCCACTTATCTTCTGCTGAAGACCGTCTCCTACACATTCCGTGTCTTCATTTACACCTCAGCTTAAATGTCTACACACACACCCACACCTCTCCCCATATCCGCTGTCTCTGGGAGGCGCACGTGCCGCTGCTTTTGAACATCAACAGCCGCACCTCGAATTTGCACTCAGAATCATCGGCATCCTCATTGAGACGAGAGGAACCCGACGAGCCACGAGGTTCTTCATCACAGATGTCCGGATGGGCAGGTCGGCGATCATTGACGCGCGACAGCGCGCGCTCTCGCGGGCTCCCGGAGCATCGTCAATTCTCCCCACCCGGGGTCGCGATTCTATTCAGCGACGTGGCGTTTCACCAACGCAGTGAAAGGTAGCGTCTCCGGTGGCCGCAGGGCTAACGTAGAGCGTTCGCAAGCGGCATAATGAATGGAAATAAAATGGAATGGGAAAAAAAAGGTTTGATGCAAGATATTATTGCGCACACAATTAGAGGAGTGCATCGTGAGCTAGAGAATCAAAATGTTCAGGTGTGTCGGTGCCTTTGTGCCCATTCATAATGCATGGATGGGCACAAAGACTAAGATCCCCATATAGCTATACAGGCTGTTGGGGCAAGTGCTGTCACCGAGCACCTACGAAGGCGGTGCGCCCATACACAATGCAGCAGGTATTAATTTAAGGCCGAGTCGACCTAGAGAAAGTCCAGGCAGGACCACGTTCAGATTTATGTCACCAATGTTGGCCATGGGTGGCGAATCGAACTCTGGTCGTCGCCACCGCCCCAACCGGCCACGCTCACGACGTTCGCTCGGCCACCACGTACCAGCGGTGCCCAGTAGGTGTAGAGGTACCCGATCTTCAGCTCGGGCACGAATTGCGAGCATGCCACCACGAGGAAGTACAAGTTGAGGAAGAACTTGAACTGCTGGTACAACACCTGCACGACAACGCCGACGCGGGCACGCAAATATTAACGCCGTGCATCAAAATCCGGCGGAGCGGGCGAGAACGCAGCCGAAGCGAGCGCGGCGGGGTCTGGGGACGATTCCTCCGTCATTGAGCTGCACATCAAGAGAACGGTCTGTCAGCCGGCAATCGTAAACGGAGGGGGGGGGGGGGGCGTGGAGGAGCTGGGCTGCTAAAACGGCTGGGATGCGATCTCAGCGAACGAGGCATCCGGGGGGCGCTCAGCGTTCCCGCGGTCGGGAGCAGTGTGACCGGCGATCATTTCATTTCTTTACTTTTTATCAATAACGGGCGAAATGCCCCCGTGGGGACGCGGGCGAGGGTGTGCGCGCGGTACGAAATATATCTCTCTCTCGCGCGCGTGTGTGTGTGTGTGTGCGTGCGTGCATGCGTGTGCTTAGACGGAACGAGCTGAATGGGATGACGGGACAGGTCTCTGCCCCGCGTGCCCGTTGCGAGCGCCGTCTTGAATGGAGGACGGCGCGCGCGAGCAAAATGTCTGCGGCCTATTTAACGCGGCAGAGGCACCCGTTAAAATCCCCGCAACCTGCTGTCATTTATAAGGTGTATTATTTTACTGTCGCTACACGTCCTGTGAAATCAGCCACAGAGCGCGGGTCGTTCCGTACCACGCTCAAAGTTGCAATTAAATTCAAAGTGGGATGCATTTCAAGCAGCTAAAGTATGTATGTTCAACTTCGTTCGCACCATGCGAAGCCAATCGTGCTCGTCGGAGGTGTAAAACATTAGAACGTGATTCTGGTCATCGCGCTATTACTGGAGACAACGTATCTCATGGGGCTCTCACCCAAAGGACGTGAGAAGGCTGCAGCACGCGGCCCACGAGAGAGAGCTGCCGTGTGGGCCACCACAGCCGAGCTGTTGTGAGAGCGCGAGACCCTGCGCTCGTTAGTGGGCCAAGGGCCCTCTGCGACAGGCGGCCCCTCCCACAGGCGAGGGCGGCTTTGTGCGTTTAGTTTGTTGTCCGTCCCCCACACCTCCGATTAGCACGGTTGGCTACATACGGTGCGAGAGAACTTGAACGTACAGTAGAACCCCTCTTAACGACGGTAATTGGTTCCGCGAAACCGGTCGTTAAGTGATGTGGTGATTAACCGGGTAAGGGAAATACACGTTAAAGGCGTAATTCGCTTCGATAGCATCGAAAGTTACCCTTATTCACCCAGTACATAGAAAATAAAATAAAAATTAAATACAATTTAAATTACAAATAAAATAAAAACAAGAGCAAAAAACCCACGATGTTTCGATTGCAACACAAGCGCTTGTGGGTCCCGGGAGGCACCGGCGTTGGTTTCCACTGCAAAAGCCGAGCGGTACCTCTGACGTCAAAGTCCGCACGTACGTGCTCACTCATTGCGTGGATTCGGTTGTGCGGCTGCGTTTGTACAGCCAGCGGTGGCAAAGCATTTTAATTTGGCCATTGCACACCGCTGATAACGCACTCCGCAAAGTTGTATTCGATGGAACAATCTAAAATTGTACAAGCACGGTGCATTTTTCAATGATGTACGTGAATCGATAGGGGGCGGATTCTTTATTTTTGTCAATTTATACCACAATCATGAGGGCAGCCCCAGGGCAAGTTCAATACTGGGCCAATAGCGGTGAAAAACCAAGGGTAGCGTTGTTAGCGGCGCCACCGAGTATGTGCGTGCGTGCGTGCGGCACGTACCCCCGGCACGAAGGTGAACACGTTGTACTTCTGGTTCTTGATGGCGTTGCGCGGGTACTTCTCCTCGCTCTTCTCGGGGTGGCCCAGCCACACGGTACGCGGCTTGAGCTCCTTGTGCCGCCGGCACAGGCAGCACAGGTTGTCACAGCAGCTGCGCGTCCCCGGCCACACCGCGCAATCAGTTTGGCACACACCGCACGCCGCACACACCGCACACACCGCACACACCGCTCACACCGCTCACACCGCACGCCGCACGCGCACAGCACACACCGCACGCCGCACGCGCACAGCACCGCGCGGCACGATGTGGCAGGCGGGGTGCCGCGTCGTGGGATACGGCGGCAACAGGCACGCCCGTGCCATGCAGCGCACCACGCCGGGTAGCAGGCGGCAAGACACACCAAGAACAACAAACACGGAGAGCAGCACACACATACAGGACACCGCACAGAACAACACCCCATGCAGGACACCGCACAGTACAGGACACAGTACAGGACACCACACCATATTGGGTACCATGCAGGATACCATGCAGGACACCCCACCACACAGGACACCATGCCGGACAGCACACCATGCAGAACACCATTGAGGACAGCACACCATACAGCACACCACACGATACAGAGCAGCACACAGTACAGGACATCACAGCACACAGAACACCACAACATGCCGGACACAACACCATGCAGGGCGAAATACCATGCAGGAAACCACACGAGCAGACACAAGAATGCACAGACACCATGCCACACATCACCATCCATCACCACCGCACGCAGTTCACGCACACAAACAGACGCCCGCACACAAACACACGCGCGCGCACACAGAAAAGAGAACCCAGAAGCATACGCACCATCAGCAAACACTCACGCTCAGCAGCGAAACATTTTAAAATCCTCAGTCACTGCGAGACAGATATTCACGGCACGCTCACGCGCACAGGCGCCAAGGGTCAGAAGGTGACCTAAACTACAGGGCAGTGGGCAGAGGCAAGGCCAGAGAGACGGTCGCGGCGCTATGAACCAGGGGCCGCAGCTCGGCCAGAGCGGGAGAGCAACGCGGCCGAAAAGGCATCGCCAGGTGATCAGCAGAGTTGAGTGAGGAGCGAAATCTGTCAAGCGGTCGCCGTTGCCGCAAGAGGCCGCATTTATGAATGACTGGAAACCCGCGCGTCTGGACCTCTAGGATGACGGCCGCTGTCTCCTAAGGCCCACCTGCACGTCGCTCAGCATCGCCAAGCTCACTGCGGCCGTGTCCGGGTTGGCGATGCTCGCACACACGGTGTCCAGAAACGTCCTTTCTCAAGACTGTCACTACGTTTGTTCACCCAGAATAGCCTCGCCAAGTCTCAAGGCTAATTTTCAAGAGGGCACTGCCAAGTTTGGTCAGTAGCGGGGGGGCGGGGGGGTGATACCGCTGCCGTGTGTAATCCCAATGGAATAATTTGCAGGTCATTTTCAAATCTGGTTAAAATGTTTACCACGATGCCAGCACGCTCCTTGCCAATGACGTTACGGCATCTTTAAAGTTCACTGGGAAGTGACGGGTATTTTATAGTTAGTCCCAACCAGGGTGGCCTGCCGGGTTCGAACCACAAACCATTACCAGTTGAATATGTTTGGCCATTACCAATAACACTCTAGTTTTTTGTTGTTGAAAGGGATCATCCAATGTCACATCGTCATAATCATCGCGCTAGCGCTATAAGATCACAGCACAGCGGGCAGCGTGAGGATTGCATCGTTCGGAGATTGAGGTCCGACGTTCACCGCCATCGCTCGGCTGTGATCCTCGTTTCGAACGCTTGTGGCGCGGCGCCGGTGAAGATCGCTCACCGTTTCAGGTCGAGCGAAACTCGCAAGGGGACACGTTGCAAACATTTGAACCGTGTGGCTAGAACTTGTGCCTCTGTGCAAGTCTTCGAGAATGGACGACGCCTTCATGGACACCCTGTAAATACGAACGGGAGGCGATTGCTCTCGATGTCGTGGAATCAATGCCAATGAAGTTTAACGCCGCCCATCGTTGTGGAATCGATGGCCTGCGAAGCGAACGCCGATCCATTCCGGAGCCGATTGCAAGGAAGCGTTAACGACGCGCGCTTCCAAATTAACGTCAGCGATCATCACTGATTACACCGTTCCCTCCGTTTAAGGAATTGATCAAAGCGAGAGAGAGAGAGAACGGATAAAATGTTCTGCAGGATCATTTGCGCAAAAATGAGCGAGCGGAGCGGGTAGCGCCGCAGCAGGTGGCACAGAGCTCTGTGGGAGACCGGGAGACGCATCGCAGTGGTGCGCTGTGTGAGGGGCGCAAGGGCTGCTCAGAGAGAGGGGGGGGGAGGGCAGGCATGCCCAGAGGAGGTGGGGGCGGGAGGGCAGGCCTGCCCAAAGGGGAGGTGGGAGGGCAAAAGGGTCAGGGGTCAAAGCTGTTAGGAGGAACTGCTGGTTGGGGTCGTTCAGGGAACAGTCGAATTAGTGCCGTTTGTTTTTTTGCTGTTTATGGTTCGTGTTGGTGCTGTTATGATGATAACAAATAATAGTGTCGGTGTGGTCTGTGTGTTGTTATGATGAGAGGTAGAGGATGGTTCTGTTAATGGTTAGTGTTGGTCTTCCTCTTTCATACGGCTGATACAGATGCAGAGAAACAACTACAATTTCACATTCCGGGGGTCAAGTCAGACAACGCCGTCAGGAGCAGCGGAGTGTATCGCTGCGATGTCTCCGTTAGCGTTGGTCTTCTGTATGGGTACAACGAGGGTTGCTGGCAGGATGATGCTAGCTGTAATTACTGGCGAAACGTCGAACTCGATCTGTACATGTGGTGCGTTTACTCTCCAGCGCACCGGTGTGCTGGACTAGTAACGAATTGACACGTTTTGTCGACGTGACAAACCCTACGAATTGGATTTGTTGGATGGTGGCGGGTTTCGCGATGCATTTATATTTATGCAATATAACCCAAAAAGGCTCTATTATGGAGGCATCACTGCTATGCTGGCTGCTATGCTGGCTGTGTTTGATCTCCTGTTTGCATGAGTAACGCTGTTTGGCGAAGGTTAGACTGCAGTTACCACCGCGATGCCATTACCCGGCCAGGTAACGCCCGATTGTGCACAATGCGCGCGATAAACAATTGGGGGGTTGCGTTGAGTTTACATCCACACAGGTGACTAACTCAGCTCATCATACTTCCGGGAATTAATAAATGAGTATGAATTCGTGGGAAGTTAACCGCTGTAATCTCACGTGTAGACTGGCTACTGCCACAGGAACGTGGAGTTTCACGCGTAGGCTTTCGCTAGCAATGTAATCCATAAGAGGTTTTGTTTTGGGGCTATATCGCGTAAATATTTCATGTGTCGTTAAACCAGCCAGTAGTCAGGTTTTTCACCAAACAAAATATGCCAATTAGTTACTAATTCTAGATTTGAAGCTTTCGTGACTGCAAGGATTCATACTCTTTGGTTTTTTCGGTAAAGTCACGTAGGTAAAAAATAAAATCAATGAAAACAACTAAATGAAATCACCACGTTTCGGGCGCAACACAAGCGTCCTTCTTCAGGTGGGGACAACGTAGCGAAAGCACAACAACCGCTTAAGTGTGTCCAAGAGATGGCTGTGACGAGGAATGATACAGTCGCCATCTCTTAGACACACTTAAGTGGTTGTGGTGCTTTCGCTACGTTGATGTCCCCACCTGAAGACGGACACTTGTGTTGCGCCCGAAACGTTGTGATTTAATTTAGTTGTTTTAATTTATTTTATTTTTTACCTACGTGACTTTACCGAAAAAACCAAAGAGTAATTAGTTACTAGTTCAGCACACCGGCGCGTCGGAGTGTAAACCCACCACAGCATTTGCAATTCGGGTGCCGTGATGTTTTCGCCACTAATTACATACAACCGTCCGCTCAGGCGGACAGGCAGAGTTGTAGAGACATCCTGCTGCTGTTTTGGTCTTCAGCAGAGGGGGCAGTTGCGGTGTCGTCACTGTGAGCCAATCAGGTGCGACGACCAGGGGGGGGGGGAGGGGCTTAATGTAGCCATAGTCATTTCTAATGATCACCGTTACGTTGTCTTTATAGCATTATTTTAGTGATTTCTAAAAAGGTTTAGTTTAGCCTTATTTGTATGTTGCAGTTTAGAGTTATACTTACAATTTTAATCTAAATTGTATTGTGATTGTTATTGTGATCTAACATCAAACTGGGATTTTTGCACATTTTTTATACGCAGCATAAACATATGATGTTTTTTTTGGAAGATTGAATTGTTTTTATAGGGGATGTTTAAATTTGTGTGCAGTAAATTTTAAATGTATCTTGTAATTGTATTGTTTGTTGCGGTTGCACCCGAATCAAGAGCCGAATGGCTCCCAGGGCAAAAACCAAATAAATTAAACTGAAACTGAAATATAAATTACAATGGTTATCTATTTATTAGTTGGGTTATTCACAGTTAATCAACATACCTAATGTATGCACATTGTGTATGTACATTACCAATTATGTACAATAGCAACAGGAATATGGATTTCGACACAACCTCACGCTCATTTTAAAAGGGAGAGACTTTAACTGCCTGTATCTGTAGCCCTGGTTGTGTACTGGAACGGGCCGTCTCGATTCACCCTTGCCTGCCTGTCGACAAAGGGTCTGATTAAAGGTTACAGATTGGGTTGTTTTTTGTTGGGTTAGCAACTCAGGTTTGGGCGAGTGCTTGAGTACGTGGGTGAGAGCGTACGGGTGAATGGGCAAGTGTTTGGGTGAATGAGTGTTTGTGTGAGTCGGTGAGTGGCTGAATGTTTCAGGTGAATAAGTGAATGTTGTTGAGTGAGTGAAATTTCATTGGGTTTGGGGTTAGCCTCATGAGAAGAGATGACTGGCAACTGTTTGGACGGGGCATGATGATTAGAATACAGGTGTGAGTTCATACTGAGTGTGCGCATTTGGATTCACATGAACTGCTGGATTTCAGGGTCATCTGTGAAAAAGCGCTTTATAGCTCATCGGATTCCTCCAGTATAAACACGTATGTGTTCTGTGTAGGGTCAGGGTGTTCATGTTCCTTACTGAGGTCAGGGCTTCTGGTAGCGCGTAGATTACTGCACGTTAGATCATTAGGGCTCATGTCTGTGCCGAGATGAGCGTTTGGCGAATGTTAAGAGCCGCCGAGACTCAGGTGTGAGCTACTGTACTCGAACCAGTCGCACGTGGAGAGTTGCCAAGTGTTACGGTTGCTTGATCATGAGCGCTTGGCAAGAGATTAAGGTGAGAGTTCGTATTACTGCTCGTGTCAATATCGGCACTGTTGTTAGTGATGTTCGTTTTCGTGATGTTATGAATACGAACACGATTTGCACTGACAAATGGGTAAGTGCCAAGTGCTGTAACGCGGATGGCCAGGGTTTGTGCCAGCGCTACGCATTATTATTACATGGGACACGGCCATCATGACTGTTGCGCTGAACGAACACCAGAGTCTGCGCATTATTGCAGCGGCATTCGCTGTGAAAGCGTTTTGCACGCGAGCGTCAGCCTCTTTGCTGGACGATCACGGCTCAGGGCCAACGCGGAGCTCTGCATCGGCTTCAACGCGTGCACGGGGGGGGGGGAGAAAACTGCAGAGCAGACGCGCTGGTGGAACACAGCCTCGTCAACACGGCCGTGTCGCAGGCGGCGTGGGAGCGGCGACGGCGGAGAGGGAAGACAAAAACGGAAAGCGACAGAGGGAAAAAGCTCCTCCAACTCAGCAGCGAGCAGAGACGCTGCGCGCTGCTGGGCGACAGGTGAGTTCGCAGGAAACGCCGAGGAGTACTGCTCCAGCCACCTGGACGACCCGCGATGGACAGCCCTACATTGATTAACTGCACGAATACCCTTTCTGATTTTAACGTGGGAAACACATCTTTCGAGCACGACTCATTTTATGCCTTTATTACCGCACACTGGTTTTCTCAATCTCGGCGATAACCCAATTGTTGGGCCGACCTGCCACGTTTAGTGTCTGAGAACGGCAGAACCGCATTGCAGTCATTCCTTCGCACCGAGCAAAGATGCCCAACGCACTTGCGCCGTGCCTGCCCGGGGGCCCCCCACGGCCTCGGCATAGCCGCGCAGCAGCCGCCACCCCCGCCTGCACCGCACGCTCTCTGCCTACGCGGAAGCCCAACTCCCGGCCACGCTCCCACGAAAGAAGAAAGGAAATCACCGGACCCTGCGGCCCAAAGCGCGCGAGTCCAGATTTTGGGTCGGCTCGGCGGCGCGGGCCCTCTCGGGTGCCGCGGTGGAGGCTGCGTTTGTGTCGTGCGCGTCATTGAGAGCCCAAGCGCGGCCACCGGAGGCACCGCCTGCCCCCCCCCCACCCACTCCTCCTACCCCCCCGCGCCGGCGCCGAAACGTGGCGCGTGCCAGCGCCTCGTTACTTACTTGCCCATGGCCGGACAGTGCGAGCGGGAGAGGGCGGCCGCGAATGGCGAGCGCAGCAGTGGAGGAGTCGCCGTCGCGTGCGCACGGAGAGAGGGGGGGGGGGTGGCGTGAGTCGATAGTGCGGCGCCCTGCCCTCTTCACTGTACGCGCAGGGGGGGCTGACACGGGGCTCTCCGAGCAAACAGCCGTGACGCAACGAGGCCGTGCTGCGCCCTACAGTGCCTCCCCCGCGCCCAACTCATTAGACAGGTGACTTGTCACACAGGTGAGTCGTCACACAGGTGAGTCGTCACACAGGTGCCTCGCCTGCCTGCGTGCCGAGGGAGAGCTGGGGAGGGAGTGGTGCCGGCGCGAGGGAAGGAGCGCTGCGATGAAACCTGACGGCTGCCTCGGAGGGATTCTCAAACTTGGCCGTGACGGCGGCACACTCGGCGCGCTACTCTTGAGGGAAATGCCACGGGGTCTTTAACGTCCACTTTCAACGGAGTGGCGGTTCTGGTAATGGCGCCCTTTAAGAAATGGCCCAACAGGTGGGAAGTCGAAACGTCTGTCCTCATGCGAACTAACGTCGACGAACGCACACGTTGTCAACTCGACTCTACCAATCTGCCTCCTCGACACCAAGCTGGACGAGCCGCACGGGGAGACGGACGTGCGTTGACGAAACACGACAGGTGTCGGTTTACCGGCTGACAAAGGGGCACAGGTAATCACAGATCACGACGACGACAAGCAGCGAAAGCGACAGGCATGAAGAGACGAACAGAATTAGGCACAAGGATGAACCTATGCACGCGTGGCGCGGAGAGACGTATGAAGTCCGTCATGCAAATGGGATGAGAAAGAATACACACGCAACGTTCGTTACGTTACAAACGTACATTGGTGCCACAACACCGAAACTGAGATTCCTATTTTTGTACAAACAACAGACTGCGGGGGAGAGCTGTGAGCGGGTACAGCTCCTATGAACGCCAGCAGCTGCATGCAAGGGGGTGGTCGTGCAGCCAACAACCACAACACACACACCCAGCCACCCGTATCTCTCCGGCACTGCATATGACCTCCTGTGACACAACTTATTAATTCCAGGCTAAGTCAACCTAGAGGAAACAATGGGCAGCTGCAATTAAACCCAGGCTACCAGAACTCAAACTAACCACTCACCACCGGTGTTTTACCGTCTGCCCGTGCCCACGCGCTGCACACAAAGGAGACAGGGCCCACGGTGAAACCGGTGCGGTGAAACTGAGCCGGCAATGCCGATATCCTGGGTACGAATCCGGGATCCGGCCGCCCGTGGTTAAACCAGGCCCCTTTCCACCGCTCAGAATACACTCCCACCAACTCACGACATGGTCCCTCTGTGGTGTGTAGCTAGCATGTCAATGTTAGAACTACAACAACCCTCCATCACCTGACAAGAGCCAATCAAATCAAGTTGTCACATGGGCACGGATGCCAATTGATTTTAAGAAGTAGCTCTGTGATAAATATGACTGCGGGCCGTTCTCTACCATGGTGTCCGAATGGACACTTCAGCTGAAATAACACTTGGGAAACATTCTAGACTTTTGCAAGCTGAGGAGAGAAATCGTGTGTATTTGCATGGCACGAGTGTTTGCACTCGCAGACATCAGCATCGTTCAGCCATCGCTGGGGGCAGAAGAAAAGCGACTTGAATCTGGCATGTGACACAAGAAAGCGGCCAAACGTACAATCCCTCTGAACACTTCAGTTCGTTTTAAAATCCGGGCGGCTGATATTCAGACTGCGAGTCATGCGAAAATCGAACTTGGGATTGAAGTAAATGTGGTGACAGGGGTCCAGGTGTCACCCCACGCTCTCGACGGTCGCACTACTGCATCGCGTGGGCCGCGACGACAGCAGGGAGCCACGCGGGCGCTGCCAACGCCAAAGTGGACACCAAGGACTCCCTTACACGTTTCTCATTGAGAAATGACAACGCATTTCCAACGGGCTCCGAAATGCTTAAGTAAAGAACAAAAGTACTTTTCTATATTAGCATGCTACAATAGGGACTTGTGTGACTTTGCAAGGGCCAAACATATTGATTGGGAAAAGACCTGCAAATAAGTTGTAACAAAAATAAACGCGTGCTCTGCACGTAACTTAGTTTCGTTTTTCCCAAAAGGAGGATTAACCTTGGTGGGATCTGACCAAGTCAAATAAATAACCAGTGATACGGAATTGATGACGTGCCGGGGCCTCTATCCCTCGCTGCCGCTGTTGTTGTTGTTGTAACATTTGGTGAGCGGATGACAGACAGTGTACGTGTAAGCAATCGAAGGCACACATGACAACGACACAAAACACACACACACACACAGACACACACGCACACGCGTACCGCATCAACAACGCAGTGGCCGGTCTCAGAAGGGACCACTCTCTAAAGCACAGGGCCGAACCCCCGTGACGCTAATCCGGCGGCGAGGTGCTCGTCTGGCGAGCTGCCTGCCAACACACCGGCGTGACAGCAGCGCAGCCCAAAACACTTCCCAAGCAAGCGCTTGACTTTATTTCTACGACGAGAGCGCCCGGGGGCATTTAGCGTAAGAAGCGATTCACTCGAGGAAGTGCAAAGCGAAGCGTAGGCTGTGGGGGAATGCGCGAAGGCGACAGGGAAGAGGTGCGGGCGAGCACGCCGCAAAGCGAAGGTGATGCGGGCTCTTGCCGTCCAGACAGGCGAGAGGGGGACGACGTGAGCCGCGTTTACTGACATTTGCTTACGCACACACCTTCAAAGCACATGTGCAAATACACTGTGAACTGCGTATATATGTGTGCGCGGTGTGGCAGTTACATTTAGGATCAAGCACATTAGACTGCACGCCACCTGCATTTGCGGCCGGGAGGTGTTTTCTCTGCTCCGACGGGCTGCTTTCACTGCCGCGGCTTTCAGAGACGCGTTTTGCATCATTACGACCCACGTCTTGTTTGGTATCCCGACTGCCTGCAGTTAAGTAATGAGATTACCCTTCATTGTGCATAATACTAGGGAACGCCTGTTGGTTAGCCAGAATAACAGGAGGAACCCCTGCCCTAAATCAGCTGTATTCGCAGCCCAATGCACTTCCGTTGCGTCAATCGCACTGCTGCTCATTCTCTCCGCGCCGTGCAGCACGGGACGCACAGCTCCAGCCACAAAAGCAGATGACGCGTCCTAATGTCCAGAGATCATTGTAGTAGCCCCAGCAGAATGTGCTTGCCAGTGCCAAGGTATCGTGTCATTAATGTGTCATCCGTTACCTTGTGCACAGACTGTTGCAGCCGCCTGTTAAAAACCATGCTAGTCCCCGCCTCTGCTTGATAACTCTAGCCTTGGGCAGGCTGTGATAGTCACAATCCTCAGCCTCAAAGCCCTCCTCCGACATCATCAGAGGCATCTGATCCAATACGGCCTCATCGTCCGCATCCGACGGATATCTGTCGTCACAAACACCACGCACTTCCTTAGGCCCGGGGAACTCGCAGCGGCTCAACGGCCCGAGACACAGCGCCAGCAGACCAGGTCACAGGCGGAGCGGTGGCCAGGATCATGCCTTCATTCTTGCCAATCAAAAGCGTACTCTGGATTTTGTGTCCACGTGCCAGCGTCACCAGCAATGTCCCATTCGTGCCACCGGCACTGCAGGGCACAGTAGGGCATTTTTCCGTCACCAGCGTCGTCCAACCACAGCAGAGCACTCAATTAGCAAAGTCTCCATCCACAAGGGCCACGAATGATCCGTAGGTGACATCACAGGGCTGCTCCTGACATCCTTCAAGACATTTCTCGTACGAAGTCGTTAAAATGCATTCTGCACCGTGAAAATGAGTGGCTTGTGCCGTTAAAGCTGAATAAGCCTCCCGAGTAATGAAATGTAAAATTAAGCGTGAGATCACATTTTACACAGTGGCTTTTAGGCGAGGTCGCTGGTAACTGAATTAAGATGCTCAACGCCTTACACTGGAGACCGTGGATTCTTATAGCGTAAGGCCATCGCGACACGCACATACACAGTCTGCAGTCGTTTCACATTTGAGGGTGATGTTGCTGCTTATGCAATCCCAAATGAGCAATTTGCGGGCCTTTTTTCGAATTTGGAAAAATTTGGAGTGTGACGCCGGCACAAGAGGGCCTCCTCTTTTCAAACGACCTTCAGCGGACCTTCAAAATCCACAGTGAAGCGGGCGGTACTTTGCACGGTTAACGCGCCCGCGGCAATAATCAGGGCAGCCTGCCGGATTCAAACCTCCGCAACAGGCGGCGAACGCGCTTCCACCGGGCCGTGTGCACCGTCCTGAAAAACCCGAGGGCCTTTGGCACCAACGCAGGAGTCAGGCCGCCGAGCCATCCTCCGGCCACGGCTCAGCGTACGATGTTCTGCTCTCCCCGCAGCTTGTAATGCACGTAAATTCAGTAGCAGTGCCCATTTTAACGTGTGTGTGCTCGTGACGATACTGCACATCGACAAAAAAAAACACTTTGCCCACCTACCTATTTGCAGAGTACAACAGAGCATTGTATAAAACCTCCGAATATCTACATTGCCTATACGGCAATAGTGATTACATTTGCCTGCAGCGATGACCAACCATGTTGATGACTAATACCATCGACTGCTCAACGGAAAGCTGACGCATAATACTGCGTGTCCGAGCTGCCCTCCTGTCCTTTTACAACAACATAATTTCTGTTTCTTAAACACAAAGTACCAAGATACAGACAGACGGTGGGGTATTGCCCAAGAGAGCATTGGGTGGTACGAATCTTTTTTGGTGGTCTTGAGCCACTTGCTGGACATTCCACATTCCGGGGCCAGTATTTCCATTCGACAACCAGTGTGGCACTCGCTTTGTCAACCCAGGAAAGGCGATTGGCTGAGTCAACCCTTACAAAAGAGAAACCATGTAATAGAGTGTAGAATGATATACAGCAAACCCTTGTCCATCGCGGGGGTTACGTTCTTGAAATTAGCCGCAATTGGCAAATTTGCGATCCGTAAACTCAAAGGCATCAATGGGAAAACCAGAGTTTGGCTCATGGTTCGTAATACAACACTCACCCCTCCTGTTGTTTTACGTCACTCTACATCAACCCAAATATTAAACAGGAAGTATTTTGAATGAAAAATATGATTCGTATTTTCTATTGTTAAATATAATTTGTATGGTAAATGTATACAACGATTTTCCTTTTCAAGTCGTGAACTGTACAGTATCCGTGTACAGCGGCGTGTGTGTCCATCCTAGGCAGCAGCAGCATCATCGCGAGCAGTACAGTTACAGTGCATACAGGAATCTCGCGGTCACCCGCGAATGGTGGAGCCAGAGGGGTGCGATCGGTGAAGTGTACCTCAATAAATTTGGCGCAAAACCGTAATTGCTACCACTCGTGAGAGGGAAGGGTTTCTGTATTATTAAATCAAGGTAAATTGTCAACGAACGTCAATAGTATCCTTTTTTTAATTATCAATGCATGTATTGTTTGCTTTAAATTCATGAACGACCATATATCATATATAATTTAAACAAGGAACACAAAACATGATTATTCATGTCATTATGCAATACTTTCCAACATCGGATGTATTGCATTAGCAATGCATCATACACTGTGATATCATCGGCAGGGGAGGGCAAGGGACACGCGTGCTACCCTTTATGGCTGGTTCTATCCATCCTTTTAGCACTGGTTATTTGTCTCCAGCAGTTGAGAAACCCTTTGATCAAAAGTCCAGAACGGTAACAAGTTGTGTGGATATCGAATCATCTCAACGCAGTGAACCCCGGGCTCGAACCCAGGTTCTGAGTGCATCTGACGGGAGCATCGAGGGACCCCGTGCGTGACCTGGGCGAAATTAACTGACGCGTCATCACCGCCACCCACCACATAACCACGGTGACGCATTACGCCGACATGTAAGAACAAGTAAAACCAGCCCAAAATATATTTCACCGCAGAGGTTGTTTTGGACGTTTAGACTTTGACACACGCTTTCGAAAGGAATGCCGCACACGAATGTGACCACTCGTACAAATGTGCTCTGGGCTGTGGGCAGCAAATCTGTCGGTGCGCAGCAGCGCGTGTGGAAATCAATCAAGAGGCTGCTTCAGCAGCAGACGGTTGCACAAATGCGCGCACGACATTTCAAAATACTTGTCCAGTCACCTTGATCACGAGTTCCCCAAGTTCACCCAGTTCACGGTTTCTGACAAGCCAGCAGGGCGACGCATTGGTGACACCCGTGCCTCACAACAAGAAGGGCTTGGGTTAGTTTCACCAAATCGGGCACCTTTCTGTGTGGAATTTGTATGTCCTTCTGTTCTGAAAGGGATTTCTCTGTGTTCTCTGGTTTCCTCCCATAGCTGAACAAAACACACAATCTTGACCTTAAAGCTTTCGTGACCGCAGGAATTCATATTCTTGGGTGTTTCGGTAAAGTCACGTAGATAGGTTCAAATAAAATAACAAAAAATAACAAAAAACTACGACGTTTCGATCGCGTCCGCTTGTGTTGCGATTGAAACGTCGTAGTTTTTTGTTATTTTTTGTTATTTTCTTTGAACCTATCTACGTGACTTTACCGAAACACCCAAGAATAAAAAAACACAATGCAACCGGTCTTGGCCAAACATCCCAATGCAGAAAAAATGACCTACAAATTATTAAACTGAGATTTAATTTTCGATTTAAAGCTTTCGTGACTGCAGGGATTCATCTTCTTGGTTCTTTCGGTAAAGTCACGTAGAAGGGAAGTGAGAATTGTTTTATTATGTTTTATTTTTATTATTTTATTACTTCCCTTCTACGTGACTTTACCGAAAGAACCAAGAAGATAAACTGAGATTACGCATAGCAACATCGCAACCCCCCCCCACCCCCACCAGTGCGAAAACTTGGCAGGACCCTCCTGAAAAAGTATTGAGACTCAGCAAGGCCTTTCCTGGGTGAACAAGCGGAATAACGATGGCTACGATCGCCTGGCTGCAGCGGCAGCATCTCACCCGTCAGTAAATACGCCGCTGGGCCTCTGCCTGCTGTCATCCTCCCAGCCGTGACTCCCGCGGGAGAATTCCCAGAGTGCAACACTTCCCCGTGAAGTGGACGCCACAATGGCAAACTGCTCGCCACGTTCCAAACATTAAAATAACCCACAGCTAGCGGACCACGAGTTCATGGCTATCTCTCCGAATTTAATTCCGCAATTAATTATGTATGCCTATAAGTAACGCGTAAATTATGTACGGCTGCGTGTAACGTATTAACAGCGCGTGGAGCTCATTCATTCATGAGACCATGAGTTCGGTTCCCTGGCAGGGTCGATTTTGCCCATTATCTTCCATGGGATGAGGTCGTGGGGTTGAGCCACCACCTGGTGAGGCTGCTCCCAATGGGGGAAACTGCGGAGGCAGCTGTGGCATGGAGGCCGGCTCCGGTGTGAAATATAAACCACGGGGGCTCGGCACCGCCACCGGAGACGACCGCTGCTCGGTGGCATTCATTCACTTTGGCGTTCCTTAAATGCCGCGGCAAACTCTGCAGCGCCTGCCTTGCGTCATCGGCATCTAATCTCAAATGTGCACGGAGCGCCCGCATCGGCAGTTGGTCTCCGCGTTGCCACAAGGCGACTCCGGCATCTTGCCTGCAAGTGGGCATCCGTCCGCAGGTAGGGGGTGAAGACTGCTGCTCCGCGTAATCCCAACTCAGTAATTTTCAGGGTGAATTCTCAAATATTAGCAAATTCGGAACATCATGCCAGCACAAAACGGCCTCCTCATTTCGAATCACGCCGTGGAAACCTCAACGTCCACTAGGAAGCAGACGGCGTGACGAACTTTTTGATTAATACACCCGAAGTAATAACCGGGGTGGCCTGCCAGGTTAAAACCACAAACGTCTGCAAGGGGCAGTGAAGGCGCTGCCGCCGGGCCGCGTCACAGCCCGCTCTGGGTTTACTTTTAAACGAACAGAAGAAAGAAAAAAGATTTACATTCATTAAAGCAGTCGCATTGCGAGAATTGATCGAACATTTGCTGAAAACCGTTTTACTCTGCACGTGCGGTCGATTAGCATTTCCCTCACGAGTAAACACACAGGTAGGAGCGTTATTAGTAACTTAACGACGTTCATAACACTATCGATCGCTCAGAGGTTTCCACGACATTCACGCAGAGGAGTGCGCGAGCTGCAAATTGCAGCAGAGCAAACTGAAGCCGTCTTGTCGCGGTGCCGCGTCAGGGTCAAGAGGTCGACAGAGACGATGCTGGAGACGCCTCCACACCTCGCCTCTGGGCCCCTCCTTCCGTCAGATCCCATTGAAAAATCTGACATCTTGCCTCCCAGGACGGCTCTCACAGCATCGCACCAGCTGGTCTTTAACCGGGCAAGCGGGGGGCGAGCGGTTTGCTGTGAGCCTTCGTGCTGCGTAACGCTCGGCACTGAGGCAGGCCAAATTTAGCATGAAACAAGATTTCCACAAAAGCCTTTCTGCGCGGTGGCTGGTGACCCATGCTGAAAGCATCAAACGCTCTCGCACTGGGGAACCTGGTTTAATTCAGGGCGGGAGCACGGAATGAAAAGGCAGAACCTGCATGGCGCTGGCTCAAATCGTCCTCCACAAGCAGAGCGCTGAGGCTTTTGGGAAGCACAGAAACCTTCCCGTCTATCCGTCTTAAAACAACACACTTTCAGCCACAGAGAGCGAATTGAACTACACATGAACACTTGCCTGGGCTTGTTTAGAGATATCTGTACCATGTAACACAGTGTCGAGTAGAGCAGTATCGTTTGTGTGCCAATGGGAAAATGAATTTTTTTTAATAAATGGCTATTCATACAAAACAGCATCTTCAATCTTCAGCGCATGCCACTGCAGATGAAATGGTTTGGGTAACTAATTGCCATATTTCACCAGGCGAGATCCCACGGGTGAGAGTGTGTATGTATGTTGGACGTCTTCTGCACCGTACTTAGCCAACCGTGCTAATCGGAGGTGAGGGGGGAACGACAACAAACTGAACACAAACTAAACGCTTAGTTTCAGAGGCAGTATTTGTACGTTCAGCATCGTGTTTCATGCGATGCCAACTTGAACACTGAGCCGTGACTGCCACTGAACGGCACGTGCTGGTGAGCGATGCCCCAGGGTGTTGTTTATCCTCTCCATTTTATCGGTCAATGTCTGTTCTTAAACACGCTCCTTCCACGACACAGCGTGCTGGGCAATTCCCTGCCAAACTTGCCAGGTGGCCACAGTGAACCACGAGGGGCTGTAAACCGGCTCCGTTGCCATCGCGCGTAGCCAGGTAGCGGTGGCGGCGGTGCTGCACGCAACCCCCTAGACAGCGAGAGTTTTGCTGGATCCCTCTCACGATGGCAGTGGACCGCACCGAACCGCGCTCGGACGCGGCACGGGAGATGCGTGTCGTACCACGTCGTCACATTAATGGACAGTCAAAGAATCGCCAAACTGCGACCGTGGTAAAAGCCCAAAATCACCAAACGCATCAACGACGAGTGCCGCCGTCCACGCCACGCATCCTGGTGGCATCGCCGCAATCCATAGAGAGTCTAACGCGCCTTGGATTGGTTGAAGGACCTTAATATTGAATTATGACATCTTACACAAAGTGTTGCTTCCCCCCACCCATAAGCCATACAAAATTACCTTACCGTGGATGTCGAGGTGGCGCCATACCCTGTATATGATTCTGTGTTGCCCCCTAGGACACGTGAGTTTTCTCCGGGTGCTCCGGTTCCCCCCACGTGTATAAACACTCATCATTAATTGTCTGAAAACACGTCCAAATTTACACGCCTTGGCGAGCTGCGGCTCGTGCAAGGCGCTGTGAGATGCAGTTTGTGTCAATGGCTCTGCTGTACAATAACACTAAGTGTTAGTATTATCACTACCACTGGGACACGCAGTGCCCCTCTGAGCAGTTTCTACAAAACCTCGGCGATTGTTTTTTTCTAAAAGCCCCCTAATGAACGTGATCTCTTCGAATATCGGAAGCTCAGCAAGGTCACGGCCGATTACTACTTGGCTAATCACTCAGAAGCCACATCACGAGCAGCAGCTAAATACGCCATCAGAATATAAATGTCAAATAACAACGGGGTTACGACTGTCGCTGAGCAGCAATGAACTTCCGAATGTTTCAACTAAATGGGCTTCTTGTGGAACTCGGTAAAAAAAATATCCCTGTTCTTAAGAGGGTGTCCATAACGGTGTCGTAGAGATATTATCCGTTGCGGCCCTCACGTGAGGCACGGCCCACACGAGTCAGTTGCAAAAGCTCAGCGATGGTGCGCAGGGCACCTGCGTGCCCCTTCTCGCATACAACGAGTACAGGGACCTCCAGAAGTGGACTGAAGACCACGGCAGGGAGCTTCTAGAACGATCGCAGCCGAGTGGCGGGGGAACACCTGGGCCGCCTTTGTCTCCCTAGTGGTGACGTTTACACACCGCACCAGGGACTCATTTGAGGTTGAGTCGACCGAGGGAAGGCCCAGGACCGGTTCAGATAATCGTCACTGTGGTGTTGGCCGTGAGCGGGAATCGAACTCGGGTCGCCGGGTTCATAGCGCAGCGTAGCGCTAACCACTACCCTACGGTGCGTGATTTTATTACCCGTCCCAAACCGCTGTCTAATTGTACAGTAAATTCGTTGATAATAGATCACGCCTTCATGTACAACCCTGCGTTGTAATTAAGCTGTTATTTGTTACTTAGGCTCACTGACACGGCAGCGATATACCTTCCCATACTGCTGGAAGGAAACTGGAGAACCCTCGAGAGAGAACCCACCACGCATTAGCCGGGCGGTGGTGACACTCAACACTTCCATATTCCATCCACTCCGCAGCCCCTGCGCCTACAACACCTGGCAAGCCCCGACAGCCACCCAGTCGAGGAGTAATCGGGCGGCATCCTGCTTAGCTTGCGATATTCGATGAGGTCACACCCATTCAGGGGCGATTCGGGTGATTTGTCCAGGGGCAACAATAAAAGGCATTGGCGATTCCCACTCGCGTGACTAATCACTGTGGGATGTGAAACTGCGCTCACGGCTATCCTCCACCCACTGGGAAGCCGTTCCAGCACGGACACCAGAAGTGATGTGTTGACGTGAAGCGCCACTTCAGCGTGGACACCGTCGCTACCGCCGGTGTCGAGTTGCATGCGCAGATCGTCGCCCGGTGCGAGCGTTCCGCGAATCGGCGCGCAAAAGGCCTGGCCGGCTCCTGGAGACGGATCGCGGATCGTCCTCTCCCCCCGAGGGCTTTCTCCACTTGCACGTCGCCCGAGCGACACGGCACGCCAGCAGCCCGCTTTACTTATCGGTTTGACAAACGCCGCAAGGAGACTCGAGGCCGCCGCGTTTCCGGGAAACCGACGACAGCGCCGTCAAAAAAGCAGCTCTCGGAGCGAGCGCTTGCCCGGTGGGAGACCCGGCAGGGCGGTTGTAGAGGGGATTGCTCTAGACAGCGGCCGCGCTCTGCCCATAATTCCCCGGCAGCGCGCGACCTCACGCAGGCGGGGCCGTGTCGCGCGCCGGGGGAGAGCGCCGGCAACGGCGGCGCTCTGCGTTTTCCGCGGGGGCTGATTCCGTATCGATCCCCGTGACGCCCAGGCCCAGCTGTGGCGCCAGGCCCGCCCGCCACCCTGGCCGATGCCGGGGAGTCTGCGTTAACGAGCGTTGCGTGCCGGCGAACCGCCGACGATCGTGCCGCGGCGCCGGGCTCGTGGGGTAGACGCTGCCCACGTGGGAAGCGTGCGGATCGAGATTTTAAACTGGCCGCATTGTAACTTGCGCACGCAGGCCTGTGGTAGCAAGGTGGCCACCACACCAAGCCGGCTTGTGACACGTCTCATCACGCGCGATCGATGGTCTGCCTTGGGCCTGGCTGCTCACGTTTTGAGTGTTCTCTCCTAAATTAAAAAAAAAATCTGTTTTTAAATCAAGATAAGCAAAACGTGAACTGGCGTTGGCGCTCGACTCCATTAGCGAGTGCATGCACATGTTGTCAATTCCTCATTGCCATGGCGGGGGGGCGGAGATCTTCTCCACAGGGCAACTACCGCTGGTTTCCCACAAAGTAGTCCTCGTGTCATTGACTCCCCGCGTGCTGATGGGTTGTGTAAATAGCTGAGTGGACCTCCAAGTTGTGGTGTTCCGGTGCGTATGTATCCATGTTGAACTTCTACCACACCGTACGTAGCCAACTGTGCTAATTTTTGTCCATGCAAAGTGTTCCGCCAACAGTGCCCCCCGGCCAAACCCGCCCACCCCATCCCCCCCCACTCCCGAGCAGGGCCCGTTAGAGCTCCCAGAGGTAGCAACCGCTCATCCGCTGGAGCACGGTTCCTCCTCCCGATGAACGCTGGCTGGGACAAAAATGTTTACAGAGCACCGGTGTCGCATCCACCCAAGCCCGGCCACGCAAACATCCGAGGCAACGTCCGTCTAGCTCGCACCACGCCGTCCAGTCTCCAAGCAACGGCTGATCGGCGGGCAATCGTCCCAGATCTGCTGTCATAGACCAAAGAATTAATGGTCAGCAACTTTTGTTAATCCTCTGGTGGGTGAAGGTCTCCCCCAGACTATGCAGGTCATGGGGGTTTTCTGACCAATCCTTACCATGCTGGTGAGTGTGGATGGGTGACGGTATTGGAGCACGGAACTGGGAGCACATGAGGAGAGTACAATAATGTGTTTTGCTGCATTGGCATCTGCTTCCAAACATGCAGCTCCACAGCTTCATAGCTTAAAGCAGCCGGTAACGCGTGGCGCTCGTCCGTCCAAGCACTACCCAGGCTCAACCTTGCTCAGCTTCCAAGATCTGACAAGATGCATTAACAGGTTGTTTTATTGACAAGCATCACAATTAGGATGGTTAAATAATAACATCTCTGCTGAATTCGACCAATGATGGACCTTCCTTTCCAGAGTTGACCCAAAATGCTGTTTTCTTCCAGAGTGGATTCCTGAAGCTCATCATGTAAATAACAGAGATGGACGTCATCCGCCTGGAGAAAGGAGTCACTTCCACGTGCTGTGCTCTGTATCACTGCAACGCGCACTGACTAAACACAGACAAAAACCACAGCCTGTCCTGCCCCACTGTTTTACTTCACCTCTGACCTTAATTCTGTGATTACACCACCATGGCCCTGTCATTCAGTCTCGAGTTAAACACACAGGATCCTTTTACAGGATTAACATGATTCATTGCATCTCCTCTAAGTAACTCTGGACACAACTCCGTGCCATTGGTGTTCTCGTGCTATATTTGAAAACGAGAGATTTCCGACACGGACTCACATGCTACATTGTTATTAAATGTTAATTAAGGGTGGTTGTTTTAAAATGAGCCATGCAGGTCACCGTGGCCTGTACACTCTGCCCTCAACAGCAGATACTACTCGGGAGAATGAATTATTACAGGACCAATCCATTTCTTCAATGCAATGTCGTTGACTCCACCAACGTGGGAGCACAATGAGGATGAGGTTACTTGCCACACAGGGAAAATGCAGAGACACTGTGACCGCCACGTTTAATAAACACCCCTTCCCAAATGAATCGAGGTTCTTCGCCAGCATTGGAAATTCCACACTACTATGGCAGGGCTAGCATCCCCAAATCACGACTACTGTTGTGCAGCTTAGCTGTAGGTATTCGTTCACGTTTGTTGTAACCGCCGTGACAGCAGAGCACAGCAGCCTGCTGTTGCAAACAACGTCGCCCAGTGCATGAAGTCCACTGTGGGGAGAGAGTGGTGAGAGTGGTGGTGAGAGTGGTGGTAAGAGTGGTGGTAAGAGTGGTGGTGAGAGTGGTGGTGAGAGTGGTGGTGAGAGTGGTGAGAGTGGTGGTGTTGAAGAGTCACCGCGGACACAACCGCAGTGGCGCGCAGAGGCAGCGCGCCCGATACGCAGACAATGAGGGGGAGGGTGTCCATCCGCACTCTAACGGCACGGCTAGAAATTGGCTCAGCTGACCAACTCTATTAATACTCGACACTACTTTAATAAGCCAAAATGCAGTGATGAGCTACGCAAATGTGTTGTGTCAGCTCATGAAGTCACCGAAGCCTTTTTTAACCCATGCATTTCACTTTAAACCATGCAAATTGAAGCTTGGAAAGCTGAATGGAGTACAAAAGAACCCCCGACCAAACACAACCTTGTGAAAGACCCAAGGCAGAAAATCCCTGGGTTTGATCTTCCACGAAGCTCATGGTCCACCCTAAACCGCATCCACTGCACAAACCATGGCGGGCGGTGCGAATGCCTGATGCACAAATAGAAAATAAAAATAAAACTCTCGAGGGCGCGACTATGGCCATCCAAAACAGACCACACAACGTCTAACGACGCAATGCCCGACCCACAATTACGAAGGAGACATCACGGCGACTAACACGCCGCTGCTCCGGACGCGGTTGTCTGGCTTGACCACCTGAATGTGACATTGCGGTTGTTACTCTGCGTCTACATCAGCAGCCGTACGATAGAGAGATGATGCTCACCGACCTGCTGTGCATGTGTACAGTGTGTGTGTCTCCCGGTCATCCCCATCAGCATCTCTATCGTCGCACACACACACATTGCACCTTCTCCCAGCCCTGCTAACAGTGGGCGCCAGCAGTGATGAACAGAGCAGGCATGTCAGGCGGCAACTTTGCTGTGCACCACGAGACAATTGTCAACCACTTGATTTCCTGCTCTATTGGGCACAGAGGCATTCGAGCTCAACTCCTGTCTACAGCATGGAGAAAGTGGTGGAAATTCCACATTCCTATAGCGGGAGCGAATCTATTCACAGGACAACCTCTGTTGACTTCCCCACAAAGTAGTTCCCTATTTTATCGACCCCAGAGGAATGGTGGGCTGAGTCAACACCCCAACCAGGATTTGAACTCGCAACATTCCGACCTAGAGCCCCTCGCTCTACCGCCAAGCCACTTGGCCGTATGCCAAATAAATAAACATCATAAAGCTGTACGTTGGTCATATTTCTTTGTCATATCTTATTTTACTATTTTTATTTTACTAGGTAAGGCCCACCTGATCTATACAGCTCTTTTTCAGAAGCGACCTGGCCACAAATGACATCTCAACACAGTGGCTTATCACGTGGAAATGTATGTCAGTCAAACACTCTAAGCGCATGTTGATTCCAAACGTGGAGGGAAAAACTGGAGGGCCTGGAGAAAAATCCACGCGACCACAGGGAGAACATGCAAACTCCAAATATCGGGATCAAACCCACGACCTCCTGCATAACAGGCGAGGGAGATAACCAGCCAGCAATTGGTCATGGCCTTAAACAGTCCACTTCGTGGCCAAATACGCACCGCTCAGCAATCGCCGTCAGAAACGATCATCGGACGGCTGGGGGAATTGCAGAGTCCAGCCGGGGAAGACTGGCTCACGAGCCGGAGTAGCCGCGGCTGGATCATCTGGCTGGCGCACACGTGCTCGTTCCAAGAAACGCTTTGATGCGATTCACAATAAAGGCACTTCATAACTGCACGCTTCCATTCCTACCACTGATACTTACCCAAAACAACAAACAATACACGTCACTTGTCTGGAACTGTACACGGATGCTACATCAAACTGGCGGTAACTTGACAAGCGCTCACCTCTGATGATCGCGAAAGGTAGGAAACAATCGTCTTTACAAACGCGACGCTATCTCTGCAGAGAAAGATTAATTTCGATCGATGCCTGGCAGGACCCTGCGATGTTTCAGAGCCGTGAAGTGTAAACATCTACACCGCACTACCCAAGCTAACAGGATAAGGCGTCACATGACTAAAACATGCTCTCTGCAATCATGCTGTTGTTTTGAACACGTGTTCTTCATTGCCCTGCAGCGGAATCTCGCACCCAGCGCTCGTGAATATACACACATTAATAATACCCAGAGGCACGAGTGAAACTGACAAATGTCATATTTTGTATAGGAGTTACGAAGACGAGACAGAGGAAATGAATGGGTGCGAAGTGACTTCACATGAGAGCATGTGTTGACTCTCACAGCGCGGTGATGCTGTGACTGAACAGATACATACGTGCACAATTGACATACGTATTGTAATACCACTTTACACACATGTACTGTGGATAAATACAAACTTAACATGCACGCAATGTATACGCACAATGTAATTTACATGTATTTTATACGCAAGCGCTACGTACAGTGGTTATGTGCATATTTCTATCACTAGAGCACTGATCCAATTGTTTTTTTCAGTGAATTCCCAACGTGTGGCCCCTCTTAGGAAAATAACATTACAGCCCGGCTGACGTCAGTCGCGATAGCGGGGAGGGCCCCATGTGCGTTCATGTTGGGGTGTTAAGGGAGTAAAGTTCAAATGACCCACAGCCGAATTACCGGCCGTGGTGAGGAGCACGTGCTAGCACTGCACACTGTCATGCCCGACGTTCATTTCCTCGCCCTCTCCCATTTGTTGACACGACCGCCGGACAGAACCCAGGATGTGAAGGGCGCTAGTAGAAACGACCGTGATGGTGATGATGACAGCACTGACGATAAGGTGAAGTGGTTCGATCGGGTTGGGTGAATATACTATTGTTTAACCCACGGTAAGAATCCACAAAGATCATATTTAAAATTCTCTTGCAACCGAGAACTGGATTTACGAGTAATTGTGGACATGACAAGAGTTGGTAGTAATACTAATAACGCCCATTATTTACCCAGAGCCCCTAACTGGCTCAGCAACTTCGCCGACAGAGTATATATACCGTTGCAAGTCACACTGCCGTATGGAAGAACATTTAGTTATCATGGCCCAAGTCCCAAAACATTTTTAGGTGGGTCCTTTTAAAAGTTTGTCCAATTGCGTTCGTGAGTGTTTGGTGTGTGTGTGTATATATATATACACCACACACTATCCTATTGTATATTAATCTGACACAGTGTATTTAACATCTACACCAAACAGAAGCTGGTGAAAATACAGAAATAGCCAACTCCATGCCGACTGGTGCAGTGGTGAGTTGCACAGCAACCGGAGGCTTGGGGTTTTCCACCAGGGCCTATAGGAGCCAGATGCCTTGAGGATATGGATCCCTCTAGCAGGACAGTTCACCAGGCATGCGACTCACCGAGCCAAATGTTTGATGCCCACAGATGCTTTCCATAATGCTGCACGGAGCACTTCTAAAATAATAATAACAATAATGCTGTGTCGTGACGATGAATCTAAACAAGTTACATCTGAAAATCCTCCTCCTGGACACATCACATCTGGCTACTGAGCTGAGCGGGCGCAAGTTAAGTAATTTTACAAACAATTGCCAAGAGAATTAGAACGGCGCACTGCGGGAATTATTGAGCGTTATAATTGCATTAGAAATCTGAATCAGAATCTTTATTTAGACTGGAGGAATCCGATGGTCTATTTCACACATGTCCAGTATGCACAAGTCAGCAAGAAATTCCTCTTGTGAAAACATGTAGGTGTTTTTTCGATTCAGTTGTTCACAGAGTGTATCAACCACACTCAAAGCTTCTGAACAGATGTATTGCATTCAAGACCCCAAAACACAGATGAATAACTGTGTACACAAAGCTGTAATGATTATTTATGACGGCAGAAATATTACTACAAGTGGAATTTGCTGACTTTATATAATGGTCACATACGACAAAACTGAGCATCGATCGATCGAGACGGAAGCTCAGATTAATCATGTGAAACCACATTAGCAAAACCTGGTCAACCTGAGGCAGCAGAGCACAGCAACGTGTTACTGGCCGACGGCTGAGAGTGCAGATGGTCAGCCCAGAGGTGTGCACGCTCATCGCCGAGCCAGTCTGTGCTTCACACAGCAAGCTGCCTAATACTGGAGAAAAAACACCCCAATATAATCGCGCGTAGCAGCATGCCACCGTGTGTCACTACTGCCACAGCTCAATTTGCGCAAGAGCGTGGCGTGGCTCGAATCCAAGTTGGCCGCGCTGAACCAGTGGTGGAAATTCCACATTACTGTGACGACGGCCAGTGTCTCATTAGAACCACAAATTAGCACTACTAATTTTGTTGACCCTCGAAAAATGATGTCCGAAGTTGACCTCCGATTGGGACATGAATTCTCAGCCTTCCTGATTGTGAGCGGTGATTTTTGTCCACAGTGGCATGGGGCCACCAGCACCTCAAATACTGCAATTCATGCCATTAAATTCAACACAAAACGTTCACCGCTGGATGTAGTGATCGATGGGTGCGGGTGAGGTGATGCAGCCTGTGGGGGTTGGCGGATCATTCAGGGATGAGTCGTGATGTGTGCTAGCTGCTCATTTGCAAAGCAATGACATGGCGGCTTCTGCAGGCAGCACGGAACATGCTTCCGAGTGTGGTGTGGAATTTGAGTGTTCTAATCATGTAGAATCTATAGCGCACACCGTTTTCATTTACCCTCTGAGTGGAGGATGATTCAGAGGTGGGGGAAATCACAGACAAGCAGGAAGGAGGCCGACATTCGCCCAAGCTCTGTGCTCCTATTTTAGGATATTGGCCAGCTCCCCCTACCGCATGTGGGTTTTCTCTGGGAATTGGGTGTTCTCTGCCACACGTGGTTACCCCACACTGTGTCAGGCTCCCAAAGGCAAAGCAAACTGCCTTCAGAACCTGGCCCATGCCGGCCCCTTTCTGAAGGAGCTCAGCAGTGAGGCTCTCTGTGACACAGAATGGTGTGAATCAGAGCTATGACCACCCTGGTCTCACCATGGCACGGGCATCATTGTTACTAGGCTATAAGCCAGGGGTGGGGAACGTCCGGCCCGCGGGCCGTGTAAGGCCCACAAAATCATTTGGTTCGGCCCTGCCAAGGCAACCGCAGGCGTGACTCGAAATTCAATAAATCTAGGAGCAAACCTGGAAAAGCAGTTGCGAGTAGCAACATCATCAATACCAGCTAGCATCACGCGCCTCGCCAAAGAGAAGCAGTTCCAGCCATCGCATTAGGGGCGAGTTAATTAAATGTTTGACCAATTATAACGGGCTAATTTTTAAGTTGATAATTTTGTATGGCCCGCGAATGATGTGATAAATATCCAAATGGCCCTTGGCAGAAAAAAGGTTCCCCACCCCTGATGTAAGCAAAGGACCCCACCCAGTGTTGATTGAATCGATGCCTGCATGATTAATAGAATAATTAATCGAATGGAATAGCTGTGGCCAAATTAGTCAACTCGGCAGACTAATCAACATCTTATAATTTACTACTTTTGGGGTTCCATTACTCGACCACCTTTAAAAATTGCATCTCCTTTGACATCCGGCCTTTCGAAGGCTGGAACCCCCCTCCAAGCCTCGCCCAGTGTTTGCTGTTGCAACTTGCTGACCCGCCCCTACTGGAAAAAGAGTTTCATAGCTCATCGGATTCCTCCAGGATAAATAAATATTCTGATTCTGAGTCGGTGTGACGCAGCTGATGATGCCAATGACTTCACCAAGCCTCACCCAACACCTCCCGTCCAGCAGCACATTTGGAATCAGAGGAAATATTTTCCCAATTTTTCTTCCTGTTATATGAAGAGTCGATCAACTGAACCGATAATCGGCAGAGTAATCGATGAATTCCCTACACAATCGGGTAGCCCCGCTAACGCTACCGGATAGAGCTTGGATGGGTGACAATCATGCATAGCAGGTGTTACAGGCTTCGAGGGGGATACGTGGTGGGCAGCAGAGAGAAGTGCATCGTCATCCATTGTTGTACTGCACTATGTTCCAACACTATGCTCTCCGCTTTCACTACCACGCGTCGACGGATAAGAAACCATAACCCCACATGGCGTGGATTGACATAAGGGCTGTACGTCTATATAAACTAAATTACTGAAGGACTCAATGATGAATGACTGAGTGAAAGACTCAACGGTGAATGACTGAGTGAATGACTAAATGGTGAATGACTGACTGAATGACTAAATGGTGAATGACTGACTGAATGACTAAATGGTGAATGACTGACTGAATGACTGATGGAATGACTGAGTGAATGACTACATGGTGAATGACTGAGTGAATGACTAAACGGTGAGTGACTGAGTGAATGATTAAACGGTGAATGACTGAGTGAATGACTACATGGTGAATGCCTGACTGAATGACTGATGGAATGACTGAGTGAATGACTACATGGTGAATGACTGAGTGAATGACTAAACGGTGAGTGACTGAGTGAATGATTAAACGGTGAATGACTGACTGAATGACTAAATGGTGAATGACTGACTGAATGACTGATGGAATGACTGAGTGAATGACTACATGGTGAATGACTGAGTGAATGACTAAACGGTGAGTGACTGAGTGAATGAATGAGTGACTGATTGAATGACTGAGTGAATGACTGAGTGAATAAATGAGTGAATGACTAAACGGTGAGCCGGCGCCTCTGAATGACTGAGTGAATGACTAAACGGTGACTGAGTGAATCACTGAGTGAGTGACTGAGTGAGTGACTGAGTGAATGACTGAGTGAATGACTGAGTGAATGAATGAGTGAATGACTACATGGTGAATGACTGAGTGAGCCGGAGCCTCTGAATGACACGACTGTCAAACACAAAGCCTCTAATTACAATACGCACACTGCATAGGCGCAGCCACGCAATTTCGCAGCGCGCGATTCGCCGCAGCGCGCTCACGTGACACCACCGCATCCAATCGGACGCCGCGCTCCGACTATACGGACTACCAAATCGCAACGCCCTAAAACAACAACAACACGGGGCTGCTCTTCCCTGGGCCCGACTCGGCCACCGCGCCTCGCTGGCGCCAATTCACGAGCCCAGCCCTCCTCCTCCACCTCCTCCTCCTCCACCTCCTCTGCCTCTCACGCACGAGCGATGACACTCAACAAACACACGCGACGCGGCGCCCGGGCAGGCGGCCGGAGTCGAACGGCGCCCGGAGCCCCGCGGCCTCCCCGAGTCTCGTCCTCGCGGCCGCGCCGGTCCCGGTCACCTGGAGTCGTGCGCGCTGCGCAGGCCGCGGCCCTGGCGCCCGTGGGCGCGCACCGGGTACAGCGGGATGCTGTCCCCCATGGCGCTGACGACTGCCGCGCCGCTACTCCTGCTGCTGCTGCCGCTGCTGCGCCGACTGCGCGTGCTCGCCGCCGGTGCCAGCAGAGAGGTTTTACCTCCAGCTCGCGGGGTTGGGGGAGGGGGGGCACGCGAGACGAGCACAAGGTCGCCAGATCAGAGGTTTTTTTTACCCCCAGATGCGGCACGGCAAGCAGATCAGAGGTTTTTGTCTCCAGATGTGGAACAGCAACCAGATCAGAGGTTTTACTGGTAGGAACCACCTGGTTCCACCAGCCCACAGGGGATTATTGTGTCCGTCCGTCCGTCGTGCATCCAACAATGGGAGGCGTCGGGCTGGGTGGAGAGGGGAAGGTGGGGAGGGGCTGAGTGGGGAGGGGCTGGGTGTGGAGGGTGGGGAGGGGCTGGGTGGGGAGGGGCTGGGTGTGGAGGGTGGGGAGGGGCTGGGTGTGGAGGGTGGGGAGGGGCTGGGTGGGGAGGGGCTGGGTGTGGAGGGTGGGGTGGGGCTGGGTGGGGAGGGGCTGATCACCCCGTGGTGCCCTTATAAAACTCAACGTTTAACCTACTCATGCCGGCTTGTGCCCGCCCTCACAGTCGGCCATATTTGCGGAATGCACCACGCCGCCGTTGACCCTGCAGGCCACTGACCGAGCAACCCAACGTTCCTACCAGCTCCCTCCGCAAGAATGTGTTTTTTTACCTCCAGATGCGGCACGGCGACCAGATCAGAGGATTTTCCCCCATTGCCTCGAGCCTTACCGCCCGTGCCCTCAGGGGTGACCGCCAAATCAGAGGTTTTACCTCCAGATCCATCCCATTTCTTTCGTCCGGCTGCTTTCACATTCAGGTGGTAAAGCCCAGACAGCCGCCGTCTCAGGAGCAGAAGTGGAGTTGTGTGTCGCCGTGGTGTCTCCTCGTGTTATTGTGGATCGGGGAATTGCGTCGTGACGTGTTGTGCGGGTCTGTCCTGTACGATCACAGTCGCATATGGCTGTCAACCCACAGGGCTCACTCCGTATTCTTGTACAGGGTAACATTAGACCTCCTTTGCCAGTACCAAAGTATAATAATAGGGGTTTCCCCCTTTTTTCTGGTAACAAAACTGAAACCTTTTTACAAGGAATCATGTACGCATTAACCACAATACTTGTGGTCAAAATGCCAAAAAAACACTGATAATATATGCAATATCTATTTCAAGGATAATGCATATATTATCGGAGTGTGTTTTTTGTTTGCATTTTGACCACAAGTTTTGTGGTTAATGCAGACATGAGGTTTGAGTTTTGTTGCCAGAAAAAAGGGGGAAAACCCCTATTATTCTTGTACAGGGTAATTGAGCAATTTTCAGGTCCAGACGGCGTACAACCGTTTCAATACGGGCAAAATATATATATATATTTGTTTGTGTTTCTCCCTTGTGATGGGACTTTGTATGATGAACGTTGAGATGTATAAGGGCACGGGGTGACCAATAGGGTCTGAATTGGTCTGCAATAAGGTGGGCACTGATCAGGGTCTGAGAGGTATGCAGTCACACACCACTATTGGGAAGTTTTACAATTGCCATTTGTGCATCATCAGTTATCATCCACATCGACTGCCACGCTTCGTGGAGTGGATCTGGTTTAGGGTGGACCACAAGCCAGCCTCATGGAAGATCAAACCCCAGGGGATCTTCTGCGTTGGATATTTCACAACGCAGTGATGGAAGGGGTTGTTTGCCTCCAGTGTTGAAGCTGTTGCCAAGTCACGCGGTCTTAGGGGCCGTCCATAAATGACGTCACGCGATTTGGGACGATTTTTGACCCCCCCCCCCCCTTCGTCACACGGCGTCACAAAAAGTCAGACCCCCCCTCAAATATGACGTCACGAAGCTCTGCCCCCCCCCCCCAAATAAAACATGCTTCAAATCGCTTTAAATGATTGACATTGTAGTGCGTATTTAATGTGCCGCTGCACTCTGGTGTTGTAGAGAAAACATTTATTAAAAAGTATATTTAATTAAGTAGAACGTGTTGTCTATATTTATTTAAAGTTGCGCATTTTGATGTGACGTCACATTTCTCAAACCCCCTCCCTCGTCACACATCGTCACAAATGTCTGACCCCCCCCCCCTAGGTGCGTGACGTCATTTATGGACGGCCCCTTACCTCCAGATCTAAACTCAATCTGCTAAAGCATTGCAGTGTGTGTGAATGATTGTATTTGGCTGTTGAGTGAGGTGTTCGGCTTAACTCCTTATTGTTGGCAAATCTGCGCTCGACTTTGCTCATACATGAACCCCGTTTGTCAAACCCAAGGGCCCTAAGACGTCCATCCAATTGCCTTGAAAATATTCCAAGAACAATCATTGGAATATGTGACGATGCCTTTGGCGTTGCAATACCAATGGTTTGGAACAACCTCGTTTCTTCCATTTACATCAGAGGCGGGGAACCTTTTTTCTGCCAAGGGCCATTTGGATATTTATAACATCATTCGCGGGCCATACAAAATTATCAACTTAAAAATTAGCCCGTTACATTTGGTCAAACATTTAATTAACTCACCCCTAATGTGATGTCTGGAACTGCTTCTCTTTGGTGAGGCGTGTGATGTTAGCTGGTATTGATGATGTTGCTGCTACTCGCAACTGCTTTTCCAGGTTTGCTCCTAGATTTATTGAATTTCGAGTCCCGCCTGCGGTTGCCTTGGCAGGGCCACACCAAATGACTTCGCGGGCCTCACACGGCCCGCGGTCCGGACGTACCTCACCCCTGCTTTACATCGTGCTGTGTACATCTTCCTTTCAAAATATTCTGAAGCAGAAGATTTGTGCTGGATACAACCACATTTGGCAATGTGATTTGTAACTTTTATCCTTACCCATGTATCGACAGTTAACTTTAAATGTGTAATTTTATTGGTGGCTGTGTTGTGTTGTCTTGGTGTGGTCTGGCACTGATCTTGATGTTGTTATTCTCCCTTGGCCAGGCTTGAGAATGTGTACTTTTGCAATTTTCACTGAAATACTTTATCTATTTTACGATTTATTTTGTGATGTGCTTACCTTTCCTGTACTTTGCACTCCTATCGTTTTTTGTGGTCTTGTTGTAACTTTGTGACTCGCCCCAACTGGACATCTGTGAAAAAAAGCTTCATAGCTCATCGGATTTCGCCAGGATAAATAAATATTCTGATTCTGATAAAGAGACGCTACACAGTTCAATTCGCATTGAACGCACCGTTAGTGCAACGTCTTCTCAGAAGGCCAGTCCAGAAAAATCATTGTACTGCACTTTCTGTGCTGCCCGCCTTCACCAACCCCGCACTGACCGGCGTGGTGAAGTATGGCCATGAAACCCCCACGACGACCCGCGCGGCATGGGAGTCCGTCATCTAGCAGCGGATCAGCGACGGACTGTGCGTGCATGCGATGTTCTGGGTTGTCGCTACGACATACCAGCAAGGCGGAAAGCAGTTACGAAATCCAGGAAACCGTAGCAGATTCCAGTGTGCTTTTAGCAATGAATTTCGCTGATTGGAATGCAGGAAAGTACAAACCGCACGGTGGCATCAATCACCGCGGGGGACATTTGCCCTTTTTTTTCTCAGTCCAAAGGTAAAAGCGCAGCCCTGCAATTTCTCGATCACACCACCGTCGGAGGAAGGGCCTCGACGAGCGGGGGCTCGAGAGCATACGATTGAGGTGACCCACACTCGACCCCGCCACGATCGACGAAGTGCTGGTGTGGCACGACCAGCATGGGCAGACGCGATGGGGAGGTGGGTGGCGGCTGAAGGGAGGGCATCGCTGTTTACAACTGCCGCGCAAGGAGATGGAAACGAACCCCAATGACCCAACTGAGATCATAGGCGGGTATCATGGGACTTGATTCCTTGCAAAATGTTTCGATTTGGTGTTTGAACATCTTAACACCTCCTGCTGTATTTCCAGAAAGGGTAAAACCTTTTATTTTTCACATCATAGGCAGAGTTTGACTTCTATATTTGGGGTGGTGAGGGATTCGCTTTGTCACTCACATTAGGAATCGCCGGTGCGTCTAATTAATTATGAATCTTTATTGAAAACTGAAAATGAGTAAATAAAGGTGTCCGGTTTTGGCTGGGCATTGGCCCCCCATGATTGAGATTATGAATGTCGATCATCGCGCCCCCCCCCCACCCCCTGCTGTGAAATCGTGGCAGGACCCTCCTGAAGTTGAGCCACGAGACTCAGGGAAATCTTTCTTGCGGGTGGGTGGGGGGGCATGAACGAGCGTAATCAAATTAAAAGCAACCTCGGTAGTTGCATCGCGGCCGTTTGTACTCGACTCGCAAACAATCGCAACGATAAGAAGCACAGGAACGTCTGTTTAGGCTTTGTTTTTTTTGTTTTTATTATTATTTATAAAAACCAAAGAACTCAGAACTCTACAAATGAAACAACAACAACAACACCGCTGCCTTCACAGACGACATGGAACGAGCAGATAGCGGCAGACGAGTGGGGAGGGTGCGAGACCAGAGCCCACGTGAGGGACACTGAAACGCACGTGCGCCACCGACAACTGCGACTCGTGGACTGCAGCTCGATCCCCTGGAGGGTCAGGACGTACAACTCTAGCTAGCTACACGCGTCACCATCACACGGACACACACACAGGGCGATCCGCCCGCCTGCTGCGTTTGGTGAACACACTACATTTTAGATTGTGTCGGTGGTGTCTGAAGCTTTGATCGATGACCGTAGCGGCGAACAACAACTGATCCCTCAATCACACACACACACACTCTCGTCACCTACCCACGATACGCACGTGGGAATTGAACATTCTGTAAGGAGGCGGATATAGCAACCTCCCGGCAGATGTATGCCACGCCACCCAGAGTGTGAGCGCTCAAGCCCCTCTCGTCGCGTGCAGCTCCAGAGCACGTGGATGCATTGTGACGTCACCAAGTATGTCCGCCGTCGACTGCTGCTGCTGCTGCTACTGCTGCTCGCTATCGTGGCTCCGTTCTTTCAAGCTGCCGCTTCACTCCAATCGCGGACGCGTTCTCCGAATTGCGCAGGTTCTGGAGGGTTACGCACGCGCTTCGGTTGGCTGATCATGATCATCGTGTTATGGTGATCGGGAAAAGTGGCGCTTCGAGGTGAACAAAAATGCGGTTATCATCGACCGCGGTTTATTCCCAATGAGTGGCCTCCCCCAGCTTCATGTGACTCGGGTTGTTTTTTTTTTTCCTCCAGGAGTCAATATTGGGATGTGTGACCAAGTTTAATGTATTCATTGTTAAACGTTATAACCGAATAAAGTCTAAAAATGAATTATAATCAAGGCTGCGGAGACCTCAAATCTAAACGTCATGTGATCGGTTTGAAATTATGCGCCATTGATGTACCAAGATTCAAATGCATTTATAATCAATAACCACTGCTGCAATGCGATAGCTGTTTAACGGATGACGTGCGTCAACTGCGTTGCGTTTCCCTCGTCACGTGCAGCTTGGAGACGGCGGCCCCCTCGCTCGGAGCACCTCGATAGCGGTGGCCGATCACGCTCAGCGGACGTGCTTCGTGCTGCAAAGGCATCCAAATGGTCTGCACCTCCAGGGTGATGAATCACATTCGGACTCTCCCGTTAAAAGGGTGGCACTTCGGCCGCGACCACTGCAACAACAAACAAACAAAACCCCCCCCCACCAAGCACCGGTTCTGTTCACAAACGAATAATCACCGCCCCCACGTCACATTGACAAGAAGACGCTCCGTCCATCAGCCGCTTTCCACGCGTGTTCACACACGACGGGTACACGCGCGCGTGCGCGTAAATATATACAGCGAGCGGTAACGCACAATTTCACAAGCCACGTTTGCTGTGTAACTGAGGTAGGTCAGGGGTCACGTGAGTGAGCACGTGACGAGCGAGCACGCGGCGCGTCTCGCGGTGGCCGGCGGTCCTCCACCCACGACGCAGCCACAACGCGGTGGGGGAGGGGGGGAGCTGCAAGCGGCATTCACAACGACTCCGTCGGTAGCAGAACGACACTCGCGCGTGAGAAGCAGCTCTTGTTTAGAAACCTCGCCCACGATGCCATTTGGTCGCTCGGTGTGATCGTCGACATCGGTGACTCTGCTGGGAGTCACTCGGGCACACTTGCACCGACGGTATTGCGTTCTCCGAAAGCTCGGAAATCACGCAGCCATCCCGCGGTTGCCAAATGTCGGGAGTGAGAAGTCTTTCCTACGGCGGCGCACGGTGGCCGCGGGCCCCGAGATGAACGCGGGCCCCGGGGTCATCGCGCGAGTTTGAGGCCCTCAGCCATGGAATGCACTTCGAGCCATCGCATGGAATCCAGTTTCGCGTTTTGAATCTCTGTCAAAGCCAGGAAGGAGGGGCGTAGTCAGGAGAGAGACAGAGAGCGAACCACCCGCCCTGCATGGCTACAGAGTCTACGGGCTGTGGAAAGATAGGCCCTTTCAAGGATGTCAGATGAAGAATTGCTTTAAAATGTCCAGATGTTCCAAAGTGGCAGAGGGCTGCTCTGCTGCTGTTGGGGGAGTGCTACCAATGGGCATGGATGTGCTCTGTGTCTCGTCGCTGATGCCACCACTGGGACATTCGGCAGTCGGGATTCCAATGCAAAAATGCCCGACACCACCAAAGGCCAAATTCTGGCCTAAATATCCACGAGAAATCTCACGCGCGTTCGCGAAGTAGAGGTGGGTCTCAGAGCTCTGCGGCTCACGCACGCTCTCACGAAACAGTAGTGTGACATCAACGCTCAATACTTCCAAAAATAAAACTCTTAACAGCTCTAATCTGGCAACGACGCAAGGAGGACAAGCAGCAACGCAGCGTGCGCCGGGGCGATGGTGCACCGACTCGGGCTGCACACTCGTGGCCCCGTGGGTGAACACTCAGCGTGGGTGAACACTCGCGGCACCGCTGGTGGACACTCAGCCAGGACTCGAGGACTGGGAACTGCCCCGCGACCCTGGGGGTGTGTCCAGGCCTGGCTGCCCCCCTGGTGGTGTAGGAATAGTACAATCGTAACAATAGGAGTAATACTGATCTGCTTCACATTCAAACTCTGCGGCGCACTGTTGCTGCGGAACAACACGGAGACACCAACAATGCAATAAATAAGACGGGTGTTCGCTTGTTCACTTGCTGTGTGGGTAAATGCGGATTTCATCTCGTAGAGTGGTGTGCTCATCAGCAGGTTGTGGCCACAAAAGGCCAAACGCCGTTGGTAGCCCAGTGTTCCACTTCGCATTGTCGCGGCACTGCGGATGCGATGCCCAATCGAGGCTGTTCCTGTAACAACCTTCATCTTTGATTCATTTCACTGCCACAGCTCGTCCCAGGATGGGAACGTCGCGTGAACAGTGAAGTGAGCGACTCATATTGAGGGGACGTTAATCCCATTATATTCACCTGAACTTTGCAGTGCTCGGAGTGCAAACAAGGCTTCGTTGTAATCTTTGAAGTTGGTTCCTTTCAAATGTCTTAAATGTCTAAGGGCGATGAACCAATCATCCTGTTAACTTCCCATGAAACTGCGGGTATCTCTACCTCTGTGAATATACCTCGACAAGTAGAGGCTTGCACACAAACAAATCCGTGGGCTGGGTTCCGGATTCCAACGAGGCAAGGGCTCTGTACAATTGGCTGCAGCTTTTGCGTAGTCTCGAAACACGGATTTTACTCAGAACTTGTTCGGAATTAAGAAAAAAAACAACCCTCATGATTTTATCTCGCGCCGTTCTCACAACCCCCGAGGGATCGCGAGCAAAAGCTGGCAGGTCGCCAGGCGGCGAGGCGGCGCCGACAATCGTTCTGCAGTTCTCTACATATCAAGGTGTTTTCAGCCAAGTAGTGAGTGTGTACAGTCACGTGGGAGGAAACCGGAGCACGCGGAGGGACAGTGGACGTCTTCTGACAGACGCCACCGTCAGCTTCCGAAGGAATCACTGCGCGCACGCGGGGAAGACGACGCCGTGGAGTTACGATCACCAGGTCAGCCACAGTGGCGAGATGTTAACTACCTCGCCTGGCATGCAGGAGGTCGTGGGTTCGATCCCGACCCTGATGCCTGCTGTATATTTGGAGTTTGCGTGTCTCTCCCCGTGGTCGCGTGGATTTTTCTCTGGGTCCTCCAGTTTTCCCCCACGCGTTTAGAATCAACATCCCGCATTTAGAGTATTTGGCTGCTATCAATTTCCACGTTGTGAGCCACTTCGTCGGGCTGTCAATTGTGGCCAGGTCACTTCTGAAAAAAAGCTGTATAGCTCAGTGGGCCTTGTGAAATAAATAAAAATAAACATTGTTCCGTTTTTTTTAGTTCAGACGCCAGCTCCACAGGGAGCTGTGGAAGCGACTGCGCGATCCCAGCCCAGGTGATTTCGTAATCGTCTCATTGAAATGAGCGTCACCGGGAGGCATCGACGTGGAAGTTTTCCAGAGGCCGACTCGGGCAGCTGACAATCGACGACTCGGTGGAACCGCCGCCGTCCCTGCCTCGGCCGTGGCCACACCGAGCGTCGCAGGACTCTTGAAAGCAACAAAAACGGAGTAGAAACACGCCAGGGCTGGCTGCCGTGGGGACGACTCCCGGACCTCCGGGCTCCCGGGACCCCGTGACACGCGCCGCCCTCTCCCGTCCGCGAGGAGCGGGGGGGGGGGCCTCAGCGCCGCGCCGAGAGTCACGCTCAAGGCCAACGGAGCCCACACTAATACCGCGACTCGCGCTTCACAGACATTCTAAAGTGCGTTCGTCCAACTGCAATAAAACAAAATACTTCAGCCGTTTGTCACTTCAATTCACCGGTTGCACCGCGTGCGTTCACCCGAGCTAGCGGACATGGAAGTGGTGGGGGCGGGGGGGTAGGCGATCCATAAAGTCCGCTACGCATCTTCTGGACTCCTCCAGCGTGATCGGGTGTGAATGTGCTTCGTGAATGCAACGCAACGCAGGGCGCAGCCGCTCCCCGTGCCAGGGAGAGTGACCCGGACGCGGGGGGGGGGGGGATCCCATTGCCTGCCGGGGGGTTCAGCTGCGGCGGGGGGTTCCCACCACTCGACGACGTTATCGGGGTTTGTTGTTTATATCGATGTATATATGTGTGTGTATATATGTTTTAAACCCGGGGTCAAAAGCGTCGTGCGGGTGACAACTGCCGTAGAACGAGGTGCAAGCAGGCACTCGACGCCCCTCGGCCGGACCCTCGGGCTCCTTGGCATGGAGGCCGCGCTGCCGCTGTGCGTGCCTCCAGCACGGCGGAGGCACGGCGGAGGCACGGCGCGTGCGGGTCGCAGCCCGAACGCTGTCGGCCAATCCGGGGGACGACGCACTGCCCTGTGCGTGTCCGTGAGTCCGCACGTGTTCGTGTGTGTGCGCGTGCGTGCAAACCGTCGCCTCTTTCACAATAAAATAACACTGCTCGCAACACGCGCGAGACACGACGTGACGCCGTTCCCTCCGCGCCCACCCCACGAAAATCCACGTCGCGTACAACTTTGGTCAGGGACTGTCCACTGCTACCCTATCGCTCCGCCGCACCTCGTCCCGACCGCCGACGCCGCCGCCGAGGGTTTCGCGACTTTACACGGGGGCGGCGGCCGAGAGCCTCGCGACTCCCCGACTTGTGTCGGCATCCACGGCAACAACAACAACCCACAGGAGCAGCGCACGGGGGCAACGGCAGCACCAACCAAGGTGGCCGCCGCGACCCCAGTGAAGTAGCCCCACACGAGCAGAACGGCGGTTCTGCTACCAGAGACTCTGTTCTCGGGAAGTTGGACAGAGTGTAGCTGTCGTTGCAAGCCTCCAATCGCAGTAGTAGCAGCGGCGGCGGCGGCAGCGGCGATGTAGCGGCGAGTCTGAGGCTCGTGCTGAGCGGACCCAGCCATCGCAAATTGCTGCATCAAGTTCCGCCAATCTCAGTTCGAACTTGTGGAATGACAATACTGCTTGCTACACATTGACCCGGGAAAGCCACCCCTGAGTCTGCATGCTCTGTTTCTCAAGAGGGTCCTGCTCCATTGCGATGTTTGGCCAGCACCGATGACATCGATTGCGTTTAGTTGTTCGAGGAAAGCAGAGAACCCGGAGGAAACCCGTGCAGAACAAGGCGAGTGCTTACAAACTCCACGCAGAAAAGCATCCCGAGTTGGGAATCGAACCCAGGGTGTTCTTGCTGCGGGGCACGAGTGGCGCCGCGCTCGGCAGAAGCTACCACACCCACAGAGTGTGGGCTCAGCACAGTCACGAATCATTATCATTGAATCCATGCAGTGCCGGGCACGGCACGGGTTCAACACGACGGAGATAAATTACAAACTCAGCCTTCACGGCCACTCTCCCGCGTTATTAACACCTACCACACAGGACACCGCGAATTGCCAGCACACCTACCTACCTAGCTAGGCGACTAAACGAACCGTCGTACCGAATAGAACGCTGTAAAAAGCTCGCCGCGAAGGTGAGAATCGCCGCGCTTGCAACGAGAATGACTTGGTGAGGACCTCTGCGGCACGGAGAGGCGTCGCACAGGACCGCGGCTCTGCGCTTGGCCTCTCGCCGCTCGCCGTTGCTTGAGGCGCCACTCGGAGGGGCTGGGGGCGCTGGCTTTGTGACTGGGCTCGGTATCCGCTCCGGCAGTGCCGCGGCCGCTGTGACATTGTCCGGCGGTGGCGGCGCGCTTTGCCACTTGTCGCGGAGGTTCAGGGTTTGATCCCGCAGGGCGGCACCGGTTGACGCTGCTGCGGGCGTGAGCAGTGTGAACCGGAGTAAAATAGTCCGTGCGGTCGGCTTAACGGCGGGCGTTAAAGATCTGGCGACGTCGTTGGAACAGCGCAGGCCGTGGCGCACCGGGGTCACGGTCCAAATTTGCCAGATATGAAAAATGTCTCCTGCAAACTATCCAACTGGGATCACACACAACAACAGCAGCAGCAACAACATCGCCCCCCCCCCCCCCCCCCCCACGATTGTGAAACTACAGCAGCCTGCGTCTACGACACACAGCGGCACTTTCCGGTGTGAGCCTTTTGCTCTGTAAGAACGGCGCGATTTCCAAATATGCTCGACGATTATGAGCGTTGCTGTTGTTGTTGCTGTTTTTGTGCGCGAGGCGTTGAGGTCTGGGTATGGAGACGTGATCGAGCGGCCTCCTCTTGGGCAGCAAAGGCCGAGCCGCCGAGCAAGGGCCGCGGGCAGCGACGGCACAGAGGCGGGCGCCCAGAGCCTGTCTGCATCGTCGCTGCTGCCTGCGGACTTGTCTGTGGCAGGGCAACGAGGATCGCCGTAACTCTAGATCGACGTCGTCATCACTCTGAGATCTCGTGTTCTCCGCTGGCTTCACGTCCTGAGATGAAGCGTTCGGGTTCACGCTCGCACCACGGCGCGAGCCCTTCGTGTCAGCGAATGGCCGTGGCAACGGGTATCAAGGAGCTATTTCTGAGATCTCCTTCTCAAGCGACTCCCGGTCCCACGCAATAAAGGGGATGGTGAAGCCGACGTTCCCCGATCCTCCGAGATGCTGGAATGTATCCACGTCGCAGCGGAGCCAGAGCGGCTGCGGTGGCTCCTGTAAAAGGAACGCAAAGCCGCCCGAGACTCCTCGAGCAAAAGCCAGGGAATGCGGAGGAAGCCCCATCCCCCGTCTCTCAATTCCCCGCAACGGCGGCGTGAACAACCCCGCCGGGGCCTTTTGGGTCTGCAAGTGTCCGCCTCACGTGCGGGCCACGCGCTCTTTGGTGACGCAACCAGGGCGACTGCCGGGAACAAATGCGATGAAGAATAGAACCGGCGAGCCGTTCCCGCAGACCCCCCCGCACCACCACCCCCGGCGTGAGCTCGCGGCGGAGGTGAACTTCGGGTTGGGGGGCGAGGGGGAGACTGCGCGGGGAGCAGGGGGGGGGGGTCACATTTTGGAAACATTTTCGCCGCCGTGAGCTGCAGCGACAGAAACACTTGAGCTCGGTGAAACGAACGTAAGCGTTTGTTGCTGTTTTTTTTCTTTGACGGTTGCTGTACATTTGTTATGCAGACGAAGTGTGCAAAATTACAGCACCCCCACAACATCGCCCCACACCCTTGCATTGTAGTTCATGACAGCCGCTTTGCATCCCGCCGACCGACGGAGGTCTCTCCCACGCCATATGGGTCACGGGAGGGGGGGGGGGCTTTCGACCGTACTTCACCACGCCGGTCAGCGCGGGTTGAAGAGAGGAGGGGGAATCGAACGCAGCTCAGCACGCCAACCGCTTGTCCCGCCGCTCCACCGGGGACCGTTAACTACGTCGGATTCATCGACGTCTCGGTTGCGAATAATGAGAGAGGCGTTGCGGTGGGTAGTAACGGACACATGGCGTCACGTCGCAAGTCCACGTTGCCGTGGCGCTCGGAAGGGTCGATCACGGTCGACTGTGGGGTATGGCAGAAGGAAGGAAGCGATGGCGAAGCTGCGGCCCCACTAGCGGCTCACCCCGTGTTCCCACGTTTACCCCGTCGGCCGAGTCCCGACCCGAACGACCCCCGCGGTCCCCACCCCTCCCCCCCACCCTCAGCGCGCTGCCATGCCGCGCGTTGGCATCGCCGTCACGGAGGCCTCACCGCACCCACGCCAGGTGCCCGCGGAGCAGATGACACAATCGTTCGCTCGCGACGAGCCGAGAGAGAGAGAGAGTCGGTGCAACTCTGGCAGCTCTCCTTAAAACGGACGAACAAATGGTGGTGACGATGATGATAATAACACTTCAGGATAAGGCATTTCTTCAGAGTAGAGAGCGAATGCGAGTTGCGATTCACAGTCGCGAGGCTCCGGCGTCCTGCAAAGCCACGCGGGAGACCGCGACGACCGCGTCGTGGTCGGCCAGTGCCCACCTCTCTCTCTCTCTCTCCGCTCTGAAGGGGCCACTGCCCCGGGCGTGCCCCTCGCCCCGCCGTGCGGCGAGGAAGCTGCCCTCCGTCGACCACGGCGGGGACAGCGCTTGCGTGCCCCGGGCCACCCGTCGCGCGTCTCGGCGGCATCACGTTGAAAGCGGGTGGGGGGTAGCGAGGTGGGGGGGCGGGCGGACTCAGTTGACGCCGAGCTCGTGTCCGTCCTCCATGAAGCGAGCGAAGCGGTGGCTCAGCGTGGCCTCCAGCGCCCGCGCCGGCTCCGTGCCCACGCCGTACGCCGTCATGGCCGGCATCTCCTCCTCATCCGCGTCGTCCTCCTCCTCCTCCCTGCGCTCGCGCCCGGGGCTGGGCCCGCGCGGCTCCTCCTGGAGGCACGGCGGGCTCCCGGTGCCGCTGCTGCCGCTGCCGCCACCTCCGCCGTCGTCACCGCGGTCGTCGTCGTCGCCGCGGTCGTCGTCGCCGCTCCCCGCGTCCTCGCGAGCGTCCGGGGCGGCGGCGAGATCGTCCGAGCCGGTGCCGGCCAGCGACGGGGCCAGCCGAGGTGGAGGCATTGACGTGGGCGGCACCGCCGACCCGGCCACGACCCCGACGCGCTCCGCGGCGCTCGGCCCGCCGGCGAGGCGCAGGAACGCCGGGGGAGCTCCTCCTCCTCCAACGCCGCTCAACGACAAGAACGCGCCGGGCGGCGCCGGGCCTCCGTTCTGGATGACGGAGATCTCGTTCGGCTTGAGGACCGACGCCGCCGCCCCCCCCGGTGGCGCGGGGCCGTGGTGCTGGGCGGCCATCGCGCCGTTGGCCATGGCGGCCGCGGCCGCGTACTGGTTCCAGAAGGCGGCGTCCGTGGCGGCCTGGCGCGCCGCGTGGAACTCCTTCAGCTGGAAGACGTCCGGGAACTTGGAGGCGTCGGCGGCGCCGCCGAGGAGGGCGGCGGCGGGAGAGTCGAGGGAGAGGCGGCGGCCTCGCCTCTGCGGGGCGCTGTTCCACATGTGCGTTCCCATGTGCACCTGCGGGGCGGCGGCACGCGCGTTAGGCACGCACGCACAGGCGGGACCGCTCGGCCGCACGCAAACGACCCTCGCCGGCCCACCACCCGACGCGTCCCTCCCCATCCCTGCCCATCCCAGCTCCCCATCCCCCGCGAGCGCGACACGGGCCCGCCCGCCCGCGCCCCCTGCCCTGGCCCGCACGCACCTTGAGGTTGCCCTTGGTGGTGAAGGCCCGTCCGCACACGTTGCAGGCGAAGGGCTTCTCCCCGGTGTGCGTGCGCTCGTGGATCTGCAGGGCGCTCGACGACGAGAACGGCTTGCCGCACGTCAGGCACGTGTGCTGCTTGCTGGAGCGGCGCGGCGCGGCCGGCGGAGGGGGGCCCTGCGGCGGCGGCTGGTGGTGGTGCTGGTGGTGCGGGTGGTGGTGGTGCTGGTGGTGCTGGTGGTGGTGGTGCTGCTGGTGGTGCGGGTGGGGGTGCGGGTGGGAGTGAGAGGGGTGCAGGCCTCCTAGCGGGGGCAGGCTGTGAGCGGGGCCTGGGCCCCCATCTCGACCGCTCAGCCTCAGGAAGGACTCCTCCATCTTGAAGAAGGCGGGCGAAGGCATGAACTTCAGGCCTGGTGAAAACACGGACGCGGGGAAAGACAGCGACTTCACTCAGGGATTGAGCCTGGGTCACGAACGTGCACGTACACACGCACCTACACGCGTGCAATCACACCCACATTTGTGTAACTCGGGATACGTGTCTATAAAATAACAAAGAGATCCCCTGTATAACCTTAAGAGACTGTTGGGGCAAGTGCCGATAGCGACTACCTAAAAGGCCAGAACGGCACGCGAGGGGGTGGGTGGCTGCACCATGCCCGGCCGCCTGTGTTTCCCTAGTGGCGATGTTTTTTCGCACCACACCAGGTACTCAATTGAGGCTGAGTAGACCTAGGGGAGGCTCAGAACCGGTTCAGATACTGATGTTGGCCGTGAGCGGGAACCTGGGCCGCCTGGTTAGTAACGCAGCGCGCTATCCACTACACACACACACTACGCATGCACTGAACACAAACACACACGACAACAATTGCCACGTTACGTATGTATGTATATTGAACTTTGCGTAGCCAACCGTGCTAATCGGAGATGTACGCCGCGTGACAATTTATTTGTTGGAGGGTTCCTCATGACACAAATCTAGTCGGATAAAAACGTGGCCTTGCCCAAAATTCCAGTTGTTTAATCATTGGCTGTGAGAACCACAACGCCATTAAGTCGACGTGCGCTGCCCAAAAGCCTCGCCAGATGGGAGCGCGGGCGACAGTGGCGTCGGCGTGTCGCCCCGACCCACCTTGCTCCTTGAAGGGCAGCAGCATGCTGAGCGCGTCGTCACGGAACATCATCTTGCCGAAGCCGGCGGGGAGGAAGCCGAACGAGGCATCGCTCAAGAAGGGCGGCGAGCGCTTCTCCTCCGGCTCGGGCTTCACTTTCACCGCCGGCGCCGGCTTCTCGTCGGCCGCGTGCGGAGCGAACGGCGCCGCCTTCCCGATGTCGGCCGTGGCCCAGTGCAGGCTCGGGGGCGACAGCACGTGGAAGGAAGACGCCGACTCGGGCGTCGCCGGACTCCCGCCGCCCCGGTGATCTTCCACCCCCACTCCTCCGCCGCCGCCGTCGTCGTTGTCGTCGGCGCCGTCGTTGTCGTCGTTGTCCCGGGACTGCCGGTTCAGCGCCGACTCCACCAGCCTCATCTGGTTCTCGAGCGTCGCCAGGCCCGGGGCGGCGGCGGACGACGCCGGCCGCGGCGGCGGCGGCGTCCCCTCGGCCGGCGAGGGCGCGGGGCCCTGGCCCGCGTCCTCGCCGCACTCCTCTGCCTCCATGTCGTCGGCGTCTCCACCGAGGCTCTCCGCGTCGTCGCGGTCCTCGAAGGGCGAGCGGGCGTCGCCGGGCTCGGGCAGCGGGTTGAGCGGGATCTGGCCGCCCACGTGCATGCGCACGTGCTGCTGCAGCACCACGGCGTCGGAGAAGCCCTTCTGGCAGATGGGGCACGAGTGCAGGGCGTGCAGCGGCGACGGCTTGGCGCGGTGGACGTCGTGGTGCGTCTTGAGGTTGCCCTTGGTGGTGAAGGCGCGGCCGCACACCTTGCACTTGTGCGGCCGCTCACCCGTGTGCGTGCGGTGGTGCATCTTGAGCGCGCTCGGGCAGCTGAGCACGCGGTGGCACACGCCGCACCGGTTGGGGTCGCCCGTCGCCTCGCGGTCGATGGTCTCCACGAGCCTCTGCAGCTTGGACGTCTCCGAGGCGTGCGCCGCGTCCAGGTAGCTCTCGCTCACGAACGGGAACTTGCATTCGAACGCCTCCGAAGAGACGGACAGGAAGCGGGCGGCGGCCGACGGCTCGTCGCGGGCCGGCCTGGCGGCCGCGGGGCCTCCCCGCGGCATGCCCGGCGGGTCGTCCTCCTCCTCGTCGTGCCGCGCCGCGTCCGATGCCTGACCCCGGCGGCCCGGCGACCCCGAAGCCCGGTCGCCGCCCCGCGGCGGCGAATCGAGGCCCGTGGCCGCGTCGCTCACGGGAGGGGAGAGCGTGCGGGGGCAGCCGCCGCGGGTGCCAGGGGAGCCGGGCCGGTCCTGCTGCTGCTGCTGCTGCGGCGGCGGGCCCAGCTTGGTCTCCGCCAGCCAGAGCGACGGGGAGGACGAGGAGGAGCTGCCAGAGGGCGGCTCGGGCGGCACGGACATCCCGTAGGGGATGCCCGTGCTCGTCTGCACGCCGTCCAGGTGCTCGGGCACGGGGAAGGGGTTCATCTGGATGTGCGGGTAGCGGTCCTTGTGCCGCTGGAAGTGGACCTTGAGGTTGCCCTTGGTGGAGAAGCGGTTGCCGCAGATGTTGCACTTGAAGGGGCGCTCGCCCGTGTGCGAGCGCAGGTGGATCTGCAGCGCGCTCTCGCTGCCGAACACCTTCGAGCAGAACTTGCACTTGTGGCGGAAGAAGCTCTCCTCCGCCGCAGCCTTCGCCTCCGCCGAGCCCTTGACGGCCACCGCGGGGGTCTTGGCGTTGCCGACGAGCTTCGACAGCGAGTTGTCGGTGACCATCGCCACCGCCGCCATGCCGCTGAGCGGGCTGGGGAAGATCCCGCCCGAGTTCGCGAAGGACTGCGTCAGCTGGGGGCCAAACAGGCCCAGGCCGGAGGAGGCGCCGAACAGGCCGAGTCCATGGCCGAGGGAGGCCGCGGAGGCGAGGCCCGCGCGGGGGCTCAGGGGCCGCGAGGAGGCCGCGCCGCCGCCGGCGCTGCTGCTCGTGCCGACCGGCGAGCCGGCGCGGCGCGACCGGGCGCTCTGCGGCGTCGCCGCCCCGGGGCCCGCGCCGTCGGCGGCGCCGGCGCTCCGAGGCACCGGCTGCCGGGAGCTGGGGAAGCTGGCGTTCTGGCTCGCCACGGCGTGCGCCTCCGACACGCGCCGGCCCGGGTGCGACGCCGGGGACGCGAGGCCGAGCGACTCGGAGGGCCGCCGGCCCAGCAGCTCGGAGGCCAGGGCCACGTGGCCGGCCAGCGCCTGCGAGTCCGAGAGCCGCCGGCTGATCTGCGACGACAGCGCCATGACGGGACCCACGTGCAGCGACCCAAACACGCTATGCGGCGCCAGCAGCGCCAGCTGGCCCCTCAGCTGCTCCAGCAGGTGCAGCTGGTGCATCTGCTGCTGCTGCAGGGCGGTCAGCTGCTCCAGGATGAGCGGGAACGTCATGGTGGCGCCGGGGCCGGCGGCCGCGGCCGACGCGACGCCGCGCTCCGCGTCCTCGTCGGCGGAGTCCGTCTCGCCGGCACACGGCTCCGAGATCTGCGCCACCGCCACCCTCGTGCCCAGCAGTGCCTCCAGGGTGACGCCGCCGCCGCCGGCCCCACGTCTGGACGCCGACGCCGGCGGCAGCGCCGTCACCTCCGCTCCTCCGTCCACCTCCATCTTCTCCTCCGCGTCGCCCCCCCGCCCCTCGCCGTCGTCAGCCTCCTCCAGCTCGTCGTTGCGCCCCTCCCCCTCCTCCCCCTCCTCTTCCTCCTCCTCCTCCCCACACCCGTCGTCCTCCTCCTCGCCACCCTCCCGCTCCTCCTCCTCCTCCTCGCCGTCCGGACCGCCCGTTTCACCGCGGCCGGGTGCCCCCGCCGCCGCCGTGGCCTGGCCGCCGAGGGCCTCAGCGAGGGCGGCGTCAGGGCCGGGCGGCGCCTCCGCGGGGGGCGGGCGGCGCGAAGCCGAACAGGCCAGGCGGTGGCGCAGGAAGTCGGAGAGGTCGGCGATCTCCGTGCCGCATGCCCCGCACGAGTGGGCGCCGCCGCCGCCCCCCGGCACTGCCGGCGCCGCCGCCGCCGGCGCCGCCGCCGGTTCCGAAGTGGCGCCGCACAGCGATGGCGGCGGGTGCGGGAGCGGCGACGACGACGACGGAGGGTCGTCCTCCATCACCACATCTGCGGCACAGCGACGGCACGGGGAGCGTGAGCGCGGTGGTGGATGATGGCGATGATCAATGTCGTCATCATAACTCTCACTCTGTCACCATTGCTGCTTTGGGAGGCTTTCATCCAACGCACCGTTCACCGACTCACCGCTCACCGACGCAGTGCTCACCGACGCAACACTCACTGATGCACAGGGCTCACGATCAGCTACTCGTTCACGTGCACAGCACTGAACGTCGAGCGACCAGCAACAGGCAGCACTGTTAACGTATTGCTTGGATTTAGCAAGCTTAGAGGAGATTTGGAAAAGAGTCAATGTCCTGTTGTAGGGAATAGTGGATTGTAGTTCATGGGGAAATAGCAGAACCACTTGGGAGCCACAGGGGAGCCACAGGGGAGCCACAGGGGAGCCACAGGGGAGTCACAGGGGAGCCACAGGGGAGCCACAGGGGAGTCACAGGGGAGCCACAGGGGAGCCACAGGGGAGTCACAGGGGAGCCACAAGGGAGCCACCGGGGAGCCACAGGGGAGCCACCGGGGAGCCACAGGGGAGTCACAGGGGAGCCACAGGGGAGTCACAGGGGAGTCACAGGGGAGCCACAGGGGAGTCACAGGGGAGCCACAGGGGAGCCCACCGGGGAGCCACAGGGGAGCCACAGGGGAGCCACAGGAGAGCCAAGCAGCCATCTGGCTTCATCACCGCGCTGCGCTGGTGTGGTGGGCGCCGTACAGGTGCCAGTGGCCGTCGGCACGCGGCTCATTCCATCCCCATTACTCTGTCCCAGGTCATCATCCGTGATGTCGCACCAGCTGTTAACGTTTTAAGAAATGTATTAACCTTTAATAATGAAAATAATCTAATCAGGCTTACCATTACGGCCCAGATGAAGGTTAGTGACACATCTGTCAATATATTTTACTAACATCGCCTGTTAATATCTTTTCCTAATTGCTTAAACATGCGCCAACGGATCGATGGTTTCAAATTTGATAAATAAAGGGCAATTGATCCATATATTTTTTTCTCATTACCCTACACTCAGACACACTTGCCCCATCATCCCAGGTCAATTATTGGGCAATCCAAAAAAATAAATGGCGCAATAAACAAATGAAAGTGCGCACGACGAACGATCTTCGATAAAGTGCATCCTCAGGGCGGCGCGCGTTGCACCCCGGCGCCGTTCGCGAGCCCAGCCAAGGACGCGGCGGCACGCGGTGGCCTGCTAACGCCGACGGCCGCGGGGTGGTTCCAAGCTCTCGGCCGAGTCGACCGAAGGGCGGACCGAGCCAGGTTCACGTTGTAGGGGTACAGGAGGTCATGGGTTCGATTACAGCCCTGACGCCCGCGGTATATTTGGAGTTTGTATGTTTCTCTCTCCCTCCCCGTGGTCGCGTGGATTTTTCTCCAGGTCCTCCGGTTTGTCCTTCCACATTAAGAATCGGTGTGCGTTTAGAGTTTAGACATTTTCACGTGAAAAGCCACTTCGTTGAACTATCAATTGTGGCCAGGTTCCTTCCCAGAAAGAGCTGCAAAATAAAACCATTGTTTAGTTGAGATGGTGCAATTGCCACGTGGGGCTTGTTTCCTAACTCTCTGTGCACCGGGCCCCCGTGCAAAATTCGGCCGTCAATTATTACTCCAACGGAGCTTCCCCACTTGGCATCGTCACCATGAAACCCCACGCGACCTGAATTCCACGCAATCACGGAGAGCTGCGAATGCCCCCCACGTCTCCGGATCTCCGTGCACTTTGGGCAAACGTCGACAAGGAGCAGCCGCTCCGTGCCGCGCGCCGCAGCGACGTTCTCTGCGCGACGCTCTCTCAATCGCGGTTAAACGCCACTCCCCTGTGTGGCCCTTCACTTCTGCGATAAAATGTCAAAGGTGCGGCCATGTACAGCAATGTATCGCTCAGGCCATCCTCGCCAGAATGACCTCCAACGAGAGGAAGCCCCAGAGAGAGCCCCTCTAGCCTTCCGCGAGGGAGGAGCGAAAGCAGCTATTGGGCCTTCTTGCTTCCACGGTGGCCAGGCGTCCTGGAAGGAGAGGTGGGTGTACCCGCACTTTACCCCACCACACGGGACCGACCCAAGTTTTACTAACTAGATAGACAGAGGTGAGGACATTCAAACATGAAAAAAAATCGAACTGGCGAGCTGTGCATCGGAAGTCCAGGGTGCTGACAGTCACCCCACCGTAGGAGCAGCAGCGGCGTAGTAAACTACATTACCAGTGGTATAGTAAACTACATTATCAGTGGTGTAGTAACTACATTATCAGTGGTGTAGTAACTACATTATCAGTGGTGTAGTAACTACATTATCAGTGGTGTAGTAACTACATTATCAGTGGTGTAGTAACTACATTATCAGTGGTGTAGTAACTACATTATCAGTGGTGTAGTAACTACATTATCAGTGGTGTAGTAACTACATTATCAGTGGTGTAGTAACTACATTATCAATGGTGTAGTAACTACATTATCAGTGGTGTAGTAACTACATTATCAATGGTGTAGTAACTCATGACAGTGGCGTAGTAACTACATTATCAGTGGTGTAGTAACTACATTATCAGTGGTATAGTAACTACATTATCAGTGGTGTAGTACTATATTACCAGTGGTGTAGTAACTACATTACCAGTGATGTAGTAACTACATTATCAGTGGTGTAGTAATTACATTATCAGTGGTGTAGTAACTACATTATCAGTGGTGTAGTAACTACATTATCAGTGGTGTAGTGACTACATTATCAGTGGTGTAGTAATCTACATTATCAGTGGTGTAGTAATCTACATTATCAGTGGTGTAGTAACTACATTATCAGTGGCGTAATAACTACATTATCAGTGGCGTAGTAACTACATTATCAGTGGTGTAATAGCTACATTATTAGTGGTGTAGTAATCTACATTATCAGTGGTGTAGTAACTACATTATCAGTGGTGTAGTAACTACATTATCAGTGGTGTAGTAACTACATTATCAGTGGTGTAGTAACTACATTATCAGTGGTTTAGTAACTACATTATCAGTGGTGTAGTAACTACATTATCAGTGGTGTAGTGACTACATTATCAGTGGTGTAGTAACTACATTATCAGTGGTGTAGTAACTACATTATCAGTAGTTTAGTAACTACATTATCAGTGGTGTAGTGACTACATTATCAGTGGTATAGTAACTACATTATCAGTGGTGTAGTAACTACATTATCAGTGGTGTAGTGACTACATTATCAGTGGTGTAGTAACTACATTATCAGTGGCATAGTAACTAGATTATCAGTGGTGTAGTAACTACATTATCAGTGGTGTCGTAACTACATTATCAGTGGTGTAGTAACTACATTATCAGTGGTGTAGTAACTACATTATCAGTGGCGTAGTAACTACATTATCAGTGGCGTAATAACTACATTATCAGTGGTGTAGTAACTACATTATTAGTGGTGTAGTAACTACATTATCAGTGGCGTAGTGACTACATTATCAGTGGCGTAGTAACTACATTATCAGTGGTGTAGTAACTACATTATCAGTGGTGTAGTAACTACATTATCAGTGGTTTAGTAACTACATTATCAGTGGTGTAGTAACTACATTATCAGTGGTGTAGTGACTACATTATCAGTGGTGTAGTAACTACATTATCAGTGGTGTAGTAACTACATTATCAGTAGTTAGTAACTACATTATCAGTGGTGTAGTGACTACATTATCAGTGGTATAGTAACTACATTATCAGTGGTGTAGTAACTACATTATCAGTGGTGTAGTGACTACATTATCAGTGGTGTAGTAACTACATTATCAGTGGCATAGTAACTACATTATCAGTGGTGTAGTAACTACATTATCAGTGGTGTCGTAACTACATTATCAGTGGTGTAGTGACTACATTATCAGTGGTATAGTAACTACATTATCAGTGGTGTAGTAACTACATTATCAGTGGTGTAGTGACTACATTATCAGTGGTGTAGTAACTACATTATCAGTGGCATAGTAACTACATTATCAGTGGTGTAGTAACTACATTATCAGTGGTGTCGTAACTACATTATCAGTGGTGTAGTAACTACATTATCAGTGGTGTAGTAACTACATTATCAGTGGCGTAGTGACTACATTATCAGTGGCGTAGTAACTACATTATCAGTGGTGTAGTAACTACATTATCAGTGGTGTAGTAACTACATTATCAGTGGTGTAGTAACTGCATTATCAGTGGTGTAGTAATTACATTATCAGTGGTGTAGTAACTACATTATCAGTGGTGTAGTAACTACATTATCAGTGGTGTAGTGACTACATTATCAGTGGCGTATTAACTACATTATCAGTGGTGTAGTAACTACATTATCAGTGGTGTAGTGACTACATTATCAGTGGTGTAGTAACTACATTATCAGTGGTGTAGTAACTACATTATCAGTGGTGTAGTAACTACATTATCAGTGGTGTAGTGACTAGATTATCAGTGGTGTAGTAACTACATTATCAGTGGCGTATTAACTACATTATCAGTGGTGTAGTAACTACATTATCAGTGGTGTAGTAACTACATTATCAGTGGTGTAGTAACTGCATTATCAGTGGTGTAGTAATTACATTATCAGTGGTGTAGTAACTACATTATCAGTGGTGTAGTAACTACATTATCAGTGGTGTAGTGACTACATTATCAGTGGTGTAGTAACTACATTATCAGTGGTGTAGTGACTAAATTATCAGTGGTGTAGTAACTACATTATCAGTGGTGTAGTGACTACATTATCAGTGGTGTAGTAACTACATTATCAGTGGTGTAGTAACTACATTATCAGTGGTGTAGTAACTACATTATCAGTGGTGTAGTGACTAGATTATCAGTGGTGTACTAACTACATTATCAGTGGTGTAGTAACTACATTATCAGTGGCGTAGTGACTACATTATCAGTGGTGTAGTGACTACATTATCAGTGGCGTAGTAACTACATTATCAGTGGCGTAGTGACTACATTATCAGTGGTGTAGTAACTACATTATCAGTGGTGTAGTAACTACATTATCAGTGGTGTAGTGACTACATTATCAGTGGTGTAGTAACTACATTAACAGTGGTGTAGTAACTACATTATCAGTGGCGTAGTGACTACATTATCAGTGGTGTAGTAACTACATTATCAGTGGTGTAGTAACTACATTATCAGTGGTGTAGTAACTACATTCACAGTGGTATAGTAATTACATTATCAGTGGCGTAGTGACTACATTATCAGTGGTGTAGTAACTAAATTATCAGTGGTGTAGTAACTACATTATCAGTGGCGTAGTGACTACATTATCAGTGGCGTAGTGACTACATTATCAGTGGTGTAGTAACTACATTATCAGTGGTGTAGTAACTACATTATCAGTGGTGTAGTGACTACATTATCAGTGGTGTAGTAACTACATTAACAGTGGTGTAGTAACTACATTATCAGTGGCGTAGTGACTACATTATCAGTGGTGTAGTAACTACATTATCAGTGGTGTAGTAACTACATTATCAGTGGTGTAGTAACTACATTATCAGTGGTATAGTAATTACATTATCAGTGGTGTAGTGACTACATTATCAGTGGTGTAGTAACTACATTATCAGTGTGTAGTAACTACATTATCAGTGGCGTAGTGACTACATTATCAGTGGTGTAGTAACTGCATTATCAGTGGTGTAGTAACTACATTATCAGTGGTGTAGTAACTACATTATCAGTGGTATAGTAACTACATTATCAGTGGTGTAGTAACTACATTATCAGTGGTGTAGTGACTACATTATCAGTGGTGTAGTAACTACATTATCAGTGGCATAGTAACTACATTATCAGTGGTGTAGTAACTACATTATCAGTGGTGTCGTAACTACATTATCAGTGGTGTAGTAACTACATTATCAGTGGTGTAGTAACTACATTATCAGTGGCGTAGTAACTACATTATCAGTGGCGTATTAACTACATTATCAGTGGTGTAGTAACTACATTATCAGGGTGTAGTAACTACATTATCAGTGGTGTAGTGACTACATTATCAGTGGTGTAGTGACTACATTATCAGTGATGTAGTAACTACATTATCAGTGGTGTAGTAACTACATTATCAGTGGTGTAGTAACTACATTATCAGTGGTGTAGTAACTACATTATCAGTGGTGTAGTGACTACATTATCAGTGTGTAGTGACTACATTATCAGTGATGTAGTAACTACATTATCAGTGGCGTAGTGACTACATTATCAGTGGTGTAGTAACTACATTATCAGTGGTGTAGTAACTACATTATCAGTGGTGTAGTGACTACATTATCAGTGGTGTAGTAACTACATTATCAGTGGTGTAGTAACTACATTATCAGTGGTGTAGTAACTACATTATCAGTGGTGTAGTGACTACATTATCAGTGGTGTAGTGACTACATTATCAGTGATGTAGTAACTACATTATCAGTGGCGTAGTGACTACATTATCAGTGGTGTAGTAACTACATTATCAGTGGTGTAGTAACTACATTATCAGTGGTGTAGTGACTACATTATCAGTGGTGTAGTAACTACATTATCAGTGGCGTAGTGACTACATTATCAGTGGTGTAGTGACTACATTATCAGTGGTGTAGTAACTACATTATCAGTGGTGTAGTAACTACATTATCAGTGGTGTAGTAACTACATTATCAGTGGTGTAGTAACTACATTATCAGTGGTGTAGTGACTACATTATCAGTGGTGTAGTAACTACATTATCAGTGGTGTAGTAACTACATTATCAGTGGTGTAGTAACTACATTATCAGTGGTGTAGTGACTACATTATCAGTGGTGTAGTGACTACATTATCAGTGGCGTAGTGACTACATTATCAGTGGTGTAGTAACTACATTATCAGTGTGTAACTACATTATCAGTGGTGTAGTAACTACATTATCAGTGGTGTAGTAACTACATTATCAGTGGTAGTAACTACATTATCAGTGGTGTAGTAACTACATTATCAGTGGTGTAGTAACTACATTATCAGTGGTGTAGTAACTACATTATCAGTGGTGTAGTAACTACATTATCAATGGTGTAGTAACTACATTACCAGTGGCGTAGTAACTACATTATCAGTGGTGTAGTAACTACATTATCAGTGGTATAGTAAACTACATTATCAGTGGTGTAGTAACTATATTACCAGTGGTGTAGTAACTACATTACCAGTGATGTAGTAACTACATTATCAGTGGTGTAGTAATTACATTATCAGTGGTGTAGTAACTACATTATCAGTGGTGTAGTAACTACATTATCAGTGGTGTAGTGACTACATTATCAGTGGTGTAGTAATCTACATTATCAGTGGTGTAGTAATCTACATTATCAGTGGTGTAGTAACTACATTATCAGTGGCGTAATAACTACATTATCAGTGGCGTAGTAACTACATTATCAGTGGTGTAATAGCTACATTATTAGTGGTGTAGTAATCTACATTATCAGTGGTGTAGTAACTACATTATCAGTGGTGTAGTAACTACATTATCAGTGGTGTAGTAACTACATTATCAGTGGTGTAGTAACTACATTATCAGTGGTTTAGTAACTACATTATCAGTGGTGTAGTAACTACATTATCAGTGGTGTAGTGACTACATTATCAGTGGTGTAGTAACTACATTATCAGTGGTGTAGTAACTACATTATCAGTAGTTTAGTAACTACATTATCAGTGGTGTAGTGACTACATTATCAGTGGTATAGTAACTACATTATCAGTGGTGTAGTAACTACATTATCAGTGATGTAGTGACTACATTATCAGTGGTGTAGTAACTACATTATCAGTGGCATAGTAACTAGATTATCAGTGGTGTAGTAACTACATTATCAGTGGTGTCGTAACTACATTATCAGTGGTGTAGTAACTACATTATCAGTGGTGTAGTAACTACATTATCAGTGGCGTAGTAACTACATTATCAGTGGCGTAATAACTACATTATCAGTGGTGTAGTAACTACATTATTAGTGGTGTAGTAACTACATTATCAGTGGCGTAGTGACTACATTATCAGTGGCGTAGTAACTACATTATCAGTGGTGTAGTAACTACATTATCAGTGGTGTAGTAACTACATTATCAGTGGTTTAGTAACTACATTATCAGTGGTGTAGTAACTACATTATCAGTGGTGTAGTGACTACATTATCAGTGGTGTAGTAACTACATTATCAGTGGTGTAGTAACTACATTATCAGTAGTTTAGTAACTACATTATCAGTGGTGTAGTGACTACATTATCAGTGGTATAGTAACTACATTATCAGTGGTGTAGTAACTACATTATCAGTGGTGTAGTGACTACATTATCAGTGGTGTAGTAACTACATTATCAGTGGCATAGTAACTACATTATCAGTGGTGTAGTAACTACATTATCAGTGGTGTCGTAACTACATTATCAGTGGTGTAGTGACTACATTATCAGTGGTATAGTAACTACATTATCAGTGGTGTAGTAACTACATTATCAGTGGTGTAGTGACTACATTATCAGTGGTGTAGTAACTACATTATCAGTGGCATAGTAACTACATTATCAGTGGTGTAGTAACTACATTATCAGTGGTGTCGTAACTACATTATCAGTGGTGTAGTAACTACATTATCAGTGGTGTAGTAACTACATTATCAGTGGCGTAGTGACTACATTATCAGTGGCGTAGTAACTACATTATCAGTGGTGTAGTAACTACATTATCAGTGGTGTAGTAACTACATTATCAGTGGTGTAGTAACTGCATTATCAGTGGTGTAGTATTACATTATCAGTGGTGTAGTAACTACATTATCAGTGGTGTAGTAACTACATTATCAGTGGTGTAGTGACTACATTATCAGTGGCGTATTAACTACATTATCAGTGGTGTAGTAACTACATTATCAGTGGTGTAGTGACTACATTATCAGTGGTGTAGTAACTACATTATCAGTGGTGTAGTAACTACATTATCAGTGGTGTAGTAACTACATTATCAGTGGTGTAGTGACTAGATTATCAGTGGTGTAGTAACTACATTATCAGTGGCGTATTAACTACATTATCAGTGGTGTAGTAACTACATTATCAGTGGTGTAGTAACTACATTATCAGTGGTGTAGTAACTGCATTATCAGTGGTGTAGTAATTACATTATCAGTGGTGTAGTAACTACATTATCAGTGGTGTAGTAACTACATTATCAGTGGTGTAGTGACTACATTATCAGTGGTGTAGTAACTACATTATCAGTGGTGTAGTGACTAAATTATCAGTGGTGTAGTAACTACATTATCAGTGGTGTAGTGACTACATTATCAGTGGTGTAGTAACTACATTATCAGTGGTGTAGTAACTACATTATCAGTGGTGTAGTAACTACATTATCAGTGGTGTAGTGACTAGATTATCAGTGGTGTACTAACTACATTATCAGTGGTGTAGTAACTACATTATCAGTGGCGTAGTGACTACATTATCAGTGGTGTAGTGACTACATTATCAGTGGCGTAGTAACTACATTATCAGTGGCGTAGTGACTACATTATCAGTGGTGTAGTAACTACATTATCAGTGGTGTAGTAACTACATTATCAGTGGTGTAGTGACTACATTATCAGTGGTGTAGTAACTACATTAACAGTGGTGTAGTAACTACATTATCAGTGGCGTAGTGACTACATTATCAGTGGTGTAGTAACTACATTATCAGTGGTGTAGTAACTACATTATCAGTGGTGTAGTAACTACATTCACAGTGGTATAGTAATTACATTATCAGTGGCGTAGTGACTACATTATCAGTGGTGTAGTAACTACATTATCAGTGGTGTAGTAACTACATTATCAGTGGCGTAGTGACTACATTATCAGTGGCGTAGTGACTACATTATCAGTGGTGTAGTAACTACATTATCAGTGGTGTAGTAACTACATTATCAGTGGTGTAGTGACTACATTATCAGTGGTGTAGTAACTACATTAACAGTGGTGTAGTAACTACATTATCAGTGGCGTAGTGACTACATTATCAGTGGTGTAGTAACTACATTATCAGTGGTGTAGTAACTACATTATCAGTGGTGTAGTAACTACATTATCAGTGGTATAGTAATTACATTATCAGTGGTGTAGTGACTACATTATCAGTGGTGTAGTAACTACATTATCAGTGGTGTAGTAACTACATTATCAGTGGCGTAGTGACTACATTATCAGTGGTGTAGTAACTGCATTATCAGTGGTGTAGTAACTACATTATCAGTGGTGTAGTAACTACATTATCAGTGGTATAGTAACTACATTATCAGTGGTGTAGTAACTACATTATCAGTGGTGTAGTGACTACATTATCAGTGGTGTAGTAACTACATTATCAGTGGCATAGTAACTACATTATCAGTGGTGTAGTAACTACATTATCAGTGGTGTCGTAACTACATTATCAGTGGTGTAGTAACTACATTATCAGTGGTGTAGTAACTACATTATCAGTGGCGTAGTAACTACATTATCAGTGGCGTATTAACTACATTATCAGTGGTGTAGTAACTACATTATCAGTGGTGTAGTAACTACATTATCAGTGGTGTAGTGACTACATTATCAGTGGTGTAGTGACTACATTATCAGTGATGTAGTAACTACATTATCAGTGGTGTAGTAACTACATTATCAGTGGTGTAGTGACTACATTATCAGTGGTGTAGTAACTACATTATCAGTGGTGTAGTGACTACATTATCAGTGGTGTAGTGACTACATTATCAGTGATGTAGTAACTACATTATCAGTGGCGTAGTGACTACATTATCAGTGGTGTAGTAACTACATTATCAGTGGTGTAGTAACTACATTATCAGTGGTGTAGTGACTACATTATCAGTGGTGTAGTAACTACATTATCAGTGGTGTAGTAACTACATTATCAGTGGTGTAGTAACTACATTATCAGTGGTGTAGTGACTACATTATCAGTGGTGTAGTGACTACATTATCAGTGATGTAGTAACTACATTATCAGTGGCGTAGTGACTACATTATCAGTGGTGTAGTAACTACATTATCAGTGGTGTAGTAACTACATTATCAGTGGTGTAGTGACTACATTATCAGTGGTGTAGTAACTACATTATCAGTGGCGTAGTGACTACATTATCAGTGGTGTAGTAACTACATTATCAGTGGTGTAGTAACTACATTATCAGTGGTGTAGTAACTACATTATCAGTGGTGTAGTAACTACATTATCAGTGGTGTAGTGACTACATTATCAGTGGTGTAGTAACTACATTAACAGTGGTGTAGTAACTACATTATCAGTGGCGTAGTGACTACATTATCAGTGGTGTAGTAACTACATTATCAGTGGTGTAGTAACTACATTATCAGTGGTGTAGTAACTACATTATCAGTGGTATAGTAATTACATTATCAGTGGCGTAGTGACTACATTATCAGTGGTGTAGTAACTACATTATCAGTGGTGTAGTAACTACATTATCAGTGGCGTAGTGACTACATTATCAGTGGTGTAGTAACTACATTATCAGTGGTGTAGTAACTACATTATCAGTGGTGTAGTAACTACATTATCAGTGGTATAGTAACTACATTATCAGTGGTGTAGTAACTACATTATCAGTGGTGTAGTAACTACATTATCAGTGGCGTAGTGACTACATTATCAGTGGTGTAGTAACTACATTATCAGTGGTGTAGTAACTACATTATCAGTGGTGTAGTAACTACATTATCAGAGTCGAGCTCCGCAGAGCGACGCCTGGCAAGACGCGCGCCTTGAAGACGCGCGGTCCGCTCCGTCGCAGCCTGCAGCTGCCGCTCTCCCTTCTCACCAGCACCACCAGCACCACCACCACCAGCACCACCACCAGCAGCAGCACCAACACCACCAGCACCACCAGCACCACCACCACCACCAGCACCACCAGCACCACCACCCGAACCAGCACCAGCAGCACCACCACCAGCACCACCACCAGCAGCACCACCAGCACCAGCACCACCACCAGAACTAGCACCACCAGCACCACCAGCAGCACCAGCACCACCAGCACCACCACCAGAACCAGCACCACCACCACCAGCAGCACCAGCACCACCAGCACCACCACCACCAGCACCACCACCAGAACCAGCACCACCAGCACCACCACCAGAAACAGCACCACCAGCACCACCAGCACCACCACCAGCAGCACCACCAGCACCACCACCAGAACCACCACTAGCACCACCACCAGCACCACCAGCACCACCAGCACCACTAACACCACTAGCACCACCACCAGCACCACCTCCCCACTCGCTACTCCCCGTGCTGCTCCATCTCTCGCAGCGGCAGTGAGCCGCTCCCAGCAGCTCCCCATGCGTTTGTGCCCCCCCTTCAACCCCCCCCCCCCCTGGTCACCGCATCGATTGCGAGTTTTCGGGGCGTGCGCCCGCGACAATCAGCGCCTTCGATCGGCTCATTAAGCGGCCCGGCAAAGCGGCCGATCGCGCTGCCTTCGATTCGCGCGGCCCAAGTGGCGCGCGCGGGTTCACGCGGCGGCGGCGGTGGTGGCGGTGGCTCAATTAGGAGTCATTTCTGGAAGCGCGACTCGGCCCTCCTCGGTATGTTACGGATTCCACCTCCTCCTCCTCCACCCCTGGCCCGCATCCCCACTCGCCTATTAATGGCTCGGAATCGAAGAGAGAGAGAGCGCAGGCCATTAGAGGAGTGATCTGTGCGTCCGTGGCTTTGCATGAGTGAGTGTGTGAGAGTGTGTGTGAGTGTGTGTGAGAGTGTGTGTGTGTGAGAGTGTGTGAGAGTGTGTGTGAGTGTGTGAGAGTGTGTGAGAGTGTGTGTGTGTGAGTGTGTGTGAGTGTGGTTGTGTGAGTGTGTGTGAGTGTGTGAGTGTGGTTGTGTGAGTGTGTGTGGTTGTGTGAGTGTGTGTGAGAGTGTGTGTGAGTGTGTGTGAGAGCGTGTGAGAGCGTGTGAGAGTGTGAGTGAGTGTGTGAGTGAGTGTGTGTGAGTGAGTGTGTGTGAGTGTGGGTGTGAGCGTGTGAGTGAGTGTGGGGAGCGGTGGTGTAGCGGTTAGCGCTACGCTGCGCTACGAACCAAGAGACCAGAGTTCGATTCCCGCTCACGGCAGACACCAGTTCACGATTATTTCAACCGGTTCTGGGCCTCCCCCAGGTCGACTCAGCCTCAAATGAGTACCCGGTGCGGTGTGTTAACATCGCCACTGGGGAGACAAAGGCGGTCGGGCGTGGTGCTGGCCACCCACCCCCTCGTGTGCCGTGCCGTCCTTCATAGGTGCTCATTAACAGCACTTGCCCCAACAGTCTGTTAAGGCTACACGGGGGATCTTTGTCTTTTTTATGTGGGGAACAGTGGCGCAGTGATTAGCGAGCCGCGCTACGAGTTGCGCGAACGTGGCTTTGCACGAGTATATATTTGTGTGTGTGCGCGCACATGTCCTTACTCGCGAACTGCACTTGCCCCAAGTACTAAGACGACGCGCGGGATGTTTGTCTTTGTGTGCGTGATGTATGAGCGGGAGGTTGTAGGGTGCGATGCGGGACCCGAGTTCGATTCCCGCTCACGGCCAACACCAGTAACGATGATCTGAACTGGTCTTGGGCCTCCCCTAGGTCGACTCAGCCTCAAATAAATTCCTGGTTCGGTGTATAAATGTCGCTACTCAGGAGACAAAGGCGGCCGGGCGTGGTGCTGACCACCCACCCCCTCGTGGGCCACAGTGCCGGACTTCACAGGCGTTCCTCGCTAACAGCGCTTGCCCCAACGGGCTGTTAAAGAGGCTCCACGGGGGATCTCCGTCGTTGTTTTGTGCGGCCGCGCAGATTGACCTCTACCCCGGCGATGCCCCGTTCGCCTTCTAAGCGAGCTGCTTGAGCGGCAAGAACAAGATCGCCCCTCGGCAATTCAAAAACAACCCTCGGCCATCCCGCAACTGGCTGCGGCGATGAGTACCGTGGGGGGGGGGGGGCACCCCGAAGTGGGCGCCTCACTCGCCTCCCTGGACCCCCACGCGGTCCGCATGCAACCCCCCCCCCCCCCACCAGCCCGATCGCTCTCATCCACCACCGGCGCTCCCGCAAGTGCCCCACGGGGACAGTTCCAGTTAAACCCCGGGCCTAAATGACACCGCAGTTTAGAATTTAGTTTTTTTATAATAATCAACGGCCACTTCCACCATAGGACCCCACACCGCGTATTTGCCTTTCCCGTTTAACTCGGGCACGGCGCGCGCGCGACACGAGAGCGCCCTGCCCGTGACGGACGGTGCGGCCCAGACGAGATGGATGGGATGGATGAGATGGGTGGGATGGACGCACGGCGTCCGCTCGCCACTCCCGCGGTGGCCCCGCGTGTTGCGTGGTGGCCACTGTACACACAAGATAGGCCGCGCGTGAAAACACAAAACCCGACACGTCTTATCTCTGCCCGGCATGTGACCGCCGAATGGGTCTCGTTATTATCCAGCCGATCCGTTAAACAATTAGAGCGCAAGGCAGTTGCATCTGCTAACGACGGCCATAAATGACATTTTTAGAGCGTGTTCTTTATGCCTGCTGCTGCCACCCCCCCTCCACCGCTCCAGCTAAATGAATCATCGCTTTGTGTGATCATCTGCTGTTCCGCTGCCGCTGATATTGCTGGGCGCACGGAGCTGGCGCGTTTGCCGGTGAATCCGGCACGACACTCGGGAGAAATGGCACGGCAAATGATGACCGATGGTGAAGGTTAATCGCCCCTTTCATTCGGATCTCCATTTAACTATTAGTACAGTACTTCTAACTTTTAGTACAGTTTCTGTAATTGATAGCACAGAACTTAGAACTGTTAAAAGTCATTGCGCCGTTTTGCCCCAGTGTCCACTTGTGCCATTTGTACCCGAGACGTAAGCAGCACAGTCCAATGACGGACCCATCACAAAGAGCTTTGGAGTTCATCGGATTCCTCCAGTATAAATATACAACAACACACACACAGTCTGATGTGGCCGCCTGGATTCGTAGCCCCAGGATCGCTGCAGCTTCGTTCGGTGGAGTAACCCGATCGATCGGCGCATCACCTGCGGTCACTTGGTCATCGCCTTCCCCCTGGAGGTGACGACAACTCGACTCTCTCGACACCGGCGTCGAGACCAGACCGCATCGTCATCACCGCCCGACAGAAAACAATGGCACGCGAAGCGGGCATTTACAAGCCGCGAAGCTACCAAAAGCCGCGAATGGCAAATGAAGGAACGATAAAGGGGATAAATGTGAGTCACCGGCTCCGGTTCGCTCCGGTAAACGAGGCAGGAATGTGGCCGCAATCTACAGAGACAATGGACTGGTGGGTGAACACTCTGCCGCGTGCGTCCGTACACACGTGTGTGTGTGTGTGCACGTGTGTGTGTGAGTGTGTGTGTGTGTGCACGTGAGTGAGTGTGTGTGCACGTGTGTGTGCACGTGTGTGTGAGTGTGTGCACGTGTGTGTGTGTGCACGTGAGTGTGTGTACGTGTGTGTGTGCGTATGTACGTGTGTGCACGTGTGTGTGCACGTATGTGTGAGTGTGCGCACGTGTGTGTGTGTGTACGTGTGTGTGTACGTGTGTGCACATGTGTGTGTACGTGTGTGTGCACGTGTGTACGTGTGTGTGCGAGTGTGTGTGCACGTGAGTGTGGGTGTGTGCTCGTGAGTGTGTGCACGTGTATGTGTGCACGTGTGTGTGTGTACGTGTGTGCACGTGAGTGTGTGTGTGTGCACGTGTGAGTGTGTGTGCACGTGTGTTTGTGCACGTGAGTGTGTGTGTGCACGTGTGTGCGTGTGTGCACGTGTGTGTGTGCACGTGAGTGTGTGAGTGTGTGCACGTGTGTGTGTGTACACGTGTGTGCACGTGAGTGTGTGTCCGTGTGGGGGACTGCGCTACCAACCCTCGCGACCAGAGTTAGAATCCCGCTTATGGCCAACATCGGGTAACGAAAATCTGAACCGGTCCTGGGCCTCCCCTAGGTCGACTCAGACCTAAATGAATACCCAGGTACGGTGTGTAAACATCAGCATTGGAGAGACAGAGGAGTGCTGGCCACCCATCCCATAGGGGCGCCGTTCCGGCGTCCATTTGCCCCAACAGTCTGTTCAAGGCTACACGGGGGATCTTTATTTCCGGCAAATCCACTCGGAACCCTCTCTCTCGCACACGCCATCGGTACACTCACCACGCACACCACACACACCACACTCACCACGCACACCACGCACACCACGCACACGCCATCGGTACACTCACCACGCACACCACACACACCACGCACACACCATCGGTACACTCACCACGCACACCACACACACCACGCACACCACGCACACGCACAACGGCATCCACACAACACGCACACGCCATCGTTACACACACCACGCACACCACATCGGTACACACACCACACTCACCACACACACCACGCACACGCCATTGGTACACACCCCAGACTCACCACGCACACCACGCACACGCCATCGGTACACACACACAACGCACCACACACACGCCATCGGTACACACACCACACACACCACACACACGCCATCGGTACACACACCACACACACCACACACACACAGGGTAGCCAACCACGTATTCCCATAATCACCTTGCCCCCCCCGTCCCCTCTCCCCCAGAGCACGGGCTATGTTTGGAGAATGGCTGTGAGTGAGCTTACTCGGCCGCCTTTGTCTCCCCCTAAGTCGACACGTGACTTCGCGGGAGGGTGTTGCCAGGTCGTCACCGTCGGGGCGATGCTGCTGCTGCGTGGTGATCACAGCGAAGTCACTGGCGCTTCAATGTTTAAGCGTCTCGATGTTTGCCCATTCCCGTTGCATTGAGCGCTTTGTTTAGCTATAGGGCAGGGGGGGGGGGGTCTGCAACCAAAATAACAAGAAGATATATATTTTTTTCGAATTCATAAAAAAAACCCTCAATATTTCAAGAGCTACAATGCACTGTGGTGAAGTCCTTCGTTTAAAAAAGTCACAAAGAAGTCGTTCAAGAGCCGCACGCGGCTTACGGAGCCGCAGGTTGCCGATCACTGAGCGAGGGGGGAGATCATACAAACTCCACTCAGTCTGTAGGACAGGGGGAGATCATACAAATTCCACTCACTGTAGGACAGGGGGAGATCATACAGACTCCACTCACTCTGTAGGACACGGGGAGATCATACAAACTCCACTCACTGTAGGACAGGGGGAGATCATCCAAACTCCACTCACTCTGTAGGACAGGGGGAGATCATACAAACTCCACTCACTATCACTGCAGGAGACGGAGAGATCAGACAAACTCCAGTCACTCTGTAAGATAGGAGGAGATCACACAAACTCCACTCACTCTGCAGGACAGGGGGAGAGCATACAAACTCCACTCACTCTGCAGGACAGGGGGAGATCATACAAACTCCACTCACTCTCACTCTGCAGGAAAGGGGGAAATCATACAGGCTCCACTCAGAAAGGTGTCCGAGTCAGACACGAAAACCAAGCCCTTCTTCTGAACCGCACCGGGTCATCATTAAAGGCCTAGAGACTTGATATCACACGCTACGGGGATGTAATCAGGAGCAGGAATTGAACCTGGGTCACACACACAGACAGCTATCCTCCGTATAGCCCGTAACAGACTGTTGGAGCAAGTGCTGTTAGCGAGCACCTATGAAGGCCGCAACGGCACACGAGGGGTGGGTGGCCAGCACCACGCCCAGTCGCCTTTGTCTCCCAAGTGGCGATGTTTACACATCACACTCGGTACTCATTTGAGGCTGAGCTGACCTAGGGGAGACCCAGTACCGGTTCAGATAATCGTCACCGCGGAGTTGGTCGTGAGCAGGAATCGAGCCCGGGTCGGCGGGTTCATAGCGCAGCGCGCTAACCGCTTCACCACCGCTCCCAACTTAACACGCGCACATACACAGACACACGCTTAACACGCACAGACACACACTATTAACACGCACAGACACACGCACTTAACACGCACAGACACACAAACACGCACACACACACGTGCACATCCTCCGGCGCCCCCACACTCAGTAGGCACTCGCGCGCAAAACAACAAACACGGCCTCCGATTTCAGGCCGGGAGATGGCGACTGTCGCCCCCCCCATCTCCACCCCCATCTCCACCCCCATCTACACCCCCATCTCCACCCCCCCATCTCCACCCCCCCATCTCCACACCCCCATCTCTCGCTGGGCCGGATGCGAGTGATGTCAGCGCGGATGAGAGTCGTGGCGCCCCACCTCTCGGTCTCTCTGTTTGTTTGCCGAGATAACCGCCGGTGGTGGTGGTGGTGGCCACTTCCCCTGTCTCTAATGCGTCGGAGCTCTGCCGGCAGCAGCAGCAACAACAACCACCCCACGAACACCGCTCCCAGAGCAGCGCGCCCGCCGCCACAGCAGCAGCAGAGAGCCCTGCACCTCCTCCCGCAACCTCCCCCCGCGTGTCGTATGAATGGGCACACACTGAACGCGCACATAGATAGATCACGCCGCCCGTGTATGGGCTGTCATGCGGACCAAATGAGTCTCGCATCTTCAATCACAGCGTTTCAACCCCACCCCCACTCACCCCACCGCTACTTCCCCTCGGATCTTTTTATTTTACGAGTTTAGTGACAAACTGTGGGGGAATGGAGAAGCAACAAAGGCCATTCCTGAAGCCACTTCCTGGGGGCTTCTCAGCGCAGCCCCCAGCACCGAAGCCCGACAACAACCCCCGGGCCGCCTCCCTCCTTCCCACAGTCGTTAACTTGTTTGTGGGGTTTCGTTAAACACGAGATCGGCAAACTCCCGCGTGTGCCAGGCCCCTCGCTGTAATTGCCGCGATATCCACAGAGGGGTCCGAGTTGGATCGGCCGACCCTCATGCCACCCCCTGTGGCCCATCGCTCCCCCATCACTGCTGCCCCTCATCCCTGCGACCCACAATGCCGCAGCGCCGCTGCTGCTCCATCATCCAACATCGTCGCGTGCTCCAAGTCTGCCTCGGAGTTTGACCTCCAACTCGCTTGGCAGTTAAGTGACAACGTTTAGATTAAAGGCATAAGTCGAGGAGATCTCGGTCTTTCTCCGCCCCCCCCTCTGTTCAAAAGCAACATCTTTTCTGCACTCATTTTCATTCTTCTCTTTAAGGGGGCAATAAATTAATATTTAAATAAGTCACAGCACCGCGGGCAGGGCCAATAAAGCTCCGCTGTAACATTCCAGGCGCGCAGCAGCAGCCTCCAGCAGCAGCAGCAGCAGGCCGCCAGGTCGTGTTTTACGGGATTCCTCTTTCTTTTTTCTCGCTTCCCGTGAAATCTGTCTCACAAAAAACAAAAATTCCCTAAAAAAAAAAAGACCCCGTCCGTCCGTAATTAGGAGGGGCATTGTCTCTGGGATTAGACTGCGCGCCCCGTGGGTGGGCAAGCGCTGGCCCGCCTGCTGACCCCCCCCACCCACACACCCCGTGCCCCCCACCCAATCTCATCATCACCCCCCATACCCACGCCGCACCTCCTCTTCCACCCGCACGACAAGAAGCCGCAGAAGAGAATGGAGTCAACAACCCCCCGAGAGCTTCTTTGCCGACTGGAACCACCCACGGGCCAGGGCCGAGCAATGCGCGGCCATCACCCCCCAGCCAGCGACAAAGAAGATCGCAGCTCCCGGGCACGGAACTCCAACTTCGATGACGCCACCCGAGCAGCTCGTGGGAGGGGGGCGAGGCGGAGGCGCCTCCGCGGAGCGCTGTCCCTTCTCCGCCCTGTGGCGCGTAACCCGACGGCGTCTGTCACCGAACGACGTGGCCCCCGTGCCCCGCCGCCTCTGGCCCGGGTGGGCCGGCCAGGCGCGGCCCCCTGATCACAACAGTCGCGTACACGGGGGGGGGGGGGGGCGTTGTATTCGTGTGTCCTCCACCGCTGCTGCCTGCGTCACGCGAGCGTGGCCAGCGGCAGCAGCGGCGGCAGCAGCGGAGTGGCATGAAGACGGCAACGCGGCACGGCGCATCGAGGCAACGCACACGCGGCAAAGACAAAGATGCCCCGTATAGGCTGAACACACTGCCGGGGCAAGTGCTTTTAGCGAGTAGCACCGATAAAGGCGGTAACGCCGCGTGAGTCGGTGGATGGCCAGCACCACGCCCGGCCGCGATGTTTAGACATTTGAGGTTGAGTCGACCTAGGAGAGGCTTAGAACCGGTTCAGATATTCGCCACTGATATTGGTCGTGAGCGGGAATTGCATCCGGTGGACTGGTTCGTAGCGCAGTGCGCTAACTTCAACACAAACACATACACACACGAACATATACACAAAGACAATAAGGGCAAAGATCCCCGTATAGTCTTAACAGACTGTTGGGGCAAGTGCTGTTAGCGAGGACCTATGAAGGCCGGCACACAATCCGGGGCTCCTCGCATCCAGATGCAGTGTATGTAGACAAACCCGCACGGTTAGTTACGTTGCGAAAGACGTTCTACATACAAACATACAACACGTAGCAAGTGACATCGGACATGCGGCCTGGTGATCCTTTGCTGGCCTATGGGACACTCCCACGGGCTCGCGCTGTCTACAGCTGTCGAGATGAGAGGTCCCCCGCGTGTCGGCTAAATAATCCGATAAGAGTTGGGCTTCACTCGAAACACTGTAAGTGGAAAACCAATCACTGCACCGCGAGTGCATTTTTTTCGTCCGTTAACCTCCAGACCGCGGCGATGTTAATCTCGGGAGGGAACCGGGGATTTGAGCCAGAAACGCAGCGATGCCCGGCTCCGCCCGGCTCCGCCCGGAGCCCTCGGCCCCCGTCGATCAAGAGGACTGCAGATCCGCAGACGGAATATTGACGCGGGCAACCGGCAATCGGCTCACCGGCGATGTCCACTTCGTGGTGGGGACCGGGGCTCGACGGGCGGGGCGTGTGGCCGCGGGAATGTCGGGGACCCCCACGTGGGGCAGTGTGCCACGTGGGGCAGCGTGCCACGTGGGGCAGCGTGCCACGCTCGAACGCGGCGACGGGGCCCAGCGGGTAGCGCCTTCGCCGCTTGTCACGGTTCCATCCCAGCAGACGACCTGGTTATTATAATAATAATAATACAGACCACCCCCTCTCCCTGATGTAACTCCCAGGAGGAGGCCATTGTGTGCCGGCGTCACGGTCCACACTTGGCAAATTCGAAAAAAGACCCCAAAAAACGACTCAATCGGGGTTACAGGTCACAGTCATCGTCGCCCCGTGCCGGCAAACGAACGCCCAGTTGCAACCCGCTGCCGAGCCTACTTGTGCCGTACAGGCACGGTTACCACTGGGGATGCCCTCTCAAGTGCAACGAGATGAGAGGTTGTGAGATAACTACCTCGCCTGGTATGCAAGGTGGTCGTGGGTTCTATCCCGACCCTGATGCCTGCTATATATTTGGATTTTGTATGAGAATTGGTTTTACCCTTTATGAAAATAAAACAGTTGTGTTCAGATGTTAAAGCACCAAATTGAAACCTTTTACAAGGAATCATGTTTGCATTAACCACACATACTTGTGGTGAACATGCATGATACTTATTGGTTATTTCGGTAAAGTCACGTAGAAGGGAAGTAATAAAATAATAAAAATAAAACATAATAAAATTAAATAATTCTCACGACGTTTTGGCTACAACGCAAGCAGACGTCTTCAGGTGAAGAATGAGACACTGTCAAGCTAGGAGCTTATATATAAGCTGAGTTGGAGGTGGAAGAAGAAGAAGAGGCGGGGGGGGTTTCAAAGTCATATTATGCCCATGCATTATGCAGGATCAGCAGCACCAAAGGGAGGGGGGGTAGCATTAACAAAGGGAGGGCATGTTAATAATATGTAGAAGCAATGAAACATGTGAATGGGAGAACGGTGGCAGGAGACCCGCAGCGGAGCAAATAATGCATTCCCTGTGGAGAACACAAGATACACAGTTAATGCCAGTGAGTGGACTGCGGTCTGAAAGTCACCATAAACGTGAACAACAATCAGTTAAGATCCGAAGTGGTTTATTACGTCCTTCCGATGATTGCTGAGCCAGAATCCATCTTCTCGGTTGAAATTGTCTCTGTGTTTGTATATGTGGATCGCATCATGAACGAATCTCTCATGGTAGCCAGATGGCTTGCAGAGTTTGCATGTTCTCCCCGTGGTCGTGTGGATTTTTCTCCGGGTCCTCCGGGTTTCCCTCCACATTTTGCATCAACATCCACGCGTTTAGAGTATGTGGCTGCTCTACATTTCCACATGTTCATACGCCACTTCGTCGAGCTATCATTCGTGGCCAGGTCACCTTAATTGGTAAAATAAAAAACAATTGCTTAAATAGTTTTAATTGGCTCATCGCGTGCACATCTACTCCGACGACTTCGGAGTGCAGAGTTGCCCTGCATGCCGGCCGTGCCATTGAGTTGAGTGAGGGCTGTGCCTTGCGATGGATAAACTAAACCATAAAAACAAAATTACCAGGTACAGCCCATTGAGATATGGAGCTCTTTTTTCAGAAGCGACCTGGCCACAAATGATAAATCAACGAAGTGGCTTATCACGTGGAAATGTATAGCAGCCAAATACTCTAAACGCGTGTTTCTAAATGTGGAAGGAAAAAACGGAGGACCCAGAGAAAAATCAACACGACCACCGGGAGGGATAGAGAGATATGCACACTCCAAATATACCACGACCTCCTGTAGACCAGGCGAAGTAGTTAACATCTCGGCACCATGGCGCCCAAATGGGATTCAAGGACGATTGATTCGGACGGAGTGGCCATCAAGTGGATGAGCGACTGGGATATCGACCTCTAATAACAAACGCGAGACGAAGAACAATGCCACGCCAACGATCTCTCCAATCAACCCGTATCGCCCAATTCCTCAAAGTGCTAATCCGCATGATATCAACGAGCCCTATTAATCAATCAACGCTTAACTAGAATCACAATAGCATTGAAACCCCAGCTTCATTACCAACACGATAACGCACCTTAATCTATTAAAAAGAAAAGCCGATTGTCACTAACCGCGAAATAGATTCACGTTTATTACGCGAACGTACCCCCTGCCAAATCAAAAGCAATCGTCAGCAAGCAATGCACTCGGATTGTTAAAGTGGTCACCTGGACACGGATTGTTAAAGTGTCACCTGGACACGGATTGTTAAAGTGTCACCTGGACACGGATTGTTAAAGTGTCACCTGGTCACGGATTGTTAAAGTGTCACCTGGACACGGATTGTTAAAGTGTCACCTGGACACGGATTGTTAAAGTGTCACCTGGACACGGATTTTTAAAGTGTCACCTGAACACGGATTTTTAAAGTGTCACCTGGTCACGGATTGTTAAAGTGTCACCTGGACACGGATTTTTAAAGTGTCACCTGAACACGGATTGTTAAAGCGTCACCGGGTCACGGATTGTTAAAGTGTCACCTGGACACGGATTGTTAAAGTGTCACCTGGTCACGGATTGTTAAAGTGTCACCTGGTCACGGATTGTTAAAGTGTCACCTGGACACGGATTTTTAAAGTGTCACCTGGTCACGGATTGTTAAAGTGTCACCTGGTCACGCATTGTTAAAGTGTCACCTGGACACGGATTTTTAAAGTGTCACCTGGTCACGGATTGTTAAAGTGTCACCTGGTCACGGATTGTTAAAGCGTCACCTGGACACGGATTGTTAACGTGTCACCTGGACATGGATTGTTAAAGTTTCACCTGGTCACGGATTGTTAAAGTGTCACCTGGTCACGGATTGTTAAAGCATCACCTGGACACGGATTGTTAAAGTGTCACCTGGACACGGATTTTTAAAGTGTCACCTGAACACGGATTGTTAAAGCGTCACCGGGTCACGGATTGTTAAAGTGTCACCTGGACACAGATTGTTAAAGTGTCACCTGGTCACGGATTGTTAAAGTGTCACCTGGACACGGATTGTTAAAGTGTCACCTGGACACGGATTGTTAAAGTGTCACCTGGTCACGGATTGTTAAAGTGTCACCTGGTCACGGATTGTTAAAGTGTCACCTGGTCACGGATTGTTAAAGTGTCACCTGGTCACGGATTGTTAAAGTGTCACCTGGACACGGATTGTTAACGTGTCACCTGGACACGGATTGTTAAAGTGTCACCTGGACACGGATTGTTAAAGTGTCACCTGGACACGGATTTTTAAAGTGTCACCTGAACACGGATTGTTAAAGTGTCACCTGGTCACGGATTGTTAAAGTGTCACCTGGACACGGATTTTTAAAGTGTCACCTGGTCACGGATTGTTAAAGTGTCACCTGGTCACGCATTGTTAAAGTGTCACCTGGACACGGATTTTTAAAGTGTCACCTGGTCACGGATTGTTAAAGTGTCACCTGGTCACGGATTGTTAAAGCGTCACCTGGACACGGATTGTTAACGTGTCACCTGGACATGGATTGTTAAAGTTTCACCTGGTCACGGATTGTTAAAGTGTCACCTGGTCACGGATTGTTAAAGTGTCACCTGGACACGGATTTTTAAAGTGTCACCTGAACACGGATTGTTAAAGCGTCACCGGGTCACGGATTGTTAAAGTGTCACCTGGACACAGATTGTTAAAGTGTCACCTGGTCACGGATTGTTAAAGTGTCACCTGGTCACGGATTGTTAAAGTGTCACCTGGACACGGATTTTTAAAGTGTCACCTGGTCACGGATTGTTAAAGTGTCACCTGGACACAGATTGTTAAAATGTCACCTGGTCACGGATTGTTAAAGTGTCACCTGGTCACGGATTGTTAAAGTGTCACCTGGACACGGATTTTTAAAGTGTCACCTGAACACGGATTGTTAAAGTGTCACCTGGACACGGATTTTTAAAGTGTCACCTGAACACGGATTGTTAAAGCGTCACCGGGTCACGGATTGTTAAAGTGTCACCTGGACACAGATTGTTAAAGTGTCACCTGAACACGGATTGTTAAAGTGTCACCTGGACACGGATTTTTTAAGTGTAACCTGAACACGGATTGTTAAAGCGTCACCTGGTCACGCATTGTTAAAGTGTCACCTGGACACGGATTTTTAAAGTGTCACCTGGTCACGGATTGTTAAAGTGTCACCTGGTCACGGATTGTTAAAGCGTCACCTGGACACGGATTGTTAACGTGTCACCTGGACATGGATTGTTAAAGTTTCACCTGGTCACGGATTGTTAAAGTGTCACCTGGTCACGGATTGTTAAAGCGTCACCTGGACACGGATTGTTAAAGTGTCACCTGGACACAGATTGTTAAAGTGTCACCTGGACATGGATTGTTAAAGTGTCACCTGGACATGGATTGTTAAAGTGTCACCTGGACATGGATTGTTAAAGTGTCACCTGGACACGGATTGTTAAAGTGTCACCTGGACACGGATTGTTAAAGTGTCACCTGGACACGAATTGTTAAAGTGTCACTTGGACACGGATTGTTAAAGTGTCACCTGGACATGGATTGTTAAAGTGTCACCTGGTCACGGATTGTTAAAGTGTCACCTGGACACGGATTGTTAACGTGTCACCTGGTCACGGATTCTTAAAGTGTCACCTGGTCACGGATTGTTAAAGTGTCACCTGGACACGGATTGTTAAAGTGTCACTTGGACACGGATTGTTAAAGTGTCACCTGGACATGGATTGTTAAAGTGTCACCTGGTCACGGATTGTTAAAGTGTCACCTGGACACGGATTGTTAACGTGTCACCTGGTCACGGATTCTTAAAGTGTCACCTGGTCACGGATTGTTAAAGTGTCACCTGGACACGGATTGTTAAAGTGTCACCTGGACATGGATTGTTAAAGTGTCACCTGGACACGGATTGTTAACGTGTCACCTGGTCACGGATTGTTAAAGTGTCACCTGCACACGGATTGTTAAAGTGTCACCTGGACACGGCTGCCCTGATGACGTCATCGGCACCTACTCAAGGATCAAGAAAGCGCCTTGGCACGTGGAGAGATGATGGCGCTGGCTGTAATCGCCAGCGAAACGTTGTTCATAACGACACGAAACGTTGTCACTTTTTTTTCTAAACATTGCTCCTTCTACTTTCTGCTGATAAACCAAATCAACTCAGATCAACTTCTCCTGAGTGTTTGTTCCAAGATCAAGGCCTATGTTCCTGGCGGTGATCGGGGCTTTTTGCCAGTGCAGCTCTAAGACTTATGGAACGAGTTGGCCTCTGACAATAAGATGATGATAATCTTTAGAGCTATTTAAATCTTGCCCTGAAAACTCCCCTCTATAAAATGGCCTCTTCTCCAGAGTTGTGGTCGTTTACCACTGGCTCTGTCTTGTTTCCTGCTTTCTATACGCGGTGCATTGAGATGCTCAGATGAAATGCGCCTTACAAAAGTAAATTACTATTATATTTTCCCACGACGTGACAACTTCAAAATCAGAATGATTATTGATACTGGAGGAATCCGATGAGCTAGAAACTCTTTTTCACAGATGTCCAGTCGGGTACGGGGTCAGAACGATCGGAGTTCACAGTATAGGAAAGGTAAACAAATCACTTAAATATAAATACAAATACATCTAAATTATTGTTTTTATCTTACCGGCTAAGGCCCATTGTCGGATGGTGAAAGTTCATAGTTAAAGACTGACATTACACCCACACAATCTAACTCTAATTTGTAAATCGTAATATTGGTCGTGAAAGCCTTATGCGTACAGATGGAGTAGGATTCATACATCATCTGGATAGTCCCATCATGGGAACTTGGAATGTCCACATTTATAGTCTACGCAGAGGATGTAGGAATCCTGACCAGTAGAAGAGGGCACGACGCCTCGGCGTTTTGACGCGACGTCTGCGTCAGAGCTGATTGCGTGGCGTTCTCATCGGCGGTTCAGGGACGGCATCATGAAGTTTAACCGTGGCGAGATGTTAACTACCTCGCCTTGTATGCAGGAGGGCCGTGGGTTCGATCCCGACCCTGACGCCTGTTGTGTATTTGAAGTTTGCATGTTCTCCCCGTGTTCGCGTGGATTTTTCTCCAGGTCCTCCGGGTTTTCCCTCCACATTTAGAACTAAAATGACGCGTTTAGAGGATGTGGCTGCTATACATGTCCACGTGATAAGCCCACTTCGTTGCTCTATCTTTTGTGGCCAGGTCGCTTTTGAAACATAAAATCTATATAGTCTCAGTGGGCCTTGCCTGGTAAAATAAAAACAAGTATCATCTTGACTTTAAAGCTTTCGTGATTGCGGGGATTCCTATTCTTGGGTCTTTCGGTAAAGTCACGTAAATAGGTTCAAAGAAAATAACAAAACAATTACAAAAAAACTACGACGTTTCGATCGCAACGCAAAGAGTCGTCATCAGGAGAAAACAAAAACTATGTTTTTGTTATTTTCTCTTGAACCTATCTACGTGACTTTACCGAAAGACCCAAGAATAGCAAGTTTAATAGTTTAACACAATCAGAACACCGCGCCATCTGCTCGCCCCGCGGCAGGGTGCCATTGTGTTCCGTGCCAGAGGAGCAAATTAGCCGCGGCTCCAGGGAGGCGACCCCCGTGCCGCGCTCAGCGCGCCACGCGGCAGGGCCACGCGCGCCACGCGGCAGGGCCACGCGCGCCACGCGGAGGCGGCGGCCCGCGCGCCGTCGACGCGCTCGGTGCCGCAAGCGCCACCGAACGCCAAAAGGCGATCATCGCAAATCGGGAATAAAACCAAACGCAAGATCACGGCGGCGCGGTGGTGTTGGCCAGAGCCATTGATGCCACCACCGCCACCGCAGCTCCTCCCCTCGCGAGCAACGCGCTCGGCCCTCCGCCACCTCCTCCAGCTGCTGGGCGCGAACCACCGAGATCTGGGCTCACAGACCCCCACCACCCGCTGCTAAGTCTTCGTCCCCACCCCCCCGGTCGCTTGAACCGTGGAGGGATGGCCACTCCATTTGCCCGTCTGCCATCGACCCTCCTCCCCCCGGTCAGATCGGAGAGCGACTCCACCGTCAGTCACGCGGCAGCTGGGCTCACGGCAGCCCGCGGAGAATCTCGCTCTCTCCCGCACGTCCTCGGTCCGGGGAACAGAACGGGAAGGAGACCGACGGAGCGAACCACTTGACGACTTGCCGCGCCTCGTTGGTAGTTAACGATCGTGCCTCGCAGCAAGACGTGCCTGGGGTTGATTCCCAATTGGGGCGTCTGTCTGTGTGCGGTGTGTATGTTCTCCACCCCCCCCCCCCCCCCCCTTGTTCTGCATGGGTTCCCTCCGGGTTCTCCGGTTTCCTCCCATCGCTAGATAACAACACGCCGTGTGGCTGGCGGCGTTGTCCACAACAGCCTAACGCAACGACGGAAGCGCCTGCAAATGACTGAATTGGGATCACGCAAAGCAGCAGCATCATCCCCACTGAGAGGACTCGACAGGGATGAGGGTCTTGAGACTTCATCCCTCGTGAGTGAGTTTACTCCGTACACATCAGTGCGGTGCTCGTGGCTAAATAAAGGGCATTGTTAATAATATAATTAGTCTACAGTATTTTACAATGGTTATACAAATATTTATTTAATTAAAAAAATCGCCTTTAATGATTACATTTTAATAATGACATTTTTTTAATTTTTAAGATATAAAAATATTGAAAACTCAAATGAAAATGATTGTTTTTACAGAACAAACTCTTAAACAATGAAACAAATGCCACTCGATGAGAGCGATGAAAGTGAAAATGGTTCATTGGTTGTTGAATCTATAGAAATGTAATTCGTTAACAGTGAGAAAAAAAGATACAAAATTGGGCTCTGACATCTCAAAATTTTAAACGTTAAACATGAAACGTCACTAACACGCGCACACGTACACGTACACACCCTGCGGGGGGGGTCTCATCTACACCACGTTCAAACACCACACCATAGGTCACAACAACGCACTCACCTAGCCACTCACCTAGCCACTCACCTAGCCACTCACCTAGCCACTCACCTAGCCACTCACCTAGCCACTCACCTAGCCACTCACCTAGCCACTCACCTAGCCACTCACCTAGCCACTCACCTAGCCACTCACCTAGCCACTCACCTACCCACTCACTCAGTCATCACACTGCAGGTCACAACAACTCACTTACTCACCCCACTCACCCGACTCACCCCACTCACCCGACTCACCACGCTGCGGGTCACAACAACTCACCCACTCACCCGACTCACCACGCTGCGGGTCACAACAACTCACCCACTCACCCGACTCACCACGCTGCGGGTCACAACAACTCACCCACTCACCCGACTCACCACGCTGCGGGTCACAACAACTCACCCACTCACCCGACTCACCACGCTGCGGGTCACAACAACTCACCCACTCACCCGACTCACCACGCTGCGGGTCACAACAACTCACCCACTCACCCCACTCACCACGCTGCGGGTCACAACAACTCACCCACTCACCCGACTCACCCACTCACCCCACTCACCACGCTGCGGGTCACAACAACTCACCCACTCACCCGACTCACCACGCTGCGGGTCACAACAACTCACCCACTCACCCCACTCACCACGCTGCGGGTCACAACAACTCACCCACTCACCCCACTCACCACGCTGCGGGTCACAACAACTCACCCACTCACCCCACTCACCACGCTGCGGGTCACAACAACTCACCCACTCACCCCACTCACCACGCTGTGGGTCACCTCGCTTCTCTTTCTGCCTCTTCGCTAGCACTGCTCCATTTCGGAATCCCCTCCTCCCACCGTCTCTTCCCCAAGCTCTCACGACACCAACCTCGCTCCCAGTCAAGACACAGTAGTGCTGTTTACTGCTGGCCGCTCGACGTTTTAGCTCTCTGGCCAAGCGCTCACCAAATGGTGCATCGGAGGGCTCTCAATGTGAGTTCTACTGGTCTCAGTACCAGCAGCTGCTTGGACAGCGCACGGGATCTCAGCCCTACTGCTGCTGCTGCACACGAGTTGTAACAACTCGGCGCGAGCCACACGTTGTGTTGTTATTCATCATGAGAGCATGACTCCTGATAGCTGTGCGGCCGATGACGCTGCTCCTTCCTGCAGCTCATCGGCCGCACGGCCCCCTTCCGTGAGCTCATCATTTCAGCCGCGTCGCTTCAATTGCAAGCAAATCTGTGGACCGGTTTCGACACTCAGCGCTCTCATCAGCAGGGTCAGTGGGCTCGCTTGAATCCAGCTCGTCGCCTCGCCCCGCCACTCTGCAAACTACCGGCGAGTTTCCACCCCGAAGCAAGGGGGGCGAATGATGCAACGACTCGACGCGATTCAGCGATTGCCTCCGAACGAGCTAATCGTCGAACGTCCCGTCGCGTCAAGCCTCAGCCAATTCGCTAAGGCGAGAGGCGATGGGGCTTCGTGAGCTGCAACCGGGGGGGGGCAGGGCTGGGACTCCTGCAGTGCCACTGCGCCTCCGGTTGGCACGGGTGGGCTCCTTGCGGTGGCGAAAGACGTTCAACATCGTAGGGGTCACATACAAACGCGCGTACAACTGCCGTAGCATTTGACGGGAAGTATCGGGGATGCGGCGGCGCTCGCGGGCGGTGACGCGGCCCAGCGGTAGCGCGGTCGCCGCTCGTTGCAAAAAGGTCTACGCGGTTCGATCCTAGCGGCCGCCCCGGTTAATACGGAGAGTGTAATGACCGCACCAGGTAATGCTTAACCACGCGTCGTCTGCTTCACTCCCGGTGTACTCGAAAGATGCCCTGACGTCACTTGCAAGAGCAAAGGCGGTGGTTGCGTGCCGCCTTCAAGCTTCAAATTTGACAAATTCGAAAAATAAACGACGCAAATGACTCAACGGGGGATTCCGCACAGCGGCAATTATTATTGTTGTTGCCGCCTGCGGGCAGCAAACATTCTTCAGGCCGCTCGCACAAATCACTCAGACAGGTCTCCTGACTCGGTGAAACAGTCGACTTGTGTCTGCATCTGTGCTGTGTCTCATGTGTCTGTGCTGTGCCTGCTGCATCTGTGTGTCTACTGTGTCTGTGTTGTGCCTGCTGCATCTGTACTGTGTCTAATGTGTCTGTACTGTGTCTAATGTGTCTATGCTGCGCCTGCTGCATCTGTGCTGTGTCTAATGTGTCTGCGCTACGCCTGCTGCATTTGTACTGTGTCTAATGTGTCTGTACTGTGTCTAATGTGTCTGTGCTGTGCCTGCTGCATCTGTGTGTCTACTGTGTCTATGCTGCGTCTGATGCATCTATGCTGCGTCTGATGCATCTGTGCTGTGTCTAATGTGTCTGTGCTGTGCCTGCTGCATCTGTGCTGTGTCTAATGTGTCTGCGCTACGCCTGCTGCATCTGTGCTGTGTCTAATGGGTCTGTACTGTGTCTAATGTGTCTGTGCTGTGCCTGCTGCATCTGTGTGTCTACTGTGTCTATGCTGCGTCTGATGCATCTGTGCTGTGTCTAATGTGTCTGCGCTACGCCTGCTGCATCTGTGCTGTGTCTAATGGGTCTGTGCTGCGCTTGCTGCATTGTGCTGTGTCTGTGTTGTGCCTGCTGCATCTGTGCTGTGTCTAATGTGTCTGTGCTGTGCCTGCTGCATCTGTGCTGTGTCTAATTTGTCTGCGCTACGCCTGCTGCATCTGTGCTGTGTCTAATGGGTCTGTGCTGCGCTTGCTGCATTGTGCTGTGTCTGTGTTGTGCCTGCTGCATCTGTGCTGTGTCTAATGTGTCTGTGCTGCGCCTGCTGCATCTGTACTGTCTGTGCTGCGCCTGCTGCATCTGTGCTGTGTCTAATGTGTCTGTGCTGTGTCTGTGCTGTGTCTGTACTGTGTCTAATGTGTATGTGCTGCGCCTGCTGCATCTGTGCTGTGTCTGTACTGCGGCTCTGTGCTGTCACTCCGCGCGTTATGCGTCGGACACAGCTGGCCGTGTGATCTCCCCCCGCCCCCTTACCCCGCCCCCCTCCCCCGCCCCCTCCCCCGCCCCCCTCCTCCTGCCCCCCGCTGCTTTTGTGATTCCCCCACCGGATGACCCCGCTGCTAAGCGCTCCGTGGGGGTGGCAGCTCCCAGCGCCGCGTGGGACCACACACCACACACTGCACTCGTTACACACACCACACACACACACCACACTCCATACTCACACTCACTCTTTACACACACCACACACACACTCCACTCTCACACTCACACTAACACACTCCATACTCACACTCACTCGTTACACACACTCCACTCACACACTCAACTCACACTCCATACTCACACTCCATACTCACACTCACTCTTTACACACACCACACACACTCAACTCACACTCACTCTTTACACACACTCCACTCACACACTCAACTCACACTCCATACTCACACTCACTCTTTACACACACCACACACACTCAACTCACACTCACTCTTTACACACACTCCACTCACACACTCACACTAACACACTCCATACTCACACTCACTCGTTACACACACTCCACTCACACACTCAACTCACACTCCATACTCACACTCACTCTTTACACACACCACACACACTCAACTCACACTCACTCTTTACACACACCACACACACACTCCACTCACACTCCATACTCACACTCCATAGTCACACTCACTCACTGCACTCGTTACACACACCACACACTCACTCACTGCACTCGTTACACACACCACACACACACTCCATACCCACACACTCACTCACTCACTCGTTACACACACCACACACACACTCCATACTCACACTCCATACTCACACTCACACACACTCACTCACTGCACTCGTCACACACACCACACACACACTCAACTCACACTCACTCACTGCACTCGTTACACACACCACACACACACTCCACTCACACACACTCTCACTCTTTACACACACACACCACACTAACACACTCTCACAAACTCTCACACACCATACTCTCACACCCCACACTCTCACACTCCACACCCTCCACTCACACACCACTCACACTCCATACACAGACAAAGATCCCTCCGTATAGCATCAGGTACTCATTCGAGGCTGAGTCGACCTAGGGAAGGCCCAGGACCGGTTCAGATAATCGTAACTGGTGTTGACCATGAGCGGGAATTGAACTCGGGTAGAAGCGCCCTGACCACTACACTACCGCTCCCCACACACTCCCACATACTCTCTCTCTCTCTACACACTACACACACACACTACACACACACTACATACACACACACACCACACACACATACCACACACACTACACATACCACACACACACACCACACACACTACACACACTACACACACTAAGTACACACACACACTGCACACACACGACACACACACGACACACACACGACACACTACACACACACTACACACACACACTACACACACACACTCTACATACACACTACACACACACAGTACACACACACGACATACACACAGCACACACACACACACTACATACACACACTACATACACACACACATTACACACACACTCTACATACACACACACACGACACACGCTACACAAACCCTCTCTACGCACACTGCCCACAAACTACACGCTAAAAAGACAAAGACACAGACCCCCACCTCCAATATATCCCTTGAATAGATTGCAGTGGTTAAGCGCTGTTGGCTAGCACCTATTATGGCACACGAGGGAGTCGTTCGCCAGGACCACGCCCGACCGCCTTTGTCTCCCCAGTGGCGATGTTTATACACCGCACTAGGTACTAATTTGAGGCTGAGTCGACCTAGGGGAGGCCCAGGACCGGTTCAGATAATCGTCACAGGTGTTGGCCGTGAGCGGGATTCCAGCTCGTGTCGCCGGATACGCAGCGATGCACTACCGCTACACACACCGCTCCCCACACACACACCCCACATACACACACCACACACACAAACACCACACACACACCACACACACACACCACACACACACCACACACACCACCCACACCACCCACACACCACACACACACACCACACACACACACCACACACACACACCACACACACCACACACACCACCCACACCACACACCCCACCCACACACCACACACACACCACACACACCACACACACACCACACCCACACACCACACCACACACCCTCTCACACACAACCTTGCGTATACGCCGACACACAACAACCCACACAAAGAACCGTCCACCCGCGGGACCTGACGAGGCAGTAGTGAACATGAGCACCGCACACGAGGGACACGCGCGCGGACCTCGTGCGCACCAACTCTCGTTGCTTCGGGGAGTCGCCGCCGCTCTCCATCGAGCCCTGACGGGGGCCCCCCTCGCAGGGCGCGCGCCCCACGGGAGGTGCCCCTCGAGGCCAAACGAGTTGGCAAAGGCTCGCGATGAACGAGTCACGGGGGAGCGGCCTGGGTGCCACGGGTCAATGCGGTGCTGCTCGACCTGTGTTTGGCGGCTGTGTTCCCCCCCGCCGCCTTGTTGAATGTTGTTACAGCCGAGTGTAGCCCCATGCCCTTGCCTGACCCAACACGGATTCTGAGAAATCGATGTATGAATCGATGACCGTCGATGTTGTAACCAATAGTCGGTTTTGAGAGGTATCCCAGACGAGCTGAGTGACCCGCAAGCGAACGCGAAGAAGTAAAATCCCGGGACGCTCTGCACGCGTGACGTGATGCGGTCATGTTCGCTGGTTACTCTTGGAGTCACCACGTTGGTTATACCAACAAGGAGTTTACAAAGGTCTCCTATATATAGCTCTAGGTTAACATGAGGATTTAAATTCTATCGTAGTTGTTTTATATCGGCAGACTGGTACAACATGATTCTTCACCGGTGACACCCACGCACGACAGAATTTCACACATTCATAAATCACCCCACGTGCCCCCCCCCCCCTGGGATATTGGCACGCGCCCCCCCCCCAGCGGCCCGCCTGCCCCCGGCTGAACACCACCGCGTTCGACAGACCGAGCAGGCGGGCGAAGGGCAGCAGCAGCGCTGCCCACTGAGCGTCGCTCCTCTGCCCACCGCGACTGGGGGGCGATCGGCATCATCTTGACTGGACATCTGTGAAAAAGAGCTTCATAGCTCATCGGATTCCTCCCGCAGTATCAATACAGACTCCGAGCTCGGGGGCGTCCTTCACGAGCCTCCTCCACGGAGAGCGATCCTGACCCCCCCCCCACGTCTCCACCCACCCCACCCACCATCGCTGACACCCCCCCCCACATCTCCAACCACCCCACCCACCATCGCTGACACCCCCCCACATCTCCACCCACCCCACCCACCATCGCTGACACCCCCTCCCCACATCTCCACCCACCCCACCCACCATCGCTGACACCCCCCACATCCCCACCCACCATCGCTGAGCATCCGATACAATTGTAATTAGCAAGCCACTTTGAGCTGTGCACTTTTAATCTCGATTGAAAACTCAATTCTCTAGAAATTGCTGTGTTGTTGTGTTTCGTCTGTTTCCCTTGGCAGCTGGGGGCACTTCGCGAGGGGCGAGTCTCATCCGCCGGCTTCACGGCCACAGCCCGCAACGCGACCGCCGTCGAAGTCTCGCGCCCGTGGCCCCGCGCGGGCCACGATATCGAGCCGAGCGGAGACTTGGGGCACGTGGATCGAGCGCTCGGGCGATTCGCGATGTTGCGGCGACTCGAGTTGAACTCGCACGAGTTCAGCTGCGAGGGCCGGGCGATAGTTCACGAGGGAGAGGGACAATCGAGTCGAATTGATGTTTAGGCAGAGGGAGCGAGCGCCTTCGACGCAAGGCGCTCAAACGCGGCTTGCAACGCGGTGTCACGGGCCAGCGTGCTGCGGGCTTAGAGGAATGTGTGGCGGCGACAGAGAGTGGTGCTTCGAGGGGATCACGAGCGGGTAGGGGAGGGACGGGGAATGAGTGGAGGGGCGAGGGGAGAAAAGAGGAGGAGATTGGGCGATAGAGAAACGAGGTGAGCTGTGAGAGAGGAAGGGAGGGGGGTTAAGGAAGGGGGGGGGGCAGCGGAGCGGCAACTCTCACAGCACGAAGCACCTGGGTTCGATTCCCGACTAGAGCACCGTTTGCGTGCCGTTTACACGCGCGGGGCTTCCTCTCCGCTCTCTGGCTTCCTTCCAGAGCTAAAAAGAAATCCCTCTAATCGATGTCGGACAAACATCCCCAGTGCAGGACCCTCCTGAAACAAGAGTCTCCGGACCCAGCGTGGCTTCCCTGAGAAGACAAGGATCGCACGAGTGTGATGTGGCCAGCGGCACTCGTGAGTCGAGCGTCTGTGGACAGAGAGGGAGAACCACGTGAGCGAGACTCCAGAGCCGGAGGGAGAGGGGGGGGGGCTTCCCTCGTCCGCTGAGTCCACTCAGTCACGTGGTGTGACGTCCACTCAGTCACGTGGTGTGACGTCCACTCAGTCACGTGGTGTGACGTCCACTCAGTCACGTGGTATGACGTCCACTCAGTCACGTGGTGTGACGTCCAATCAGTCACGTGGTGTGACGTGCAGAGCGCACTCAGTCACGTGGTGCGCTCACACAATGATAGCAGGAACCAGAGTCACGAGCCTCAGTGATGCTCTGCTGGGTAAACGAGCGTCACGATGATAAAAGCGGAACGAGAAATACATAAATGTACGTAGTGGTGGTGGAGGAGTTTGGTGGTGGAGGTATTTGGTGGTGTAGGAGTTTGGTGGTGGAGGTATTTGTGGTGGAGGTGTCTGGTGGTGGAGGTGTCTGGTGGTGGAGGTGTTTGGTGGTGGAGGCGTTTGGTGGTGGAGGTGTTTGGTGATGGAGGTGTTTGTGGTGGAGGTGTTTGTGGTGGAGGTGTTTGTGGTGGAGGTGTCTGGTGGTGGAGGTGTCTGGTGGTGAAGGTGTTTGGTGGTGGAGGTGTTTGGTGGTGGAGGTGTTTGGTGGTGGAGGTGTTTGGTGGTGGAGGTGTTTGTGGTGGAGGTGTTTGTGGTGGAGGTGTTTGGTGGTCGGAGGTGTTTGGTGGTGGAGTTTGGTGGTGGAGGTGTTTGGTGGTGGAGGTATTTGGTGGTGGAGGTGTTTGGTGGTGGAGGTGCTGGTGGTGGAGGTGTTTGGTGGTGGAGGTGCTTGTGGTGGAGGTGTTTGGTGGTGGAGGTGTTTGGTGGTGGAGGTGCTGGTGGTGGAGGTGTTTCGTGGTGGAGGTGTTTCGTGGTGGAGGTGTTTGGTGGTGGAGGTGTTTCGTGGTGGAGGTGCTGGTGGTGGAGGTGTTTGGTGGTGGAGGTGTTTGGTGATGGAGGTGTTTGTGGTGGAGGTGTTTGTGGTGGAGGTGTTTGGTGGTGGAGGTGTTTGGTGGTGGAGTTTGGTGGTGGAGGTGTTTGGTGGTGGAGGTGTTTGGTGGTGGAGGTGTCTGGTGGTGGAGGTGTTTGTGGTGGAGGTGTTTGTGGTGGAGGTGTTTGGTGGTGGAGGTGTTTGGTGGTGGAGTTTGGTGGTGAAGGTGTTGGGTGGTGGAGGTATTTGGTGGTGGAGGTGTTTGGTGGTGGAGGTGTTTGGTGGTGGAGGTGCTGGTGGTGGAGGTGTTTGGTGGTGGAGGTGCTTGTGGTGGAGGTGTTTGGTGGTGGAGGTGTTTGGTGGTGGAGGTGCTGGTGGTGGAGGTGTTTCGTGGTGGAGGTGTTTCGTGGTGGAGGTGTTTGGTGGTGGAGGTGTTTCGTGGTGGAGGTGCTGGTGGTGGAGGTGTTTGGTGGTGGAGGTGTTTGGTGGTGGAGGTGTTTGGTGGTGGAGGTGTTTGGTGGTGGAGGTATTTGGTGGTGGAGGATTTTGGTGGTGGAGGTGTTTGGTGGTGGAGGTGCTGCTGGTGGAGGTGCTGGTGGGGGAGGTGCTGGTGGTGGAGGTGCTGGAGGAGTTTGGTGGTGGAGGAGTTTGGTGCTGGAGGTGTTTGTGGTGGAGGTGTTTGTGCTGGAGGTGTTTGGTGGTGGAGGAGTTTTTTCTCGGTAGCCTCTTGCGCACGGCCCAGTTGCGCAGCGACAAGCGAGATGCACGGGGGGGGGAGGGGTACTATGCAAGACCCACGACTGTGCCCCCCCCCCCAACTCCTTTCTCTCGACTCACTGTTACTGAAATAGCCACGGATTGTTTTTAACCCCGCATAGCAATAATATGTAGGATACAACTTTATCTATGTTCAAGTTGCTGCACCGTGCATTGGGTTGATAGGAAGACAGTCTCAGGGTGACAGTGTTAATGAAAGTATGTAAAGGTACAATACTCGCAATGAAGTTATGCGTTTTGCTTTCATGCCGGCCCTATCGCTCTCGGATTTCCTCAAAGGGAGTGTGGATCACGCAGCTTTCTGCTGCTCGATTGATACAACAGCCAGTTGCGTTAATAATCGGGATTGGGCCATGGTAGACCGAAGGAAATTTTTTAATGAATGAAAAACTTTCTATTTTTGTACTTTTGTATCTGTTGATTAAAGACCCCCCCCCCCCTTGTCGCATAACGCTGCCCCCCTCCCCCCATCTCCCATACCCCCCCTCCCCCACCGCGACGCCACTTCCGCTGGGCGCCCGCAGCAGCGGCATCGCCCCGTGCGAGTTCACGCGGCGGCGGTCGAGGGATGACCTCTCGACCCCGATTTGATTTCACGTAACGACCGTCGACCGGGCCTCTCCTCTATCACTACGGAGCTCGTACATAACGGACGCACGTCAATGAATCGGCGATCGACCGACCACTCCGTGGGATCCGGAGCGGTTCGGTGTCCAAGAGAGAGAGCGAGAGAGCGAGCGAGCGAGCGAGCGAGTTCGTGTGAGAATTGAGGAGGCCGCAATGTGGGTGGATCTCTCCCACCGGGCCGGCGGCACCGGTAGCCAATGGGAGAAGGCGGCGTCCGCTCACCGTCCACCAAATTGCGTTTAACCCCAGCTGGGATTGACCGGTTGGGTGACCTCGACTTCATCCCAACTCGTACGCGATTCCTCAGATCTCCACTGCACACGTCACACGGTGACACACGTGTGGCGTGTGTGTGTGCGATTGCACGTACGATGCAAGGGGTGTCATGGTGTGCGTAACGCACACAGTCACATCCCTGCCACCCATCTACACTCACAATCCCCCGGTGGCTGGCGGCGCGTGACTGCTGACCGCGAGACGTGACCCATCCATCGGCCGTCCGATCGGTCGCGTGAGCTCCATCTGGGGAGGCAACAATCATACCCCGCTGGGCGGACTGCTCCCCGCCATAGGAACGTGGAATGTCCACCGCTGATTGCGGGCGTCTGATGGAAGACGGTTACGACCACTTTTGAGAACGAGGGCAGCTGACACCATCGGTAGCTCACGGCCACGCACCACCTAGCGGATCGAGAGCCGCCGATTGTTTTTCTGGAGTGGTGGGACAATGAGGCGTGAATTGGATCGTGACTCCAGCCAAACGGCAAATCCCGGGAGGGTGCGAGTCCCCCAACCGCCACCGCTGCCACCGCGGCCCCAATCCTCACCACGAACTTTCTCTGCCTCTCGCGGGCACCGAACCACTCCGGATCCCACGGGGTGGTCGTCCGTCGCCGATTAATTGACGCGACGCTGCACCGCAGCCTCGCCACGTTTCGCTCGCCGTCTTATATACAGCAGCAGGCGTCAGGGTCGGGAACAAACCCACGACCTCCTGTATACCAGGTGAGGTAGTTAACATCTCCTAGCCACCGTGATGATGATGAGAGAGAGAGACACGCAAACTCCAAATATACAGCAGCAGGCGTCAGGGTCGGGAACAAACCCACGACCTCCTGTATACCAGGCGAGGTAGTGAACATCTCCTAGCCACCGTGATGATGATGAGAGAGAGAGAGACACGCAAACTCCAAATATACAGCAGCAGGCGTCAGGGTCGGGAACAAACCCACGACCTCCTGTATACCAGGCGAGGTAGTTAACATCTCCTAGCCACCGTGATGGTGATGAGAGAGAGAGACACGCAAACTCCAAATATACAGCAGCAGGCGTCAGGGTTGGGAACAAACGCACGACCTCCTGTAGCCCAGGCGAGGTAGCTAACATCTCCTAGCCACCGCGGTGCCCTGGGTGGGAAGCGGGGGGTGGGGGTGCGGGGGTTAATGTATTCATACAAATTACAGTGGACATCGATTATTGCTTTGGCTATTCACAGCTGGCAGTTCACCAGCATCGCTTTCACCGCGGCTGACTCTGCTGACGAGACACCGAAAGTCGAAACGGGCCCACTGGTTTGCCCGTGTTGAACAAAATGCCGCGAAATGATTCGCTCCCATTAGGCCGTGTGACTGATGGGATGTGTAAAGCAAAAACGACTTCTACGCGGAGGGATGAGTGTGGGTAGGAGGCGGGATATCTCTCTTCCGCGAAGGCCAAGAGCCAGAGGGCTCCCCAGGGGATCATGGGCAGGTGATGTCATCACTCACACAAGCTGCCCATTGTGAGCACGTGTCACAGCCATAGACTCACGTGTCATAGCCATACACGTCATACACGTCACAGTCATATCATCACGTGTCATAGCCATAGCCATACACGTCACAGTCATATCATCACGTGTCATAGCCATAGCCATGCACGTCACGGCCATATCATCACGTGTCTAGCCATAGCCATGCACGTCACGGCCATATCATCACGTGTCATAGTCATAGCCATGCACGTCACGGCCATATCATCACGTGTCTGGCCATAGCCATGCACGTCACGGCCATATCATCACGTGTCTAGCCATAGCCATGCACGTCACATGCATAGCCTCACGTTTGCGAACTACCACCAAGTAGATGGCAACAGAAACGGTGGCGCTCCTGCAAGGAGACCGTGGAAGGTCGTGAGTGGTGGGTGCACAGCGACGCTAAACTCCCGTCCACGGCTCACGTCAGTGGCGAGTGATAACTGTTTGGGCCTTTGTGACCCCCCCCCCTCGGCTTTCACTCAACCAGCGCTGACCAACGTGGTGAAGTATGGCCACGCGAGGACCCAATGGGGCACGTGGGAGGCCTTCGCCCAGCAGTGGATCGACACACAACGCCGTTCCTCGGACGGGGGGCGAACCGGAGTTCGGAACCTCCGCGCCGCCACTGAGACGACGTCTTCCCCAGCACGAAACGAGCTCAGCCCCTCGGTCGGTGGAGAGAGATCTCAGCGCGTGTCACTGCGCTGCCGGAGCAGCGCGCAGTGACAACACGCGGCTCGGAACGACGATGGGGGCAGAGGCGAGGGGGGGGGACATTTATCCCGTGGCGCGCGGGTCGACTTGTGTGAGACGGGGGGAGGGGCGGGGGGAAGCTTCCGCGGATTTCTGCGGCTCGGACCCCTCCCCTCGCCGCGGGCCGCCCTCATTGTTTAACCCCTCGAGGGGTGGGGGAGAGCCGGGGGGGTGGGGGTCTCTGGGGGGGGGGGGGGGGAGTCCGCGCTCATCGCACGGCCACAAAGGAAGGGTGGGGGGGGTTGGTGGTGGGGGGGAGGAAATTTCGGGCATTTGGAGCAGCAGAGGGGTTGGAGGGAGGGGGGTCTGTGGGTGTGAGGAGGGAGGTTTGTGTTGCTGGTGGGTGGTGGGGGTCTTCGTCTAGGGGGGGGGGGGGTGAGCCTGTGTTTGTGTGAGGGTGTGAGATGTGAGAGTGTAGATGGGATGTGTAGGAGTGTGAAGGGGATGTGTGTAGGGGGTGAGTGGGGGTCCCCGAGGGGTCTCGCTCTGGGGGGTTAAGCGATCGTTTTGTGGTCGCGGCCGGGGCCGAGGTCGGAGCGATTCCCCTACACGCGCCGTGCCCCACGTGCACGCGCGCCGTGCCCCACGTGCACGCGCGCCGTGCCCCACGTGCACGCGCGCCGTGCCCCACGTGCACGCGCGCCGTGCCCCACGTGCACGCGCCCCACGTGTCTCCATGCGTACACGACCAAGAGGCAAACACGTGACACGATGCGAGTTAACGCGCCCACCCGGCCTGGGCTGGCAGTGCCAACCTGAAGCTGGGAACGGGGGGCACCGTCCGTGCCCCCCACACCTCCCATTATCGCGGTTTGCCTACCGCAAGTTGAACATAGTGCACACAGAGAGACACTCACACACACACACAGAGACACACACACACGCACAGACACTCACACAAACAGAGACACTCACACAGAGAGAGAGAGACACACACAGAGACACACACACACAGACACACACACACAGAGACACTCACACACACAGACACACACAAACAGAGACACTCACACAGAGAGAGAGACACACACAGAGACACACACAGAGACACTCACACACAGAGAGACACACACACACAGACACACACACGGCACTTGCTGTCAGTCACAGCGCTCGCTGGAGGATGTGGGCAGCAGCCTCACTCACTCACTCACGCGCTGCACGAGGCGCGCGGAGGGAGGGAGGAGACGCGTCTCAGCCGCGGTCCGTGGAGGAGCGGTGGCGCAGCGGTTAGCGCACTGCGCTACGACCCCGGTCACACAAGTTCAACCCCCCCCCCTCCCAGGTCGAGTCGCTGACGCGGTGTGAAAACGTCAGCTGACAACGGCACTTGCCCCGACAGTCTGCCCATGGCTGTGGGGAGGGGGGGGGGGGGGGGCGCTGTGGTGTTTGTGGAGTGCGCCGAGAGCGAGGGGGGAGACATCGCGGGCCGCGCACTTCACGGCGACGGTCGCAATGCACGCAGAGACGTCAATCGCCTGCACCAGCGCTCATTGCATCATCACCATCGTGTTAATCATCGTCATCATCGTCATCGTCGTCATAGTCATCATCGTCGTCATAGTCATCATCGTCATCATCGTCATGGTCGTCATGGTCGTCATCGTCGTCATCAGCGCCGTGCCCTCGCCACGACGTCTCCCGAACGTCTCCCACCGCGTGCCGCTGCTGGAAGCAGCTCATGAAGTGTCCTCCAGGTACGCGGAGCGAAACGTCGAACGTCAGCGCCGAACAGACGCGCGGCAGGACCAGAGAGCGCTCGGGAGAGAGACCTCGAGTTTCTCACGGCACCACGACAATCCCAATCACCGGGCCGCCACTGCGTGCCACGTGGCCCCGCCGCCGCCACTGCGTGCCACGTGGTCCGCGCGCGCGCGCCAGGGTACCGGGAGCCGTCCCGGGGTGGCCCCGCCACGCTGGGACGCGCGCGCGGATATCACGGCAGCAGCAGCAGACGCAGAGTGGCACAACACTCGCGAGCAGCACCTGTGAAGGTGGGAACGGCACACGAGGGGGTGGGTGGCCAGCAACCACGCCCGGCCGCCTTTGTCTCCCCACTGGCGATCTTTACACACCGTACCAGGTACTCGTTTGAGTACCTGGTGCGGGCCGCCAGGTTCGTAGCACAGCGTGCTAACCACTGCGCCACCGCTCCCCACACGTACACACACGCGTACACACACAGAGACAAAGATCCCCCGTATAGCCTTAACAGACTGTAGGGGCAAGTGCTGTTAGCGAGTACACACGCACACAACGCACACAACACACGCGTACACACAACACACACGCACACAACACACACGCGCGTCTGCTGAGAAGTATCGCTGTCGAGCGGTGGCGGTGGCGATGCGCGCGTCTGCTGCCCGCGACCAGCGCTGTGGAGCCAGCAGCGAGAGTTGGTGGGTCACCGCACAGACGGCGTTGTTGAGACTCCCTTCTGGCCCGGCTCGCCAGGGCCAGGCAGCAGCGCGAATCTGTAGGGGGATGGAGTCGCGATGTTTCCCACTTTCCTGGCGCGAGGCGTGGGGTTTCCTCCTCCTCCCCGCGTGAGTTATAATGGACACGACTCGTCGTCGTTAATTGTCCGGACAACGTCTTACAGCTACACACAATACATGAACAAACCCGCAATGTAGCGGCAGGATCCTTCCGCGAAAGAGTCCCGCGACTCGGCGCGGCTCTCGCGAGAGGAGACAACATCATCCGAGTTGTGGCGCGTGGCCAGAGCCGCGATGTTCACGCAAACATCGAGCACACGACCAACGGGGGGGGGGGGCAGTGGTGGTGATTCAGCCGCACCCCGCGACTCGCCTCGCAGCCGCGGAGTCGCCAGAGCCAGACGCGGGGCCAAGCGACTCCTCACTGCGAGACGACTCGCGCCACGTGTAACGCGTTACACACACAAAGTGTAACGCTCTACACACACAAAGTGTAACGCGTTACACACACAAAGTGTAACGCGTTACACACACAGTGTAACGCGGTACACACACACAGTGTAACGCTCTACACACACAAAGTGTAACGCGTTACACACACAAAGTGTAACGCGTTACACACACAAAGTGTAACGCTCTACACACACAAAGTGTAACGCGTTACACACACAAAGTGTAACGCGTTACACACACAGTGTAACGCGTTACACACACACAGTGTAACGCGTTACACACACAAATTGTAACGCGCCACACACACAGTGTAACGTGTTACACACACACGGAGTGTAACGCGTTACACACGCGACACACACAGAAAGTGCAACGCGTTACACACAAAAAGTGCAACGCGTTACACACACACCGTGTAACGCGTTACACGTTACGCGACACACACAGATTGTAACGCGCTACACACGCGACACACACAAAGTGTAACACGTTACACGCGACACACACAAAGTGTAACGCGTTACACGTTACGCGACACACACAGAGTGTAACGCGTTACACACGCGACACGCGTGACGTGTAAAGTGTAACGCGTGCTACGCGTCAGCCACGGCGTGTCCATGTCCCGCACAACGAGAACGACACAAGCGCGTACAGCAAACACGTCAACAACAACAACAACAAACCCCGCCTTGAGATCCTAAAGAACCACCTGCGTTTTGGTCCCCCCGACTTACTGAGGTCACCGCCAACACAGCGCTGAGCAAATGAGAGCGATTGAGAGGTAGGAGCGAGACCTGCTGTTAGCGAGCACCTATTATCACCGCCACACGGCAGACTTGAGGAGTCGTGTGTCTGCTGCTGTGCGTGTGTGTATGTACTCTAGATTTGAAGCTTTCGTGACTGCAAGGATTCATACTCTTAGGGTTTTCGGTAAAGTCACGTAAAAAAATAGAAATAATAATAGAAAAAAATAAATCATGTGATTTGTTATTTTATTTCTATTATTTCTAAATATTATTACTTATAAATATTATTACTTATTTATTTTTTTACCTACGTGACTTTACCGAAAAACCTAAGCGTACGTGTGTATGTACTCTATATATACAGGTGCTCGCAAACAACACTTATCGCAAGTCTGCAAAGGGCTATGGGGGGGGGGGGGTCTTTCTATATGTACGCGAGTCATTGCGTACAGATACGTGTACGCAGTCGATGTCTGTGCGAGTGTCAGCGTGGGGAGCGCCGACGCAGTGTTTAGCGCACTGCGCCGCGAACCCGTCCGGCTGAGTTCGATTCCCGCCCACGGCTGATATCAGAGGCGCGACTATCTGAACCGGGTCTGGGCCTCCCCCTGGTCGATTTAGCCTCAAACGTGAATCTCTCGCGGTGTGTCAACATCAGCAGCGGGGTATACACAGGCTACTGTGCGTGGTGTTGCCCACCCACCCCAGCCGTAGCCCCCCCCCCCCATACTTACGCCAACATTCTGTTGAGTACTATATGGGGGGGCTCTTTGTTTTGACTGTGTGTGTGTCTTGAGTGCTGGGCGTGTGCTCTCCGAGTGAATGTGCGCTTAGTGAGACAGAGAGAGAGAGGAGCTCCCGGGATCCGTGATCTCGGCGTAAACCAACAACAGCGCTCGACTAACTCGCACACAGCCCCACTCGGAGTTCGCTAGAATCTCTCACCCAGGCCTCTCCGTCTCTCTCAGGGCCGCCTGCCTCGCCACGTGCACCGCTCACGTCTCGAGACACGTGGTGACTGGGTGAGGCATCGGTCGTGGTAGCTGTTCGCGCTGCGGTACGAAGCGGGACGTCCCCGAGTTAAACCAAAAAATAAACATGTTTTTATTTTATAAGGTGAGGCCCACTGAGCTATGAAGCTCTTTTTCAGAAGCGACCTGGTCACAAACGATAGCCCAAGAGAAGTGGCTTATCATCGTGTGGGAATGTTTCGCAGCCAAATACTCCAAATGCGCGTTTATAAACGTGGAGAGAAAAAAAAAACGGAGGACCCGGAGACAAATCCACGCGACCACGGGGAGAGACACGCAAACTCCACATATACAGCAGCAGGCGTCAGGGTCTGGATCGCACCCACGACCTCCTGCACACCAGGCGAGGGAGTTAACATCTCCTAGCCACCGCCGCGCCAGTTGGATTCCGGCGCACTGACGATTCTCTGAACTGGTTCTGCGCCTCCCTTAGGTAGACTCAGCCTCAAATAGGTACCTGGTGCGATGCGTAAACTTCATCACTCGGGAGACAAAGGCCGCCTGGCGTGTTGCTGGCTCCCCACCCCGTCGTATGCCGTGCCGGCCTTCATACATTGAGGCGCTCGCTAACAGCACTTGCCCCCAAACGTCTGTTGAGGCTGTACGGGGGATCTTTGTCTTTGTCGGCGCGACAGTGCGAGAGCGAGTTCCGTGACCACCAATGGCGCCTCCCGAATCAGTCCACCCGAGTTGCGCAACTTTCTCGCCACTTCCCCGCGTCAAGTGCCGGGCGAGCCTCTCTGCACGTGGGGGGGGGGGGGGGGGCTTTGTCCTTGTGGCTGTCAGCGCCACCCCAAACGGGACGCATCGACCCCCCCCCCAACCTCCCCGCGCGGAGCGAGGCGCCATCCAGCAGCTTACAGCCGCGTCCCCGTGCGGCTTTGCCAGATCGAGGTCCGTGCGTGATCCCCCCCCAATCTCCCAACCACCTCCCCCCAAACCCCCCCCAACCCCCCAAACCCCCTCCCCCCCCTTCACCCGAGACGACTCAGCCCCGAGGCGATAAGAACCCGGTGCCGTGTGTGAACGTCAGCCCTGGGGGGAGACAAAGGCGGCCGCGGGTGGTGCTGACCACCCCCCCCCCAGCAGCACTTGCCCCACATCGAACCGAGCGTGCGCTCGTCTCGTGCGCGTGGCTCACGTAGGTGGATTGTCACCTCGGGGCGATCGGACGAGGCAGATGATCGCGTGGCGAGGAGCGGAGTGGCTGTGGCCACGATGCCTCCTCCACCTCCTCCTCCATCCGTGTGTGTGTGGATCGGCTACCCAGTGGCCGTACTGCAGTGCACGCTCCTGCTCCGAGTTGCAAGCTTACGCCGCGGTGGTCACGAGAACGCTCGAACGCCTTCGGAAAGTTGACGAGCGATGGCCGTGACACAATTAAAACGAGACGACCAGGGGGCATGTCCAGCACGCGTGTCTGCTGAACTTCTTTCGCGCCGTACGTAGCCCACCGCGCTCTCGCACCGCCACTCAGGACGCGTCCGCCCAATGTGCTGCACGCGGTCGCGAGGCGGTCCGCTCACTGCGCCACGAACCCTGCGGCCCGAGTTCGATTCCCGCTCGCCTCCTCCCCTAGGTCGACTCAGCCTCGAATAAGCACCCGGTGCGGTGTGTTGAACATCGCCACTGGGGAGACAAAGGCGGCCGGGCGTGACGTTGGCCACACACTCCCTCGTCTGCCGTGCCGGCCTTCATAGATGCTCGCTAACAGCACTTGGCCCTGTTAAGGCTATACGGGGGATCTTTGTCTTTGTGTGTGCGCGTCGTGACTTCTGCGGGCTTCGAAGGCGACCGTGAGCCTGAAGACGACGTGGATCGAGTACAGCGACACGCGCTGTCTGCCAGCGAGGGATCTTCCACTCCTACGGATTTATAATCAGCCTGAGGCAGATTGAGTGTAACACGCACACTAAGTGGCGGTGACGTCAACACGCCGCTCGTGCCAGGCTAGGTGCACTTCGAGGCCATGTGACGTGTCGAAGGTTCGCTGGCAGGAGATCACGGGACAGACCTCGGTGCCATGGATTCACTGACCGAGATGGCAGGCAGATGCACCCAAAGACAAAGATACCCCGTATAGCCTGTAACAGACTGTAGGGGCAAGTGCTGCTAGCGAGCACCTATGAAGGCCGGCACGGCACACGACGAGTGGGTGGCCAACGCCACGCCCGGGCCGCCTTTGTCTCTCTCGTGGCGATGTTTACACACCACGCTCGGCACTCATTTTAAGGCTGAGTCGACCTAGGGGAGGTCCAGGACCGGTCGGGATAATCGCCACCGGTGCTGGTGCCGTGGCGTCCGACGGTTCGCCGACATCACCCGGCTGTGATCCTCGTCTGGAAACGAAACTCTGAGCAGACGAGGAACGAACCGAGTCCGCTTGTTCCATCGGAACTCCATCACTCAGCCAACTCCATCCACTCAGCCAACTCCATCCACTCAGTGAACTCCCTCACTCAGTGAACTCCATCCACTCAGCCAACTCCATCACTCAGTGAACTCCATCCACTCAGTGAACTCCATCACTCAGCCAACTCTATCCACTCAGCCAACTCCATCCACTCAGTGAACTCCATCCACTCAGTGAACTCCATCACTCAGCCAACTCTATCCACTCAGCCAACTCGATCCACTCAGTGAACTCCATCCACTCAGTGAACTCCATCACTCAGTGAACTCCATCACTCAGCCAACTCCATCACTCAGTGAACTCCATCCACTCAGTGAACTCCATCACTCAGTGAACTCCATCACTCAGCCAACTCCATCCACTCAGTGAACTCCATCACTCAGTGAACTCCATCACTCAGCCAACTCCATCCACTCAGTGAACTCCATCACTCAGCCAACTCTATCCACTCAGTGAACTCCATCCACTCAGTGAACTCCATCACTCAGCCAACTCCATCACTCAGCCAACTCCATCACTCAGTGAACTCCATCCACTCAGTGAACTCCATCACTCAGCCAACTCCATCACTCAGTGAACTCCATCACTCAGTGAACTCTATCCACTCAGTGAACTCCATCCACTCAGTGAACTCCATCACTCAGTGAACTCCATCCACTCAGTGAACTCCATCACTCAGTGAACTCCATCACTCAGTGAACTCCATCCACTCAGTGAACTCCATCACTCAGTGAACTCCATCACTCAGTGAACTCCATCACTCAGCCAACTCCATCACTCAGCCAACTCCATCACTCAGTGAACTCCATCACTCAGCCAACTCCATCACTCAGTGAACTCCATCCACTCAGTGAACTCCATCACTCAGTGAACTCCATCACTCAGTGAACTCCATCACTCAGCCAACTCCATCACTCAGCCAACTCCATCACTCAGCCAACTCCATCCACTCAGTGAACTCCATCACTCAGTGAACTCCATCCACTCAGTGAACTCCATCACTCAGTGAACTCCATCACTCAGCCAACTCCATCACTCAGTGAACTCCATCACTCAGTGAACTCCATCACTCAGTGAACTCCATCACTCAGTGAACTCCATCACTCAGTGAACTCCATCCCCTCAGTGAACTCCATCACTCAGTGAACTCCATCACTCAGTGAACTCCATCACTCAGTGAACTCCATCACTCAGTGAACTCCATCACTCAGTGAACTCCATCCCCTCAGTGAACTCCATCACTCAGTGAACTCCATCACTCAGTGAACTCCATCCACTCAGTGAACTCCATCACTCAGTGAACTCCATCCCCTCAGTGAACTCCATCACTCAGTGAACTCCATCCCCTCAGTGAACTCCATCACTCAGTGAACTCCATCACTCAGTGAACTCCATCTCCTCAGTGAACTCCATCACTCAGTGAACTCCATCCCCTCAGTGAACTCCATCACTCAGTGAACTCCATCACTCAGTGAACTCCATCCCCTCAGTGAACTCCATCACTCAGTGAACTCCATCACTCAGTGAACTCCATCACTCAGTGAACTCCATCCCCTCAGTAAACTCCATCACTCAGTGAACTCCATCCCCTCAGTGAACTCCATCACTCAGTGAACTCCATCACTCAGTGAACTCCATCCCCTCAGTGAACTCCATCACTCAGTGAACTCCATCACTCAGTGAACTCCATCCCCTCAGTGAACTCCATCCCCTCAGTGAACTCCATCACTCAGTGAACTCCATCCCCTCAGTGAACTCCATCACTCAGTGAACTCCATCCCCTCAGTGAACTCCATCACTCAGTGAACTCCATCCCTTCAGTGAACTCCATCACTCAGTGAACTCCATCCCCTCAGTGAACTCCATCCCCTCAGTGAACTCCATCACTCAGTGAACTCCATCCACTCAGTGAACTCCATCACTCAGTGAACTCCATCCACTCAGTGAACTCCATCCACTCAGTGAACTCCATCACTCAGTGAACTCCATCACTCAGTGAACTCCATCCACTCAGTGAACTCCATCACTCAGTAAACTCGATCCACTCAGTGAACTCCATCCACTCAGTGAACTCCATCCACTCAGCCAACTCCATCCACTCAGTGAACTCCATCACTCAGTGAACTCCATCACTCAGTGAACTCCATCCCCTCAGTGAACTCCATCACTCAGTGAACTCCATCCCCTCAGTGAACTCCATCACTCAGTGAACTCCATCCACTCAGCTACGATCCCCACCCGCTGCGGAGTTCCTCGCGACAGTGAATGTTCACGACTCTTAGCCCCCGGCGGTTTCTTTCTTTCAAGCGCCAAGAGCGAGGAGAACACTTCACGGTCCGCTGCAGCCACCGCAACTCAAGCGGCGAGTGACGCCATCCGAACCGGTCCCGAGTCTCCTTCACACCGCCCCGTGCTGAACACCGTGGGGGGGGGGGGCCCAAGCAAGCAACCCCCCCATGACCGCCGACTCGCCACGTGGTGGCCCCTCACCGCTCCACTCTCCGCGCGCACGTCGAGCTTCTGTCGCACCGCACGTAGCCAGCCGTGCTCATGGGGTCACTCTCGCGGGCGAGACTTCTACCGCTCTACCCCCGAGCTCTCAGCGGTTCAAACACAATCAACTAAAACACAAACTTCAGCCAGCAGTGGCCTGATCAAGGGGTGCGTATTGTTATCATCACCGTCGTCGTTACAAATGATGTCGCCAATGTTTCTGCCCCGCAGTTGACCCCTGACCCCTGACCTCTGCCGCGCGCCCTGAGCGCGGGGTGACCTCTCCGTCGGGGACGCCGCGAGCCGCTGACGACGGCGGCACTGAGGTTAGGGGACACTCGCTCGACACTGAATGATTAGTTGATGTGTTGTTAAAACCCGCCACTACCCGACACAGCCAACTAGTAAGGGTTGTCACGTCAACAGAACGTGGCCAAGTCGTCACTAGTACAGCACTAGTGTGCAGTGTATCGTAGTGTAGTGTATAGTGTAGTGTTTAATAGTGTAGTGTATAGTGTAGTCTATAGTGTAGTGTATAGTAGTGTAGTGTATAGTAGTGTAGTGTATAGTGTATAGTAGTGTAGTGTATAGTGTAGTATATAGTGTAGTGTATAGTGTAGTGTTTAGTAGTGTATAGTGTAGTGTATAGTAGTGTAGTGTATAGTGTAGTGTATAGTGTGTAGTGTAGTGTATAGTAGTGTAGTGTATAGTAGTGTAGTGTGTAGTGTATAGTAGTGTATAGTAGTGTAGTGTATAATAGTGTATAGTATAGTAGTGTAGTGTATAGTGTAGTGCATAGTATAGTAGTGTAGTGTATAGTAGTGTATAGTAGTATAGTGTGTAGTGGAGTGTATAGTGTAGTGGAGTGTATAGCGTAATGTATAGTGTAGTGCAGGGATCCTCAAACTACGGCCCGCGGGCCACATGCGGCCCGCCGAGGACATTTATCCGGCCCGCCGGGTGTTTTTGCTGCCGCTGCCTGTCCGTTACTTTTTTTCTACATGAGAAGGACGGTCATTGGTGGAAGAGGGAGAGGGGGCGGCCGCCGCCGATTGCGAGTTCGCAGATCGCACTGCGATCTGCGAACAAAACTGCAGGTGTAATTAACTTTTTAATGGCACCCGCACCAGTGTGAGCCTGGGGTAAAAGCGGAGTTCCCCCAATCCGACTGCATTGATGGGCAGTGCAGTCTGTATGTCTCTGTGTGGGCAAAGTTATTGCTGGTATAGTGTTTGTAGCGCTGTATATATATTGGTATTTTACTAATAGCAATTTTGACTCCCTAGGAAACAATGATGTCAAGAAAGAGAAAAATTGACTCGGAGTGTAGGATATTCAAAGAACAGTGGACTTATGATTACTTTTTCATGCAGTACAAGGAAAGAGCTGTGTATCTGATATGCCGGAATATAGTGTCTGTGTTCAAAGAATACAATTTACGTCGACACTATGAAACTCAACATAAAGATAAATATGATTGTTTGGTCGGAGAAGTGAGAAAAGATAAAATATAAAAACTGAAAAATACATTAACAACTCAGCAAAATACTTTTGTGAAGCAGAAGCAGCTAAATATTTCATCACTGCGAGCAAGTGTTCAAGTTGCCAAGCTAATAGCGTGCACTGGCAGACCATTCGTGGAGGGAGAATTTGTTAAAGAATGCCTTATTTCTGTTGCCAAAAAGATGTGTCCAGAGAAGGCCGATTTATTTAGTACAGTGAGTCTTTCAGGACCTACAATTACACGGCGGATTGAAGAAATTGGAGACAATTTGCATCAGCATTTGCAAAACTCCACAAAAAAACTTTCCTATTTTTCCTTGGCACTCGACGAAAGCAATGATGTTCGTGATTCTGCACAACTTCTAATTTTTATTCGTGGGACGAATGACTATTTCGAAGTCACAGAAGAGCTTGCTGCACTGCAAAGCATCAAAGGAACAACTACAGGAGAGGATATCTATGAAAAGGTTTGCCAAATGGTGAATGGTTTGGAGCTGAACTGGGCTAAACTAGCCAGTGTGACAACTGATGGTGCTCCTAGCATTGAGGGGTCTAAGAAAGGAGTAATTGCTCGCATTAACCAAGAGATGGACAAACATAACCATTCTCATCCAATAGCCATACACTGCCTCATCACTGAAGTGGGACTCTGTTATGAAAATTGTGGTATCTTGTGTTAACTTCATTAGAGTGCATGCACTAAATCACAGACAATTTCAGGAATTTCTGTCTGAGTTAAATGTTGACTATGAAGATGTTCTGTACCACACAGAAGTCCGTTGGCTGAGTCGAGGGAGAGTTCTGAAACGTTTCTATGACTTACTTCCACAGATTACAGCTTTTCTGCTTTCAAAAAACAAAGAAGTACCAGAGCTCAATGATGCAGAATGGAAATGGCACCTTGCCTTTCTGACAGATGTAACAGAGCTACTCAACAGTTTCAATGTGCAACTTCAAGGAAAGGGGAAGCTCATCTGTGATATGCAATCACATGTTAAAGCATTTGAAGTAAAATTAGGCCTCCTCATCAAACAAGTGAAGGAGGAAAATTTCTGCCATCTCCCCACAGCTCAAAATCTGTTAGCGGAAAAACCATTGGTTGCATTCCCAAACAAAACATGTGTGGATTCACTGGAAAAATTGCAAAAGGAGTTCCAATTTAGATTTACAGAGCTTCATCTCCATGAACAGGACATACAGCTTTTCCGTAACCCATTTTCTATTGACATTGAAAATGTGGATACAATTTACCAAATGGAACTGGCTGAACTGCAGAATTGTGACTCTCTGAAAGACGCACTCAAGTCAAGCAGCCTTCATAATTTCTATGCATCTCTCCCCTCTGAGACATATCCTCATCTCAGGAACAATGCACTCAAAATGGCAACCATCTTTGGCAGCACTTATGTCTGTGAACAGACTTTTTCCAGAATGAAACATTTGAAATCTCCAACCAGATCTAGACTAACGGATGCACACTTGCATCACTTGTTACAACTAGCAGTGACAAATATGGAACCGGACATTGACCATCTCATTAGCCAAAAGCAGGCCCATAGTTCCCATTGAAATACTGGCAAGTTTGTTGATTTATCTTTACTTGTTCTTCATTTTAAATATTGTATTTGTTCCCGTTTTGTTTCTTCACTTCAAAATAAAATATATGCAGTGTGCATAAGAATTTGTTCATAGTTATTTTAACTATAGTCCGGCCCTCCAACGGTCTGAGGGACAGTGAACTGGCCCCCTGTTTAAAAAGTTTGAAGACCCCTGGTGTAGTGTATAGTGTAGTGTATAGTAGTGTAGTGTATAGTAGTGTAGTGTATAGTGTAGTGTATAGTAGTGTAGTGTATAGTAGTGTAGTGTATAGGAGTGTAGTGTATAGTAGTGTAGTGTATAGTAGTGTAGTGTATATTAGTGTAGTGTATAGTAGTGTATAGTAGTGTAGTGTATAGTGTGGTGTATAGTAGTGTAGTGTATAGTGTAGTGTACTAGTGCAGCACACCGGTGTGTTGGAGAGCCAAGCCACAACATTTATAAACTGAGTACGACGTTTCGCCAGTAATTACAACTAGCTTCATCAGGCGACACCGGCGTCGGCCGAGGAGGAACCTTAAAGTCAGGGGGAGGCGTGCGATGATTGGTGGCAGGGCTGCTGCTGTTGTTGGGTTAGATCGCGACAATATATAAATGTGGTGTCGTCAAACCCGCCACCAGCCAACACATCTAATTAGTAAGGTTCGTCACGTCAACAGAACGTGCGTTACGAGTTGGGCGATGTGTGTAGATTGTTGTTGTTGCTGCTGTTGTTGCTGATATCACCGATTGGAAACGCTCCCGAGTGACAGAAAGATGGGGGGGGGGGGGTGACGTCAAGCGGCCAGCAGCAAATAGCACTCATCGACGCTGTGCCGCACTTAGCAAAGAGTCCACAGACACGTGACGTCACAGACACGTGACGTCACAGACACGTGACGTCACAGACACGTGACGTCACAGACACGTGACGTCACAGACACGTGACAGCAAATAGGAGACACGATCGAGATGAAAGGCGGCGCGTGTCTGGAGTGGCGGCCACGGTTGCATGCAGCTGCGTTCACTAAGCATATGTACGTATATGAATGAATAATACGAGGTGATCATTTTCGTAAGTATAGAGTTAATTTGAGTGTTTGGAAGCACCCATACGTCTCCTGTCGACTTTCCAAACAACTTTTATTCGAATAATGGACAATCACACACACACACACGTAGTCGTATACACAACCACAAGGAAAGTCACACACACAAAGACACAAATATCACTCATAGCTTCCACAGACTGTTGGGGCAAGTGCTGTTATCTTGCACAGACGTATTGAGTGCCAGCACCACGCCCGGCCGCGTTTGTCTCCCCAGTGGCGATGTTTACACACCGCACCAGGTACTCATTGGAGGCTGAGTCGACCTAGGGGAGGCCTAGGGCCGGTTCAGATAATCGTTACTGGTGTTGGCCGTGAGCGGGAATCGAACTATAACTACTGCTCCACACAAATCACGCCAAAGACAAACACACGTGCACACACACACAGTGACAATCACACACACACACAGTGACACACTCACACACACACAGTGACAATCACACACACACAGTGACACACACACAGTGACACACACACACACAGTGACACAATCACACACACACAGAGTGACACAATCTCACACACATACACAGACACACACACTGACAATCACACACACAGTGACAATCACACACACAGTGACAATCACACACACACAGTGACAATCACACACACACAGTGACACTCACACACAGTGACACACACACGGTGACAATCACACACACAGTGACAATCACACACACAGTGACAATCACACACACACAGTGACAATCACACACACACACAGTGACACTCACATACAGTGACACACACACACAGTGACACACACACAGTGACACACACACAGTGACAACCACTCACAAAGTCAGTACACGCAGAACCACACGCAGCACATACATATTGAACAAGTTACGCACTCAGCACACATTGTTAACACGACAGCCTGAGTACTGAGTGTGTGTGTGTGTTAACACGTGGTGAGTGTTAACACGACAGCCTGTGTACTGAGTGTGTGTGTGTCAACACTGTGTGTGTTAACACGTGGTGTGTTAACCGTACAGCCTGTGTACTGAGTGTGTGTGTGTGTGTTAACACGACAGCCTGTGTACTGAGTGTGTGTGTCATCACGTGATCTATGTTCACGCTGTGTACTGAGTCTGTGTACTGCGAGTGAACACGTGGTCTGTGTTCACGTGACACGATGTGTACTGCGAGTGAGCACGTGGTCTGTGTACTGTGAGTGGACACGTGATCTGTGTACTGTGAGTGAACACGTGGTCTGTGTACTGTGAGTGAACACGTGGTCTGTGTTCACGTGACAGGCTGTGTACTGTGAGTGAACACGTGGTCTGTGTACTGTGAGTGGACACGTGATCTGTGTACTGTGAGTGAACACGTGGTCTGTGTACTGTGAGTGAACACGTGGTCTGTGTACTGTGAGTGGACACGTGATCTGTGTACTGTGAGTGAACACGTGGTCTGTGTACTGTGAGTGGACACGTGATCTGTGTACTGTGAGTGAACACGTGGTCTGTGTACTGTGAGTGGACACGTGATCTGTGTACTGTGAGTGAACACGTGGTCTGTGTACTGTGAGTGAACACGTGGTCTGTGTTCACGTGACAGGCCGTGTACTGTGAGTGATCACGTGGTCTGTGCACTGTGAGTGAACACGTGGTCTGTGTTCACGCGACACACTTTGTACTGTCGTTCGTGTCCCCTGTTAGCCGCCTCGCTCGCGAATCGGTGGAGCAACACCCAAGGCGCTACACGGCCATCGTCACCGCCATCAACATCATCGTCGTCGTCATCGTCGTCGTCGTCACCACCATCAACATCATCGTCGTCGTCGTCACCACGATCATCAGCGTCGCGATGCGTGCTCACGTGCTGCGCGAATTGGCGGAGCGACCGGCAAACAAAGTGCAGACACCGCGCTGCGCTCCGCAGACACGGCGCTGTGCTCCGCAGACACCGCGCTGCGCTCCGCAGACACCGCGCTGCGCACCGCAGACACGGCGCTGCGCACCGCAGACAGGGCGCTGCGCTCCGCAGACACGGCGCTGCGCTCCGCAGACACGGCGCTGCGCTCCGCAGACACGGCGCTGCGCTCCGCAGACACGGCGCTGCGCTCCGCAGACACGGCGCTGCGCTCCGCAGACACCGCGCTGCGCTCCGCAGACACCGCGCTGCGACACCGCAGACACGGCGCTGCGCTCCGCAGACACCGCACTGCGCAACGCAGACACGGCGCTGCGCTCCGCAGACACCGCGCTGCGCACCGCAGACACGGCGCTGCACCAGAGGAGCGATGGACGCGGCGCGGTTCTCTCGCGAATGAGCAGCGCTCACCGCCACACCACTCACCACCTCGCAGCACCGCTCACCACCACGACGCTCACCACCTCGCAGCACCGCTCACCGCCACAACACTCACCACCTCGCAGCACCGCTCACCACCACAACACTCACCACCTCGCAGCACCGCTCACCGCCACACCACTCACCACCTCGCAGCACCGCTCACCACAACACTCACCACCTCGCAGCACCGCTCACCACCTCACAGCACCGCTCACCACCACAACACTCACCACAACACTCACCACCACCACAACCCTCACCACCACAGCGCTCACCGCCACGACGCTCACCACCTCGCAGCACCGCTCACCACCACAACACTCACCACAACACTCACCACTACACCACTCACCACCACAACACTCACCACAACACTCACCACCACAGCGCTCACCACCACAACACTCACCACAACACTCACCACAACACTCACCACCACGACGCTCACCACAACACTCACCACTACACCACTCACCACCACAACACTCACCACAACACTCACCACCACCACAACCCTCACCACCACAGCGCTCACCGCCACGACGCTCACCACGACATCACTCGCCCTCACGCGCTGCGGAACGCGCGTGCCACACATTGGCAAGGAATGCAACGCAGCCACTCACTCACCTACTCGCTCAATCAACCACTCACTCAATCACTCACTCACTCAATCACCCACCCACCCACTCAATCACTCACTCACTAAAACCACTCATTGGACCAACCACACACACGCCGCACAACTCATCCACTCACTCACCTACTCGCTCAATCCCCCACTCGCTCAATCACTCACTCACCAAAACCACTCGCTGCATCAATCACACACACACCCGCCCAATCAATCAACCACTCACCGCATTCAACCACCGCTCACCCACTCATTTACCCACGACACTAACTCACTCAATCACTCACTCAATCACTCACTCAATCACTCACTCAATCACTCACTCAATCACTCACTCAATCACTCACTCAATCACTCACTCAATCACTCACTCACCAAACCACTCGCTTAACCAACAACAAACTCGCCCAAGCGAACCGACCACTCGTTTAAAACACCGCTCACTCACGGACTCATCCGTCCAATGGCTCACCCAGTCGCTCACCCACCCACCCAGTCGCTCACTCACCCACCCACTCGCCCGGGCAGCTCGTCACCCACCTTGCTCCGGCATCGCCGCTGCCGGTAACCGCCGAAGCTGCGGAGCAGCAGAGACAGCAGCAGCAGCGACAGCAGCAGCAGCAGTAGTTCACGCGTGCGAGCTCACAGCACTGCGTCTCACCATAGCACGCGCGGCACTGCTGTGCGCGGCGGGGAGAGAGCGAGAGAGAGAGGCAGGGAGCGAGCGAGTTTACAGGGAGAGAGAGACGGGGAGAGAGAGAGGCAGCGAGCGAGTTTACAGGGAGAGAGAGAGACGGGGAGAGAGAGGCAGGGAGCGAGTTTACAGGGAGAGAGAGAGACGGGGAGAGAGAGGCAGGGAGCGAGTTTACAGGGAGAGAGAGGCAGGGAGCGAGTTTACAGGGAGAGAGAGAGAGGCAGAGAGAGAGGCAGGGAGCGAGTTTAGAGGGCGAGCGGCGTGGGGGGGGGGCGAAAGGGCGGCCGCGGTCCTCACGGCGCGGTGCGAGTGGCGTCGAGAGCTGCCCAGCAGCATCACCATCATCACCATCATCACCATCATCACCATCATCACTACCATCATCACCATCATTACCATCATCACCATCATCACCATCATCACTACCATCATCACTACCATCATCACCATCATCACTACCATCATCACCATCATCACCATCATCACTACCATCATCATCATCACTACCATCATCACCATCATCACCATCATCACCATCATCACCATCATCACCATCATCACCATCATCACCACCACTACCACCATCACCATCATCACCATCATCACCATCATCACCACCACCAACATTACCACCATCATCACCATCACCACCACCACTACCATCATCACCATCATCACCACCACCACTACCATCATCACCATCATCACCATCATCACCATCATCACCACCATCATCACCACCACTACCATCATCATCACCACCATCACCACCATCATCACCACCACTACCACCATCACCACCATCACCATCATCACCACCACTACCATCATCACCATCATCACTACCATCATCACCATCATCACCACCACATTACCACCATCATCATCATCATCACCATCACTACCATCATCACCACCACCAATACCATCATCACCACCACCACTACCATCATCACCATCATCATCACCACCATCATCACCACCACTACCACCATCACCATCATACACACAGCCTCACCACCACTACCATCATCACCATCATCATCACCACCATCACCATCATCACCATCATCACCACCACTACCATCATCACCATCATCACCGCCACCACTACCACCATCATCACCGTCATCATCACCACCACTACCATCATCACCACCACTACCACCATCATCACCATCATCATCACCACCACTACCATCATCACCACCACTACCACCATCATCACCATCATCACCACCACTACCACCATCACCACCATCATCACCATCATCACCACCACTACCATCATCACCATCATCACCACCACTACCATCATCACCACCACCATCACCATCATCACCATCATCACCACTACCACCATCATCACCATCATCACCACCACTACCACCATCACCACCATCATCACCACCATCACCACCATCATCATCACCATCATCACCATCATCACCACTACCACCATCATCACCATCATCACCACCACTACCACCATCATCACCATCATCACCACCACTACCACCATCATCACCATTATCACCACCACTACCACCATCATCACCATCACCACCACCACTACCACCATCATCACCATCATCACCACTACCACCATCATCACCATCATCACCACCACTACCACCATCACCACCATCATCATCACCACCATCACCACCATCGTCATCATCACCACCACTACCATCATCACCATCACCACCATCATCATCACCACCACCACCATCGTCATCATCACTACCACTACCATCATCACCATCACCACCATCATCACCATCACCACCATCATCATGACCACCACTATCATCATCATCATCATCATCAGTACCATCACCATCATCACCATCATCATCACTACCACCACCATCATCACCATCACCACCATCATCATCATCACCACCACTACCACCATCACCACAATCACCATCATCACCATCATCACCATCATCACCACAATCATCATCACCACCATCATCACCATCATCACCACAATCATCATCACCATCATCACCACAATCACCATCACCACCATCATCACCACCATCATCACCATCATCACTCGCGCGCGCCCCGACGCCTCCTCCCCGTCCCCCTCGTGCCCGGTGCGAAGCAGTCGCCGAGACGAACCTGGCACGGCGGCGTCCCCTCTGGGCTCCCTCCCTCGGAGCTCGCTCGCGGCTCCCTCCACAGTCCCCAGTCCCCACGCGGCACGCGGCTCCCTCCCCAGTCCCCACGCGGCACGCGGCTCCCTCCACAGTCCCCAGTCCCCACGCGGCACGCGGCTCCCTCCCCAGTCCCCAGTCCCCACGCGGCACGCGGCTCCCTCCCTCCCTCCCCAGTCCCCACGCGGCACGCGGCCCCCTCCCCAGTCCCCACGCGGCACGCGGCTCCCTCCCTCCCTCCCCAGTCCCCACGCGGCACGCGGCTCCCTCCCCAGTCCCCACGCGGCACGCGGCTCCCTCCCCAGTCCCCAGTCCCCACGCGGCACGCGGCTCCCTCCCCAGTCCCCAGTCCCCACGCGGCACGCGGCTCCCTCCCCAGTCCCCAGTCCCCACGCGGCACGCGGCTCCCTCCCCAGTCCCCAGTCCCCACGCGGCACGCGGCTCCCTCCCCAGTCCCCACGCGGCTCGCGGAGTCGCCGTCTACGCGGCTCGCGACCTCCCCGCGTCGGCCGCTCGCTCCGCGCTGCGACTGTGCGAGACACCGCCAGGGAGATCACGACGAAGACAAAGATTCTCCCACCCCACCACCACCACACCACCACCCACCACCACCCCACCACCACACCACACCACCCCCCCCCCCGTATCGCCTGGGCAGACTGTTGGGGCACCGCTGCACGGCACACGAGGTGGTGGTGGGTGGGCAGCTCCTGTCGGGCAGCTACCAAGGTGCAGAGCAGCGGGCGTCTAACGCGGCGTCCTTGACTCGAGATGACGGGGACAGGCGGAACGCCGGCAAGGCCACGTTCGCGCACGTCTCGGGAAAGGACGCGGCTCACGAAGAGAGACAGAGGAGAGAGGGGGGGGGGGCGGGGATATCAAAGTCCGCGACGACGTCTCGCGTTTTCTCTCGGGGGGGGGGGGGGGGGGGGTTGGCAGGGACATCGCTGCCGCTGCGTCCCTGGCGCGCCCGGACCCCGTGGGGGTGGCCGGGACCCCGTGGGGGTGGCCGGGGCCCCGTGGGGGTGGCCGGGGCCCCGTGGGGGTGGCCGGGGCCCCGTGGGGGTGGCCGGGGCCCCGTGGGGGTGGCCGGGGCCCCGTGGGGGTGGCCCGGACCCCGTGGGGGTGGCCGTCGCGAGCGGCACCGCCAGAGCGGTCGGGGCCGCGTTTCGCACGCGGCGCGCACAGGCGAGACGGCCGCTACGTCACCTCGCGCACACCTCGGGAGAAGCGATGCTCCCCTCGCTCACTCGCTCATTCACTCGCTCGTTCACTCACTCGCTCACTCACTCGCTCACTCGCTCGCTTTCTCTCTGTCTCCCTTCTCGACCGATTCCCTCACTCTGGGGCGAACGCTCACCACCGGCACGGGTCGAACCCAGCTCTAGAACGGCTGCGGAGTTGCAAGGAGAACCCCCCCCACCACCTCACACCCACCACCTCACACCCATCAACAACAACAACCACCACCACCAACCCCCACACCACCACCAACCACCACCACCAACCACCACCACCACCACCAACCACCACCGCGCGTCTTCGTGGGACGCGGCGCGCGCGGCGCCGAGCGCGGCACGAGGCGGTTGGGGTCGCGTCGCGCGTCGCGGAGTCGGAGGAGGAGCGCCGCCGCTCGGGCAACCTCCACGGCGCGCACCGGTGGCACGTGGCGCGCGTGACCCCACGGTTTCCACCACGTGCCCCGCCACCACGTGACCCCGCGGTGTCCACCACGTGCCCCACCACGTGACCCCACGGTGTCCACCACGTGCCCCACCACGTGACCCCACGGTGTCCACCACGTGCCCCACCACGTGACCCCACGGTGTCCACCACGTGCCCCACCACGTGACCCACCACGTGACCCCACGGTGTCCACCACGTGCCCCACCACGTGACCCCACGGTGTCCACCACGTGACCCGCCACCCGTGTGGGTGTGTGTGTGTGTCCGGGCGCGGTGCTGGTCACCCACCCCCTCGTGTGTCGTGCAGCCCTTCATAGCCGATTGCTAACAGCACTTGCTTCAAAGTTATATTCATCCTCTACGGGGGAATCTTCGTATTTGTGTCCAGGTGTACGCGCGCGTGCATGTGAGTGTAAGTGTTCATGTTTAAGTCTGTGTGAAGGTGTGAGCGTGTATGGCAAGTGTGTTGTGTGTGTGCACGTCTGTGTCTTTGTGTGTTCGTGAATATCTCAACCGGTCCTGTGAGTGACCCCCCCTCACCCCCTAGGTCGACTCCGCCTTAAATGAGTGCCCGAGTGCGATGTGTCAAACATCAGTACTGGGAAAGACAAAGGCGGCCGGGCGTGGTTCTGGTTACACAACCACCCATGCCGTCGTGCGCCGGATGCAGCAATCTGCGTGCTAAGTCTACGTGTGAGTGTGAGGACACGCGTGTGTGTTTACACGTGCTAAGTCTACGTGTGAGTGTGAGGACACGCGTGTGTGTTTACACGTGCTAAGTCTACGTGTGAGTGTGAGGACACGCGTGTGTGTTTACACGTGCTAAGTCTACGTGTGAGTGCAGCCCTGTACATGTCTACGTGCGCATGTCGTGCCAATGCAGGCCCGCATGCACGTGTCTCCGACGTGTACACACACGTGTGCACACACACACACACACGTGTACACTCACGTGTGCACACACACACTCACGTGTGCACACACACACGTGTGCACACACACACGTGTACACACACGTGTGCACATACACACCTTTGTACACATACGTGTGCAACACACACACACGTGTGTATACATGCGCGGTATTCTATAACTGCATGTCCGTTCACCAACAAGTACACGTCTGTAATTCTCTGCGTGCTGTATGCACGCACACGTGTGTATGCGTGCACAGGTACGTGTGTGTATTCCCTGTGACATGTATGTCAATAAGTACACGTGCGTGTGTGCATCACAGGCGGTTGTGTGCATGCACCGTGAGTTCGCTTGTGTTTGCGAGTGCACGCAAATCATAGGTGTCTCTACATGAATGTAAGTATAAAATACAACTCTATGCTTTGTGTGTGTATGTCTATGAGTGTATATTTACGAGTGTTCGTCTGTGCGTGTAAGTGCGGTGAGTGTGTGCTTGACAGGCAGCTAGTGTGTGTGTACGATTGTGTACGAGTGTGCATAAGTTCGTGTGTACATATGAGTGTGTATAAGTGTGTACATTAATTAGTGTGTACGTATGCGTGCGGTGTGTATGGAGGTGTATGCACGAGTGTGTATAACGGTGTATGAGTATGCATTATTGTGTGAGTCTGTAGGTGAGTATGTACGAGTGTGTATAAGTGTGTATGAGTGTGAATGAGCGAATATGAGTGTGTGTATGTGAGTGCAGTGTGGTGTGTGTGCTCGTGGGTGTGTGCTCGTGCTCGTGCGTGTGAGTGTGTATTAATCTGTATGTATGTAAGAGTGCGGTGTGTATGACCGTGGGGCGTATGAGTGGAGTGTGGTGAGTGTTCTATATGGCAGTGTAGGTGGCCATGTGTGAGTCTGTGGGTGAGTGTGTGAGTCTGTGGGTGAGTGTGTGAGTCTCTAGGTGAGTGTGTGAGTCTGTGGGTAAGTGTGTGAGTCTGTGGGTGAGTGTGTGAGTCTGTAGGTGAGTGTGTGAGTCTGTGGGTGAGTGTGTGAATCTGTGGGTGAGTGTGTGAGTCTGTAGGTGAGTGTGTGAGTCTGTAGGTGAGTGTGTGAGTCTCTGGGTGAGTGTGTGAGTCTGTATGTGAGTGTGTGAGTCTGTGGGTGAGTGTGTGAGTCTGTGGGTGAGTGTGTGAGTCTCTGGGTGAGTGAGTGAGTCTGTAGGTGAGTGTGTGAGTCTCTGGGTGAGTGTGTGAGTCTGTATGTGAGTGTGTGAGTCTGTGGGTGAGTGTGTGAGTCTGCGGGTGAGTGTGTGAGTCTCTGGGTGAGTGAGTGAGTCTGTAGGTGAGTGTGTGAGTCTCTGGGTGAGTGTGTGAGTCTGTATGTGAGTGTGTGAGTCTGTGGGTGAGTGTGTGAGTCTGTGGGTGAGTATGTGAGTCTCTGGGTGAGTGAGTGAGTCTGTAGGTGAGTGTGTGAGTCTGTGGGTGAGTGTGTGAGTTTGAAGGTGAGTGTGTGAGGCTCTAGGTGAGTGTGTGAGTCTGTAGGTGAGTGTGTGAGTCTCTAGGTGAGTGTGTGAGTCTGTAGGTGAGTGTGTGAGTATGTAGGTGAGTGTGTGAGTATCTGGGTGAGTGTATGAGTCTCTGGGTGAGTGTGTGAGTCTGTAGGTGAGTGTGTGAGTCTGTGGAAGAGTGTGTGAGTCTGTAGGTGAGTGTGTGAGTCTCTGGGTGAGTGTGTGAGTCTCTAGGTGAGTGTGTGAGTCTGTAGGTGAGTGTGTGAGTCTGTGGGTGAGTCTCTTGGTGAGTGTGTGAGTCTGTGGGTGAGTGTGTGAGTCTGTAGGTGAATGTGTGAGTCTCTGGGTGAGTGTGTGAGTCTGTGGGTGAGTGAGTGAGTCTGTGGGTGAGTGTGTGAGTCTGTGGATGAGTGTGTGAGTCTGTAGGTGAGTGTGTGAGTCTCTGGGTGAGTGTGTGAGTCTCTAGGTGAGTGTGTGAGTCTCTAGGTGAGTGTGTGAGTCTGTGGGTGAGTCTCTTGGTGAGTGTGTGAGTCTGTGGGTGAGTGTGTGAGTCTGTAGGTGAGTGTGTGAGACTCTGGGTGAGTATGTGAGTCTCTGGGTGAGTGTGTGAGTCTGTGGGTGAGTGAGTGAGTCTGTGGGTGAGTGTGTGAGTCTGTGGATGAGTGTGTGAGTCTGTAGGTGAGTGTGTGAGTCTGTGAGTGAGTGTGTGAGTCTGTAGGTGAGTGTGTGAGTCTGTGGGTGAGTGTGTGAGTCTCTGGGTGAGTGTGTGAGTCTGTAGATGAGTGTGTGAGTCTCTGGGTGAGTGTGTGAGTCTGTAGGTGAGTGTGTGAGTCTGTGGGTGAGTGTGTGAGTCTGTGGGTGAGTGTGTGAGTCTGAAGGTGAGTGTGTGAGTCTGTGGGTGAGTGTGTGAGTCTGTAGGTGAGTGTGTGAGTCTGTGAGTGAGTGTGTGAGTCTGTGGGTGAGTGTTTGAGTCTGTGGGTGAGTGTGTGAGTCTGTAGGTGAGTGTGTGAGTCTGTGGGTGAGTGTGTGAAACTGTGGGTGAGTGTGTGAGTCTCTAGGTGAGTGTGTGAGTCTGTAGGTGTGTGTGTGAGTCTCTAGGTGAGTGTGTGAGTCTCTAGGTGAGTGTATGAGTCTCTAGGTGAGTGTGTGAGTCTGTGGGTGAGTGTGTGAGTGTGTGGGTGAATGTGTGAGTCTGTGGGTGAGTGTGTGAGTCTGTAGGTGAGTTTGTGAGTCTCTAGGTTAGTGTGTGAGTCTCTGGGTGAGTGTGCGAGTCTCTAGGTGAGTGTGTGAGTCTGTAGGTGCGTATGTGAGTCTCTAGGTGAGTGTGTGAGTCTGTAGGTGAGTTTGTGAGTCTGTGGGTGAGTGTGTGAGTCTGTGGATGAGTGTGTGAGTCTGTAGGTGAGTGGGTGAGTCTGTAGGTGAGTGTGTGAGTCTGTAGGTGAGTGTGTGAGTCTGTGGGTGAGTTGTGTGAGTCTCTAGGTGAGTGTGTGAGTCTGCAGGTGAGTGTGTGAGTCTGTGGGTGAGTGTGTGAGTCTGAAGGTGAGTGTGTGAGTCTGTGGGTGAGTGTGTGAGTCTGTAGGTGAGTGTGTGAGTCTGTGAGTGAGTGTGTGAGTCTATGGGTGAGTGTGTGAGTCTGTAGGTGAGTGTGTGAGTCTGTGGGTGAGTGTGTGAGTCTGTGGGTGAGTGTGTGAGTCTCTAGGTGAGTGTGTGAGTCTCTAGGTAAGTGTGTGAGTCTCTAGGTGAGTGTGTGAGTCTGTAGGTGTGTGTGTGAGTCTCTAGGTGAGTGAGTGAGTCTCTAGGTGAGTGTGTGAGTCTCTAGGTGAGTGTGTGAGTCTGTAGGTGTGTGTGTGAGTCTCTAGGTGAGTGAGTGAGTCTATGTGAGTGTGTGAGTCTCTAGGTGTGTGTGTGAGTCTGTAGGTGAGTGTGTGAGTCTGTGGGTGAGTGTGTGGGTGAGTGTGTGAGTCTGTGGGTGAGTGTGTGAGTCTGTAGGTGAGTGTGTGAGTCTCTAGGTGAGTGTCTGAGTCTCTGGGTGAGTGTGTGAGTCTGTCGGTGAGTGTGTGAGTCTGTAGGTGCGTATGTGAGTCTCTAGGTGAGTGTGTGAGTCTGTAGGTGAGCTTGTGAGTCTGTGGGTGAGTGTGTGAGTCTGTAGGTGAGTGTGTGAGTCTGTAGGTGAGTGTGTGAGTCTGTGGGTGAGTTGTGTGAGTCTCTATGTGAGTGTGTGAGTCTGTAGGTGAGTGTGTGAGTCTGTGGGTGAGTGTGTGAGTCTGAAGGTGAGTGTGTGAGTCTGTGGGTGAGTGTGTGAGTCTGTGGGTGAGTGTGTGAGTGTGGGTGAGTGTGTGAGTCTGTGGGTGAGTGTGTGAGTTTGTAGGTGAGTGTGTGAGTCTGTAGGTGTGTGTGTGAGTCTCTCGGTGAGTGAGTGAGTCTCTATGTGAGTGTGTGAGTCTCTAGGTGAGTGTGTGAGTCTGTAGGTGAGTGTGTGAGTCTGTGGGTGAGTGTGTGAGTGTGTGGGTGAGTGTGTGAGTCTGTGGGTGAGTGTGTGAGTCTGTAGGTGAGTGTGTGAGTCTGTAGGTGCGTATGTGCGTCTCTGGGTGAGTGTGTGAGTCTCCGGGTGAGTGTGTGAGTCTCTAAGTGAGTGTGTGAGTCTGTAGGTGAGTTGTGTGTGTGTACGAGTGTGCTGTGAGTCTGGAGGTGAGTGTGTGAGTCTTTGGGTGAGTGTGTGAGTCTGTGGGTGAGTGTGTGAGTCTGTGGGTGAGTGTGTGAGTCTGTGGATGAGTGTGTGAGTCTGTGGGTGAGTGTGTGAGTCTGTGGGTGAGTGTGTGAGTCTGTGGATGAGTGTGTGAGTCTCTAGGTGAGTGTGTGAGTCTCTGGGTGAGTGTGTGAGTGTGTGGGTGAGTGTGTGAGTGTGTGAGTCTGTAGGTGAGTGTGCGAGTCTCTGGGTGAGTGTGTGAGTCTGTGGGAGAGTGTGTGAGTCTCTAGGTGAGTGTGTGAGTCTGTGGGTGAGTCTCTTGGTGGGTGTGTGAGTCTGCGTGAGTGTGTGAGTCTGTAGGTGAGTGTGTGAGTCTCTAGGTGAGTGTGTGAGTCTGTGGGTGAGTGTGTGAGTCTGTGGGTGAGTCTCTAGGTGAGTGTGTGAGTCTGTGGGTGAGTGTGTGAGTCTGTAGGTGAGTGTGCGCGTCTCTGGGTGAGTGTGTGAGTCTCTAGGTGAGTGTGCGAATCTCTAGGTGAGTGTGTGAGTCTGTAGGTGAGTGTGTGAGTCTGTGGGTGAGTGTGTGAGTCTCTGCGTGAGTGTGTGAGTCTGTAGGTGAGTGTGTGAGTCTCTAGGTGAGTGTGTGAGTCTCTAGGTGAGTGTGTGAGTCTCTAGGTGAGTGTGTGAATCTGTAGGTGAGTGTGTGAATCTGTGGGTGAGTGTGTGAGTCTGTGGGTGAGTATGTGAGTATCTAGGTGAGTGTGTGAGTCTCTGGGTGAGTGTGTGAGTCTGTGAGTGAGTGTGTGAGTCTATGGGTGAGTGTGTGAGTCTGTAGGTGAGTGTGTGAGTCTGTGGGTGAGTGTGTGAGTCTGTGGGTGAGTGTGTGAGTCTCTAGGTGAGTGTGTGAGTCTCTAGGTGAGTGTGTGAGTCTCTAGGTGAGTGTGTGAGTCTGTAGGTGTGTGTGTGAGTCTCTAGGTGAGTGAGTCTCTAGGTGAGTGTGTGAGTCTCTAGGTGAGTGTGTGAGTCTGTAGGTGTGTGTGTGTGAGTCTCTAGGTGAGTGAGTGAGTCTCTATGTGAGTGTGTGAGTCTCTAGGTGTGTGTGTGAGTCTGTAGGTGAGTGTGTGAGTCTGTGGGTGAGTGTGTGAGTCTGTAGGTGAGTGTGTGAGTCTCTAGGTGAGTGTCTGAGTCTCTGGGTGAGTGTGTGAGTCTGTCGGTGAGTGTGTGAGTCTGTAGGTGCGTATGTGAGTCTCTAGGTGAGTGTGTGAGTCTGTAGGTGAGTTTGTGAGTCTGTGGGTGAGTGTGTGAGTCTGTAGGTGAGTGTGTGAGTCTGTAGGTGAGTGTGTGAGTCTGTGGGTGAGTTGTGTGAGTCTCTATGTGAGTGTGTGAGTCTGTAGGTGAGTGTGTGAGTCTGTGGGTGAGTGTGTGAGTCTGAAGGTGAGTGTGTGAGTCTGTGGGTGAGTGTGTGAGTCTGTGGGTGAGTGTGTGAGTCTGTGGGTGAGTGTGTGAGTGTGGGTGAGTGTGTGAGTCTGTGGGTGAGTGTGTGAGTTTGTAGGTGAGTGTGTGAGTCTGTAGGTGTGTGTGTGAGTCTCTCGGTGAGTGAGTGAGTCTCTATGTGAGTGTGTGAGTCTCTAGGTGAGTGTGTGAGTCTGTAGGTGAGTGTGTGAGTCTGTGGGTGAGTGTGTGAGTGTGTGGGTGAGTGTGTGAGTCTGTGGGTGAGTGTGTGAGTCTGTAGGTGAGTGTGCGAGTCTGTAGGTGCGTATGTGCGTCTCTGGGTGAGTGTGTGAGTCTGTGGGTGAGTGTGTGAGTCTGTGGGTGAGTGTGTGAGTCTCTAAGTGAGTGTGTGAGTCTGTAGGTGAGTTGTGTGTGTGTACGAGTGTGCTGTGATTCTGGAGGTGAGTGTGTGAGTCTGTGGGTGAGTGTGTGAGTCTGTGAGTGAGTGTGTGAGTCTGTGGGTGAGTGCGTGAGTCTGTGGGTGAGTGTGTGAGTCTGTAGGTGAGTTGTGTGTGTGTACGAGTGTGCTGTGAGTCTGGAGGTGAGTGTGTGAGTCTTTGGGTGAGTGTGTGAGTCTGTGGGTGAGTGTGTGAGTCTGTGGGTGAGTGTGTGAGTCTGTGGATGAGTGTGTGAGTCTGTGGGTTAGTGTGTGAGTCTGTGGGTGAGTGTGTGAGTCTGTGGATGAGTGTGTGAGTCTCTAGGTGAGTGTGTGAGTCTCTGGGTGAGTGTGTGAGTGTGTGGGTGAGTGTGTGAGTGTGTGAGTCTGTAGGTGAGTGTGCGAGTCTCTGGGTGAGTGTGTGAGTCTGTGGGAGAGTGTGTGAGTCTGTAGGTGAGTGTGTGAGTCTCTAGGTGAGTGTCTGAGTCTCTGGGTGAGTGTGTGAGTCTGTCGGTGAGTGTGTGAGTCTGTGGGTGAGTGTGTGGGTGAGTGTGTGAGTCTGTGGGTGAGTGTGTGAGTCTGTAGGTGAGTGTGTGAGTCTCTAGGTGAGTGTCTGAGTCTCTGGGTGAGTGTGTGAGTCTGTCGGTGAGTGTGTGAGTCTGTAGGTGCGTATGTGAGTCTCTAGGTGAGTGTGTGAGTCTGTAGGTGAGCTTGTGAGTCTGTGGGTGAGTGTGTGAGTCTGTAGGTGAGTGTGTGAGTCTGTAGGTGAGTGTGTGAGTCTGTGGGTGAGTTGTGTGAGTCTCTATGTGAGTGTGTGAGTCTGTAGGTGAGTGTGTGAGTCTGTGGGTGAGTGTGTGAGTCTGAAGGTGAGTGTGTGAGTCTGTGGGTGAGTGTGTGAGTCTGTGGGTGAGTGTGTGAGTGTGGGTGAGTGTGTGAGTCTGTGGGTGAGTGTGTGAGTTTGTAGGTGAGTGTGTGAGTCTGTAGGTGTGCGTGTGAGTCTCTCGGTGAGTGAGTGAGTCTCTATGTGAGTGTGTGAGTCTCTAGGTGAGTGTGTGAGTCTGTAGGTGAGTGTGTGAGTCTGTGGGTGAGTGTGTGAGTGTGTGGGTGAGTGTGTGAGTCTGTGGGTGAGTGTGTGAGTCTGTAGGTGAGTGTGTGAGTCTGTAGGTGCGTATGTGCGTCTCTGGGTGAGTGTGTGAGTCTGTGGGTGAGTGTGTGAGTCAGTAGGTGAGTGTGTGAGTCTCTGGGTGAGTGTGTGAGTCTGTGGGTGAGTGTGTGAGTCTCCGGGTGAGTGTGTGAGTCTCTAAGTGAGTGTGTGAGTCTGTAGGTGAGTTGTGTGTGTGTACGAGTGTGCTGTGAGTCTGGAGGTGAGTGTGTGAGTCTTTGGGTGAGTGTGTGAGTCTGTGGGTGAGTGTGTGAGTCTGTGGGTGAGTGTGTGAGTCTGTGGATGAGTGTGTGAGTCTGTGGGTGAGTGTGTGAGTCTGTGGGTGAGTGTGTGAGTCTGTGGATGAGTGTGTGAGTCTCTAGGTGAGTGTGTGAGTCTCTGGGTGAGTGTGTGAGTGTGTGGGTGAGTGTGTGAGTGTGTGAGTCTGTAGGTGAGTGTGCGAGTCTCTGGGTGAGTGTGTGAGTCTGTGGGAGAGTGTGTGAGTCTCTAGGTGAGTGTGTGAGTCTGTGGGTGAGTCTCTTGGTGGGTGTGTGAGTCTGCGTGAGTGTGTGAGTCTGTAGGTGAGTGTGTGAGTCTCTAGGTGAGTGTGTGAGTCTGTGGGTGAGTGTGTGAGTCTGTGGGTGAGTCTCTAGGTGAGTGTGTGAGTCTGTGGGTGAGTGTGTGAGTCTGTAGGTGAGTGTGCGCGTCTCTGGGTGAGTGTGTGAGTCTCTAGGTGAGTGTGCGAATCTCTAGGTGAGTGTGTGAGTCTGTAGGTGAGTGTGTGAGTCTGTGGGTGAGTGTGTGAGTCTCTGCGTGAGTGTGTGAGTCTGTAGGTGAGTGTGTGAGTCTCTAGGTGAGTGTGTGAGTCTCTAGGTGAGTGTGTGAGTCTCTAGGTGAGTGTGTGAATCTGTAGGTGAGTGTGTGAATCTGTGGGTGAGTGTGTGAGTCTGTGGGTGAGTATGTGAGTATCTAGGTGAGTGTGTGAGTCTCTGGGTGAGTGTGTGAGTCTGTGAGTGAGTGTGTGAGTCTATGGGTGAGTGTGTGAGTCTGTAGGTGAGTGTGTGAGTCTGTGGGTGAGTGTGTGAGTCTGTGGGTGAGTGTGTGAGTCTCTAGGTGAGTGTGTGAGTCTCTAGGTGAGTGTGTGAGTCTCTAGGTGAGTGTGTGAGTCTGTAGGTGTGTGTGTGAGTCTCTAGGTGAGTGAGTCTCTAGGTGAGTGTGTGAGTCTCTAGGTGAGTGTGTGAGTCTGTAGGTGTGTGTGTGTGAGTCTCTAGGTGAGTGAGTGAGTCTCTATGTGAGTGTGTGAGTCTCTAGGTGTGTGTGTGAGTCTGTAGGTGAGTGTGTGAGTCTGTGGGTGAGTGTGTGAGTCTGTAGGTGAGTGTGTGAGTCTCTAGGTGAGTGTCTGAGTCTCTGGGTGAGTGTGTGAGTCTGTCGGTGAGTGTGTGAGTCTGTAGGTGCGTATGTGAGTCTCTAGGTGAGTGTGTGAGTCTGTAGGTGAGTTTGTGAGTCTGTGGGTGAGTGTGTGAGTCTGTAGGTGAGTGTGTGAGTCTGTAGGTGAGTGTGTGAGTCTGTGGGTGAGTTGTGTGAGTCTCTATGTGAGTGTGTGAGTCTGTAGGTGAGTGTGTGAGTCTGTGGGTGAGTGTGTGAGTCTGAAGGTGAGTGTGTGAGTCTGTGGGTGAGTGTGTGAGTCTGTGGGTGAGTGTGTGAGTCTGTGGGTGAGTGTGTGAGTGTGGGTGAGTGTGTGAGTCTGTGGGTGAGTGTGTGAGTTTGTAGGTGAGTGTGTGAGTCTGTAGGTGTGTGTGTGAGTCTCTCGGTGAGTGAGTGAGTCTCTATGTGAGTGTGTGAGTCTCTAGGTGAGTGTGTGAGTCTGTAGGTGAGTGTGTGAGTCTGTGGGTGAGTGTGTGAGTGTGTGGGTGAGTGTGTGAGTCTGTGGGTGAGTGTGTGAGTCTGTAGGTGAGTGTGCGAGTCTGTAGGTGCGTATGTGCGTCTCTGGGTGAGTGTGTGAGTCTGTGGGTGAGTGTGTGAGTCTGTGGGTGAGTGTGTGAGTCTCTAAGTGAGTGTGTGAGTCTGTAGGTGAGTTGTGTGTGTGTACGAGTGTGCTGTGATTCTGGAGGTGAGTGTGTGAGTCTGTGGGTGAGTGTGTGAGTCTGTGAGTGAGTGTGTGAGTCTGTGGGTGAGTGCGTGAGTCTGTGGGTGAGTGTGTGAGTCTGTAGGTGAGTTGTGTGTGTGTACGAGTGTGCTGTGAGTCTGGAGGTGAGTGTGTGAGTCTTTGGGTGAGTGTGTGAGTCTGTGGGTGAGTGTGTGAGTCTGTGGGTGAGTGTGTGAGTCTGTGGATGAGTGTGTGAGTCTGTGGGTTAGTGTGTGAGTCTGTGGGTGAGTGTGTGAGTCTGTGGGTGAGTGTGTGAGTCTCTAGGTGAGTGTGTGAGTCTCTGGGTGAGTGTGTGAGTGTGTGGGTGAGTGTGTGAGTGTGTGAGTCTGTAGGTGAGTGTGCGAGTCTCTGGGTGAGTGTGTGAGTCTGTGGGAGAGTGTGTGAGTCTCTAGGTGAGTGTGTGAGTCTGTGGGTGAGTCTCTTGGTGGGTGTGTGAGTCTGTGCGTGAGTGTGTGAGTCTGTAGGTGAGTGTGTAAGTCTCTAGGTGAGTGTGTGAGTCTGTGGGTGAGTGTGTGAGTCTGTGGGTGAGTCTCTAGGTGAGTGTGTGAGTCTGTGGGTGAGTGTGTGAGTCTGTAGGTGAGTGTGCGCGTCTCTGGGTGAGTGTGTGAGTGTGTGGGTGAGTGTGTGAGTCTCTAGGTGAGTGTGTGAGTCTCTAGGTGAGTGTGCGAATCTCTAGGTGAGTGTGTGAGTCTGTAGGTGAGTGTGTGAGTCTGTGGGTGAGTGTGTGAGTCTCTGCGTGAGTGTGTGAGTCTGTAGGTGAGTGTGTGAGTCTCTAGGTGAGTGTGTGAGTCTGTAGGTGAGTGTGTGAGTCTCTAGGTGAGTGTGTGAGTCTCTAGGTGAGTGTGTGAATCTGTAGGTGAGTGTGTGAATCTGTGGGTGAGTGTGTGAGTCTGTGGGTGAGTATGTGAGTATCTAGGTGAGTGTGTGAGTCTCTGGGTGAGTGTGTGAGTCTGTGGGTGAGTGTGTGAGTCTGTGGGTGAGTGTGTGAGTCTGTGGGTGAGTGTGTGAGTCTGTGGGTGAGTGTGTCAGTCTCTAGGTGAGTGTGTGAGTCTCTAGGTGAGTGTGTGAGTCTGTGGGTGAGTGTGTGAGTCTGTGGGTGAGTGTGTGAGTCTGTGGGTGAGTTGTGTGAGTCTGTGGGTGAGTGTGTGAGTCTGTAGGTGAGTGTGTGAGTCTGTAGGTGAGTGTGTGAGTCTCTGGGTGAGTGTGTGAGTCTGTAGGTGAGTTGTGTGAGTCTGAAGGTGAGTGTGTGAGTCTCTTGGTGAGTGTGTGAGTCTGTGGGTGAGTGTGTGAGTCTGTGGGTGAGTGTGTGAGTCTGTAGGTGAGTGTGTGAGTCTCTGGGTGAGTTGTGTGTGTGTGTACGAGTGTGCTGCGAGTCTGGAGGTGAGCTTCGCGAGTGTTGCATACGTCTGTGGTGAGTAGTAAGAGTTTGTAGGTGAGTACAGGTGTCGTGTCCATTTGGTGAGCGTGGTGTGAGTGTACGTGAGCGTGGGGTACGTGTCTGTAGGTGAGTATACGTCGCGGAGTATAGTTGGTGGTGTACTGAGTTGAGTTTGTAGGTGAGCGTGGTGTGTAACACGTCTGTGCGTGTTTTCACGAGAGTATCACTTGCGCGTCTGTAAAGTGAGCAAATCTGTTGCTTGTGAGTTCGTAAAGCTGTGTTTGTGGTTTGTTTGTAGTAGGGTGTGAGTCTGCAGGTGAATTTGTGGTATGGTAAGTGTAGAGTGGTGAGTGTAGAGTTGGTGAGTGTAGAGTGGGGAGTGTAGAGTTGGTGAGTGTAGAGTGGTGAGTGTAGAGTGGTGAGTGTAGAGCGGTGAGTGTAGAGTGGTGAGTGTAGAGTGGTGAGTGTAGAGTTGGTGAGTGTAGAGTGGTGAGTATAGAGTGGGTGAGTGTAGAGTTGGTGAGTGTAGAGTGGTGAGTGTAGAGCGGTGAGTGTAGAGCGGTGAGTGTAGAGTGGTGAGTGGTGAGTGTAGAGTGGTGAGTGTAGAGTGGTGAGTGTAGAGTGGTGAGTGTAGAGCGGTGAGTGTAGAGTGGTGAGTGTAGAGTGGTGAGGGTAGAGTGGTGAGTGTAGAATGGTGAATGGTGAGTGTAGAGTGGTGAGTGTAGAGTGGTGAGTGAGTGGTGAGTGTAGAGTGGTGAGTGGTGAGTGTAGAGTGGTGAGTGTAGAGTGGTGAGTGGTGAGTGTAGAGCGGTGAGTGTAGAGTGGTGAGTGAGTGGTGAGTGGTGAGTGTAGAGTGGTGAGTGTAGAGTGGTGAGTGTAGAGTTGGCGAGTGTAGAGTGGCGAGTGTAGAGTGGTTAGTGTAGAGTGGTGAGTGAGTGGTGGGTGTAGAGTGGTGAGTGGTAAGTGTAGAGTGGTGAGTGTAGAGTGGTGAGTGGTGAGTGTAGAGTGGTGAGTGTAGAGTTGGTGAGTGTAGAGTGGTGAGTGTAGAGTTGGTGAGTGTAGAGTGGTGAGTGTAGAGTTGGCGAGTGTAGAGTGGCGAGTGGTGAGTGTAGAGTGGTGAGTGGTGAGTGTAGAGTGGTGAGTGTAGAGTGGTGAGTGTAGAGTGGTGAGTGTAGAGTGGTGAGTGTAGAGTGGTGAGTGGTGAGTGTAGAGTGGTGAGTGTAGAGTGGTGAGTGTAGAGTGGTGAGTGTAGAGTGGTGAGTGTAGAGTGGTGAGTGTAGAGTGGTGAGTGAGTGTAGAGTGGTGAGTGTAGAGTGGTGAGTGTAGAGTGGTGAGTGTAGAGTGGTGAGTGAGTGGTGAGTGTAGAGTGGTGAGTGTAGAGTGGTGAGTGTAGAGTGGTGAGTGTAGAGTGGTGAGTGTAGAGTGGTGAGTGTAGAGTGGTGAGTGTAGAGTGGTGAGTGTAGAGTGGTGAGTGTAGAGTGGTGAGTGTAGAGTGGTGAGTGTAGAGTGGTGAGTGGTGAGTGTAGAGTGGTGAGTGTAGAGTGGTGAGTGTAGAGCGGTGAGTGTAGAGCGGTGAGTGTAGAGTTGGTGAGTGTAGAGTTAGTGAGTGTAGAGTGGTGAGTGGTGAGTGTATAGTTGGTGAGTGTAGAGTGGTGAGTGTAGAGTGGTGAGTGTAGAGTGGTGAGTGGTGAGTGTAGAGTGGTGAGTGTAGAGTTGGTGAGTGTAGAGCGGTGAGTGGTGAGTGTAGAGTGGTGAGTGTAGAGCGGTGAGTGTAGAGTTAGTGAGTGTAGAGTGGTGAGTGTAGAGTTGGTGAGTGGTGAGTGTAGAGTGGTGAGTGAGTGAGTGTTGAGTGTAGAGTGGTGAGTGGTGAGTGAGTTGGTGAGTGAGTGGTGAGTGTAGAGTGGTGAGTGGTGAGTGAGTGAGTGGTGAGTGAGTGATTGGTGAGTGAGTGGTGAGTTGGTGAGTGGTGAGTGAGTGGTGAGTGAGTAGTGAGTGGTGAGTGAGTGGTGATTGAGTGGTTAGTGAGTGATTGGTGAGTGAGTGGTGAGTGGTGAGTGAGTGGTGAGTGGTGAGTGAGTGGGTGAGTATTGAGTGGTGAGTGAGTGGTGAGTGAGTGATTGGTGAGTGAGTGGTGAGTGAGTGGTGAGTTGGTGAGTGGTGAGTGAGTGGTGAGTGGTGAGTGAGTGGTGAGTGAGTGAGTGATGAGTTGGTGAGTGGTGAGTGAGTTGGTGAGTGGTGAGTGAGTGGTGAGTTGTGAGTTGGTGAGTTGGTGAGTGGTTAGTTGGTGAGTGGTGAGTGAGTGAGTGGTGAGTGGTGAGTTGGTGAGTGGGGAGTGAGTTGGTGAGTGAGTGAGTGGTGAGTGAGTGGTGAGTGAGTGAGTGGTGAGTGAGTGGTGAGTGTAGAGTGGTGAGTGAGTAGAGTGGTGAGTGAGTGGTGAGTGAGTAGAGTGGTGAGTGTAGAGTGGTGAGTGTAGAGTGGTGAGTGAGTGGTAAGTGTAGAGTGGTGAGTGTAGAGTGGTGAGTGTAGAGCGGTGAGTGTAGAGTGGTGAGTGTAGAGTGGTGAGTGTAGAGTTGGTGAGTTTAGAGTGGTGAGTGTAGAGTGGTGAGTGTAGAGTGTAGAGTGGTGAGTGAGTGGTGAGTGAGTGGTGAGTGTAGAGTGGTGAGTGAGTGGTGAGTGAGAGGTAAGTGGTGAGTGGTGAGTGAGTGGTGAGTGTAGAGTGGTGAGTGAGTAGTGAGTGAGTGGTGAGTGTAGAGTAGTGAGTGTAGAGTGGTGAGTGTAGAGTGGTGAGTGAGTGAGTGAATGGTGAGTGTAGAGTGGTGAGTGAGTGGTGAGTGTAGAGTGGTGAGTGAGTGGTGAGTGATTGGTGAGTGAGTGGTGAGTGTAGAGTGGTGAGTGTAGAGTGGTGAGTGAGTGGTGAGTGAGTGGTGAGTGTAGAGTGGTGAGTGAGTGGTGAGTGTAGAGTGGTGAGTGTAGAGTGGTGAGTGTAGAGGTGGTGAGTGTAGAGGTGGTGAGTGTAGAGTTGGTGAGTGTAGAGTGGTGAGTGTAGAGTGGTGAGTGTAGAGTGGTGAGTGTAGAGTGGTGAGTGTAGAGTGGTGAGTGTAGAGTGGTGAGTGGTGAGTGTAGAGTGGTGAGTGTAGAGCGGTGAGTGTAGAGCGGTGAGTGTAGAGCGGTGAGTGTAGAGTTGGTGAGTGTAGAGTTAGTGAGTGTAGAGTGGTGAGTGGTGAGTGTATAGTTGGTGAGTGTAGAGTGGTGAGTGTAGAGTGGTGAGTGTAGAGTGGTGAGTGGTGAGTGTAGAGTGGTGAGTGTAGAGTTGGTGAGTGTAGAGCGGTGAGTGGTGAGTGTAGAGTGGTGAGTGTAGAGCGGTGAGTGTAGAGTTAGTGAGTGTAGAGTGGTGAGTGTAGAGTTGGTGAGTGGTGAGTGTAGAGTGGTGAGTGAGTGAGTGTTGAGTGTAGAGTGGTGAGTGAGTTGGTGAGTGAGTGGTGAGTGTAGAGTGGTGAGTGGTGAGTGAGTGAGTGGTGAGTGAGTGATTGGTGAGTGAGTGGTGAGTTGGTGAGTGGTGAGTGAGTGGTGAGTGAGTAGTGAGTGGTGAGTGAGTGGTGATTGAGTGGTTAGTGAGTGATTGGTGAGTGAGTGGTGAGTGGTGAGTGAGTGGTGAGTGGTGAGTGAGTGGGTGAGTATTGAGTGGTGAGTGAGTGGTGAGTGAGTGATTGGTGAGTGAGTGGTGAGTGAGTGGTGAGTTGGTGAGTGGTGAGTGAGTGGTGAGTGGTGAGTGAGTGGTGAGTGAGTGAGTGATGAGTTGGTGAGTGGTGAGTGAGTTGGTGAGTGGTGAGTGAGTGGTGAGTTGTGAGTTGGTGAGTTGGTGAGTGGTTAGTTGGTGAGTGGTGAGTGAGTGAGTGGTGAGTGGTGAGTTGGTGAGTGGGGAGTGAGTTGGTGAGTGAGTGAGTGGTGAGTAGAGTGGTGAGTGAGTAGAGTGGTGAGTGAGTGGTGAGTGTAGAGTGGTGAGTGAGTAGAGTGGTGAGTGAGTGGTGAGTGAGTAGAGTGGTGAGTGAGTAGAGTGGTGAGTGTAGAGTGGTGAGTGAGTGGTAAGTGTAGAGTGGTGAGTGTAGAGTGGTGAGTGTAGAGCGGTGAGTGTAGAGTGGTGAGTGTAGAGTGGTGAGTGTAGAGTTGGTGAGTTTAGAGTGGTGAGTGTAGAGTGGTGAGTGTAGAGTGTAGAGTGGTGAGTGAGTGGTGAGTGAGTGGTGAGTGTAGAGTGGTGAGTGAGTGGTGAGTGAGAGGTAAGTGGTGAGTGGTGAGTGAGTGGTGAGTGTAGAGTGGTGAGTGAGTAGTGAGTGAGTGTAGAGTAGTGAGTGTAGAGTGGTGAGTGAGTAGAGTGGTGAGTGAGTGAGTGAATGGTGAGTGTAGAGTGGTGAGTGAGTGGTGAGTGTAGAGTGGTGAGTGAGTGGTGAGTGATGGGGATGAGTGGTGAGTGTAGAGTGGTGAGTGTAGAGTGGTAGTGAGTGGTGAGTGAGTGGTGAGTGTAGAGTGGTGAGTGAGTGGTGAGTGTAGAGTGGTGAGTGAGTGGTGAGTGAGTGGTGAGTGTAGAGTGGTGAGTGAGTGGTGAGTGTAGAGTGGTGAGTGTAGAGTGGTGAGTGAGTAGAGTGGTGAGTGGTGGTGAGTAGAGTGGTGAGTGAGTGGTGAGTGTAGAGTGGTGAGTGAGTGGTGAGTGTAGAGTGGTGAGTGAGTGGTGAGTTAGTGAGTGGTGAGTGAGTGGTGAGTGTAGAGTGGTGAGTGAGTGGTGAGTGTAGAGTGGTGAGTGAGTGGTGAGTTAGGAGTGGTGAGGAGTTTGAGTGTAGAGTGGTGAGTGAGTGGAGTGGGTGAGTGGTGAGTGGTGTAGAGTGGGAGTGGAGGGGTAGATGGTGAGTGGAGTGGGGTGAGTGAGTGAGAGTGGTGAGGAGTGTAGAGTGGTGAGTGAGTGGTGAGTGTAGAGTGGTGAGTGAGTGTAGAGTGGTGAGTGAGTGAGTGAGTGGTGAGTGAGTGAGTGGTAAGTGTAGAGTGGTGAGTGAGTTTTGAGTGTAGAGTGGTGAGTGAGTGTAGAGTGGTGAGTGAGTGGTGAGTGAGTGGTGAGTGAGTGGTGAGTGAGTGGTGAGTGAGTGGTGAGTGAGTGAGTGGTGAGTGAGTGGTGAGTGTAGAGTGGTGAGTGAGTGTAGAGTGGTGAGTGAGTGGTGAGTGGTGAGTGAGTGGTGAGTGAGTGGTGAGTGAGTGAGTGGTGAGTGAGTGAGTGGTGAGTGTAGAGTGGTGAGTGAGTGGTGAGTGTAGAATGGTGAGTGAGTGTAGAGTGGTGAGTGAGTGAGTGGTGAGTGGTGAGTGAGTGGTGAGTGAGTGAGTGAGTGGTGAGTGGTGAGTGAGTGGTGAGTTAGTGAGTGGTGAGTGAGTGGTAAGTGTAGAGTGGTGAGTGAGTGGTGAGTGTAGAATGGTGAGTGAGTGTAGAGTGGTGAGTGAGTGAGTGGTGAGTGGTGAGTGAGTGGTGAGTGAGTGTAGAGTGGTGAGTGAGTTAGTGAGTGGTGAGTGAGTTTTGAGTGTAGAGTGGTGAGTGAGTGTAGAGTGGTGAGTGAGTGAGTGAGTGGTGAGTGAGTGGTGAGTGAGTGGTGAGTGAGTGAGTGAGTGGTGAGTGAGTGGTGAGTGAGTGGTGAGTTAGTGAGTGGTGAGTGAGTGGTAAGTGTAGAGTGGTGAGTGAGTGGTGAGTGTAGAATGGTGAGTGAGTGTAGAGTGGTGAGTGAGTGAGTGGTGAGTGGTGAGTGAGTGGTGAGTGAGTGAGTGAGTGGTGAGTGAGTGGTAAGTGTAGAGTGGTGAGTGAGTGGTGAGTGTAGAATGGTGAGTGAGTGGTGAGTGGTGAGTGAGTGGTGAGTGAGTGAGTGAGTGGTGAGTGAGTGGTGAGTGAGTGGTGAGTGAGTGAGTGAGTGGTGAGTGAGTGGTGAGTGAGTGGTGAGTGAGTGAGTGAGTGGTGAGTGAGTGGTGAGTGAGTGGTGAGTGGTGAGTGAGTGGTGAGTGAGTGGTGGGTGAGTGTAGAGTGGTGAGTGAGTGAGTGGTGAGTGAGTGGTGAGTGAGTGTAGAGTGGTGAGTGAGTGGTGAGTGAGTTTTGAGTGTAGAGTGGTGAGTGAGTTAGTGAGTGGTGAGTGAGTTTTGAGTGTAGAGTGGTGAGTGAGTGTAGAGTGGTGAGTGAGTGTAGAGTGGTGAGTGAGTGGTGAGTGAGTTTTGAGTGTAGAGTGGTGAGTGAGTTAGTGAGTGGTGAGTGAGTTTTGAGTGTAGAGTGGTGAGTGAGTGTAGAGTGGTGAGTGAGTGGTGAGTGTAGAGTGAGTGGTGAGTGAGTGAGTGGTGAGTGCGGCTGGTGTTGCCCTACCGCGCGCTGCGCGTCCGCCCCGCTGCCTCGCCACGTGCGGCACCAGCTGCAGCGGCTTGTGCTGCTTGCGCCGGGACATGCTGCTGCTGCTGCTGCTGGAGCTGTAGCTGCTGTTCCAGCTGCTGGAGCTGTAGCTGCTGTATTAGCTGTAGCTTCTGCTGTAGCTGCTGTTGTAGCTGCTGTTGTAGCTGCTGCTGTTCTAGCTGTAGCTGCTGTAGCTGCTGCTGTTTTAGCTGTAGCTGCTTCTGTAGTTGATGTAGCTGTAGCTGCTTCTGTAGTTGATGTAGCTGTAGCTGCTTCTGTAGTTGATGTAGCTGTAGCTGCAGCTGTATTTGTTGCTGTAGCTGCTGTAGCTGCTTCTGTAGTTGATGTAGCTGTAGCTGCTGTAGCTACTGCAGCTTCTGCTGCTGTAGCTGCTGTAGCTGCTGCAGTTGCTGCTGTAGCTTCTGCTGCTGTAGCTGCTGCAGTTGCTGCTGTAGCTTCTGCTGTAGTTGCTGCTGTAGTTGCTGCTGTAGCTGCTGCTGTAGCTGCTGTAGCTGCTGCTGTAGCTGCTGCTGCTGCTGTTGCTGCTGCTGTAGCTGTAGCTGCTGTTGGGCGCCGTGCGTCGGCGAGCATGAGGAAGAGCGCCGCTCCGTCTCCGACTTTCGCCCAAAATGAAAACAATGTCACGTCGAGACGCGCGGCGCGGCCGCTGCCGCTGCTGCCACCACCTCCACCGCCGCCGCCGCTTGCATGTCAGGCTGATTATGAAGATCAATAACGCGCTCGGTGATTAATCATAGCGGGCCGCGCAGCAGGGCGGGGCCCGGGCGGTGGGTGGGGTGGGTGGGGGCGGTGGAGAGGGCGGGAGTGGAGGAGGGAGGGGAGGGAGGGGGGGAAGGGGAGAAGACAAAGGCGGGTGCGGAGTTGCCTTGTGACGCTGCTGCTGCTGCTGCCGCCGGGTGACTAGCGAGCGGGTGAACTCGGTGGTGGCGGTGGGGGGTGGGGGGGGGTCTCAGTGATATGGCCATAGGCCCCCTCCCCCACCCCAAATTCTCCGTAACTCCCACCCCCCACCCACCACCCCCCACCCACCACCCCCTCCACCCCCCCCCCCCCCCGGCACATGCTGCGTGATTGGCCCGTGGCCAGAGAGCGACACAGGGGTGAGGGGGGGGGTAGATTATGCAAATGAGCTGACCAATGGGTGAGCGCAGGGCGGGGGCAGGGAGGTGAGCGGGGTGGGGGTGCGGGCGGGGAGTTGACCCCCACCCCTCCCTCCCTCCTCCCACCCCCTCTTCCCCTCCCTCCTCCCTCCTCCCTCCCCCACGCGACTCCGTTGATGTCCATCCCGTGGCACCAACCCCCACCTCCATCAACACCCCACCCCCAAAACACACACACGCGCATCTCAAACTCCCATCACACATCACAAACTCCCATCACCCATCATACATCACCCATCACACACTCCCATCACACATCACACACATCACAAACATCACAAACTCCCATCACCCATCACCTATCATACATCACACATCACACACTTCTCAGAGACGCAGCCCCCCCTCTGCCCCCCCCCCTCTGTCCCCCCCTCTCTCCCGCTGCCTCACCCCGTCAGCGAGTCGTGGGGCAAACCCGCCTCGACCCACCACCCACCACCAACTCAGCATCGTCCCTCGCCGCCTCTAGCAGGCTGTGGGGCAAGTGCTGTTAGTAGCGAGTCGCAGCACCTGTGAAGGCTACCGGCACTGTGGCACACGAGGGAGGGGTGGGTGGCCAGCACCACGCCCGGCCGCCTTTGTCTCCCCAGTGGCGATGTTTACACACCGCACCAGGTACTCGTTTGAGGCTGAGTCGACCTAGGGGAGGCCCAGAGTCGGTTCAGATAATCGTCACCGGTGTTGGCCATAGCCCCCCAGGAATCGAACTCGGGTGCCCGGGTTCGTAGCGCAGCGCAGCGCTAACCACTACACTGCCGCTCCCCACCGCCCTCCTGTAAAACATCCGCCATTCAACAATGACATCCGCCATTCGTAACTAAGTGGCGGTGACATCACCACAGCGCTTAGTAGTGCCAGGCTAGGTGCACTTTGATACCACATCCAATGCTTGTTCGTAGGAGGTCAGACCCTGCAGGTGCCATGGGCTGACTGACTGAGATGACTGGCAGATGCACCACCTGTGCTCCCCACTGTGCCAACAACATTCTGCGTTTTATCTGCCCGGCGCTCCGAGCGCTCGTTGTTGTGAGCGTCACTCGTCCGCCCTCCGATGTTGCTAGAAGAGCGGCTGCAATCAGCTGCCCAGTAGCGTCTTCGACGAGCTTTGCTCCCACAGAGGCCGATCTTGACACCGCTGGAACCGCTCACTCAGCTCCACATCCTTCTGTACCACCCCAGCCCGCCTGTCATGCAGGCTACATGCCCCAGCCAGCGCAGCCTACCGCAGGAGCTCACCGATGGGACTGTCCAGATCTTTCCAGGAATTCCCATCACGCAGACACTCCCATCGCGCACAAAGGCAGAGCTGCTACCCGTTGCTCTGTCGCCTTTTTGCATCGCCCGTTGTTGCAACTCGCTCACCCGTCCACACTGGACGCCTGCTGTGGAAACACGAGATTCGTAGCTCATCGTCGGTTTCCTCCGAGCTGTCGAGGCGAACCCTGTAGGCGAGCACCTTTCAAGGGCACCAGGAGTTGCTGTAGCTCGAACCACGTGGCCGCCCTGGTCTCAGTGCCGGTGTTTACATCGTTTAAGGCTCAGTCGACCTAAAGGAGGCTCAGGACCGGTTCAGATATGGCTCGCTCACGAATGTCTGTCGTGAGCGGGAATCGAACTCGGGTCGCCGGGTTCGTAGCGCAGTGTGTTAACCACTGGGCCACGGTCCCACTATCACGAGCACAGACGCTCACCCATCACACACACACCCATCATTATATACACACTCCCATCACACACATACACGCACACACACTCCCGTCACACACCAACACACACGCACACACACTCCCATCACGCACACACTCCCATCACACGCATACACGCACACACACTCCCATCACACACACACTCCCATCACACACATACACGCACACACACTCCCATCACACACACACTCCCATCACACACATACACACACACACTCCCATCACACACATACACGCACACACACTCCCATCACACACACACTCCCATCACACACGCACTCCCATCACACACATACACGCACACACACTCCCATCACACACATACACGCACACACACTCCCATCACACACATACACGCACACACACTCCCATCACACACACACTCCCATCACACACACACTCCCATCACACACACACTCCCATCACACACTCCCATCACACACACTCCCATCACACACACACTCCCATCACACACGCTACGTGATGTGGCCATCCCGCGCTTCCCCTGGCTGAGCCGTAGCAGCAGGAGCAGCAGGAGCAGCAGAAGCAGCAGCAGTAACAGTAGCAGCCAGAGCAGCAGCAGGTGCAGGAGCAGCAGCAGGTGCAGGAGCAGTAGCATCAGCAGTAGCAGCAGTAACAGCAGCAGCAGTAGCAACAGCAGCAACAGCAGCAGGAGCAGCAGCAGGAGCAGCAGCAGCAGAAGTAGCAGCAGCAGTAACAGCAGGAGCAGTAGGAGCAGCAGCAGCAGGAGCAGCAGCAGCAGTAACAGCAGCAGTAGCAGCAGGAGCAGCAGCAGCAGTAGCAGCAGCAGGAGCAGCAGCAGTAGCAGCAGCAGCAGCTCCGGCTCTCGCGACTTCTCGGTGCCCCCAGGTAAAGTCAACAAGGCGCCTCCGCGTGTCGCGTGGGGCTGCCGCTGCTGCTGCTGCCGCTGTTGTTGTTGTTGTAGTAATGGGAGTGGGCTCCGCGTGTTGTAATTTCACATTTTTAATTAAGAGCGCGAGAGAGAGAGAGCTGAGTCCCTTGGCCTCCCTCTCTCTCTCGTGGGCGACTCTCACTCCGCGCCCGGCGCGACGTTCACTGTCCACGCGCCGCGCTCGCCGCCACCACGAACCCGCCACCACGAACCCCGCCGTCACTACCGAAGCGCGCCTCCTGCTGCAAGAGCAACGTTAAAGAGTTCCTCCCCCCCACCCCGCTGGCCACGCTGCCCGACAGTTGGCCAGGAGATCGATATGTCAATGTGTGAGATCTCCTCTTCTTGGTTCTTTCGGTAAAGTCACGTAGAATGGAAATAATAAAATAATAAAAATAAAACATAATAAAATACAATTCTCACGACGTTTCGGCCACAACGCAAGCAGCCGTCCTCAGGTGAAGAACAGGTCTGTCAGAAAGACAGCGTCTGAATGTGTGAGATCTGTCGAACACATTCGGATTTATTATGGATAATGTCGAGATCTGTTCAACGCGTCGTGGCTTTATTAGCGATCATTTTTAAATCTGCTGGTCACGACGAGAGGGCTTGCAGAGAGAGAGAGAGTTCGTGTCCTTTTGTTCTTCCTCCTCCCATGAAGCAGCGGAGACTAAAGTCGTTGATTTACCGCGTGGCCCATAGTGTGGGTGGCATGGCCACAGACGCACTGTTTGTGCGCGTGTCTTTAATGGGTCTCTATGGGTCTCTATGGGTCTCTGTGAGTTTCTATACATCTCTATGAGTCTCTATGTATCTCTATGAGTCTCTATGTATCTCTATGAGTCTCTATGTATCTCTATGAGTCTCTATGTATATCTATCAGCTTATGGGTTCACTGTGTCGTCCATAGTGTGGGTGGCATGGCCACAGACGTACTACTTGTGCGCGTGTCTTTAATGTCGTGGGTCTCTCTGTGGGTCTCTCTGCATTCCTATTCTTCTACCGTATGGCATGGAGGGGTGGGGGTCGCAGCAACGCATTGTGTAGATGTCATCGTTGAATGTCAAGGTCCTCCAACCGAGGCGGCGGTAGACGTCGCAGGGACCGCGGCGATGCCGCCAGGGTGTGTGCCGTGGATGGCGGCACGAGTCGGTGATGAGTTTGGTGATTTCGGGCTTTCACCACGGTCGCAGTTTGGCGATTCTGCGATTTATGTGTTTGTCCATTGACGTCGCGACGCGGTACGACTCGCGTCTCCCGTGACGCGGTTCGGCGCGGTCCACAGGCGTCGTGCAAGAGAGAGAGGAGAGAGAGAGGAGAGAGAGAGGAGAGAGAGAGAGGAGAGAGAGAGGAGAGAGAATCCCGGCACTGTTGGCATGTCGATGAGTCTCTACGTATCCCCGTGGGTCTCTACGTCCCGTGTGCGTATTTCTGCGTACTTCGTCTGTGTGTCTCGATGTGTCTCCATTTGCCTCTCTCTCTCTCCATGTGCCGCCATGGGTCTTACGATACCGTCCATGGTTTTGGGTTGCTTGACCGCAATTGCCCTACGGTGGCTTGTGTCTTAAATTCACATTCATGAAGGGGATGTGCGCGCATCGGCCTGGTGATGACATGTTGATGCTGTTGGTGGCTCCCCCAGCTGCGTCTACGAGGAGGTGGAATGTCAAAGGCAGGAGGAGGTGTGACGTGGTGGTGTTTGCCACGTGTGACGTGGTGGTGTTTGCCATATGTGCCGTGGTGGTGTTTGCCATGTGTGCCATGATGGTGTTTGGGTCTCGAATGAAAGGCGTCGATTCTGAACGTCCGTGTTGTTCGACTTTGTTGGCACAGCAGTAGCAACAGCAGCAGCGTCCTTCTCGATCTGAGTGGTGAGATTCTAGGATGGTGACAGCAGCAGCAGCGTTCTTCTCGATCTGGGTGGTGAGACTCTAGGATGGTGACAGCAACAGCAGCAGCGGGGGGGGGGGGGGGGGGGTAGAATCAGCTGTTCTGTTCCACAGCGAACGAGAGTGAAATGTCTTGCAGTCACACCCAAGTTTACCGACACATTCCTCTGCGTGGGGGTTCACGGCGGGGCTGCTGCTGCTGTGCGGAGCTTTCATGCTGCGTTGTATGGTTGTACCGCGTGTTGCTCAGCGTGATGTCCGACGTTTCGATGCATGTGATGGGAGCTTCCTTAATGGGTAGTGTCAATGGGATTCTGAGAAGAGCGCGTGGACATTCCGCGTGTATCGCTGTGGATCGCATGCGCTGTGTGTGATGCGCTGTGTGTGATGCGCTGTGTGTGATGCGCTGTGTGTGATGCGCTGTGTGTGATGCGCTGTGTGTGATGCGCTGGGTGTGATGCGCTGGGTGTGATGCGCTGTGTGTGATGCGCTGTGTGTGATGCGCTGGGTGTGATGCGCTGTGTGTGATGCGCTGTGTGTGATGCGCTGTGTGTGATGCGCTGTGTGTGATGCGCTGTGTGTGATGCGCTGTGTGTGATGCGCTGTGTGTGATGCGCTGTGTGTGATGCGCTGTGTGTGATGCGCTGTGTGTGATGCGCTGTGTGTGATGCGCTGTGTGTGATGCGCTGTGTGTGATGCGCTGGGTGTGATGCGCTGGGTGTGATGCGCTGTGTGTGATGCGCTGTGTGTGATGCGCTGGGTGTGATGCGCTGTGTGTGATGCGCTGTGTGTGATGCGCTGTGTGTGATGCGCTGTGTGTGATGCGCTGTGTGTGATGCGCTGTGTGTAATGCGCTGTGTGTGATGCGCTGTGTGTGATGCGCTGTGTGTGATGCGCTGTGTGTGATGCGCTGTGTGTGATGCGCTGTGTGTGATGCGCTGTGTGTGATGCGCTGTGTGTGATGCGCTGTGTGTGATGCGCTGTGTGTAATGCGCTGTGTGTGATGCGCTGTGTGTGATGCGCTGTGTGTTATGCGCTGGGCAAAATGTCACGCGAGCGAACACACAGATCCCTTGTGAGCGCGAATCGAACTTGGAACGCCGGGTTCGTAGCGTTGTATGCTACCGTTCCCCCCACCACACACACACGGACACTCACCTCATCACACACACACTCACCTCATCACACACACATACTCACCTCATCACACACACACTAACCTCATCACACACACACGCACTCACCTCGTCACACACACACATACTCATCTCATCACACACACACACTCACCTCATCACACACACACACTCACCTCGTCACACACACTCACCTCGTCACACACACACACTCACCTCGTCACACACGCGGGCACATCCGACTGCCAGGCACGTGGCCCCCGCGTGTTTGTGAGTATCGTTGAGACGAAGCGAGTGACGGCGCCTGAAGCCACGCCATGTCAATCAATCGCGGGTGGTGAAAGGGCAGTTGACCGAAACGTTGTTTTATCCCCCCCCCAGATCCTCACAATGGCCCAGGGGGCTCTCCCGTCGCACCAAAGAGAAGAGTCGACTGTGACGAGGCTGCGGTGCACGCGGCTGGCAGCGAGTTGAGGATTCTGTGACCCCCGGGAGGTCACGGGAACGCTACGGCCTCCCCCCCCTGCCAGCCATGGAGCCCGCACGGTGCCGCGTCTCAAGAAGCCTGTCCCGCGTTTTGAGTGGAAAACGCGAGACCCTCACTCGAGCTGCGCGTCCCGTCTCAGGAGCGTCTTGGCCACGTTGGGGACGTCTCACAAGTCGCATGAGCCGAGTGACTTTCGTGTTGTGGGGAGCATAGCGGAGCAAGCTGGAGGGGAGGCGGTGGCGCGTGCAGCAGCAGCAGCAGCTGCCATCTCCTGGCCGCACCTCGCAGCCGCTGGCCTACAACACCTGGCAAGCCCTGCCCATGGACGATCGCGCCTACGCGAGTGGATCTCGCGCCTACACGAGTGGATCTCGCGCCTACACGAGTGGACATATTCTTGGGTTTTTTCGGTAAAGTCACGTAGGTAAAAAATAAAAATAAAAATTAATAAAAGTAAAATAAAAATAAAATAAAAATCACGACGTTTCGGAGGCAACACAAGCCTCCGTCTTCAGGTGGCGCGGAATCGGCTGTCCCCCCTCGCACCTTCTCCGGAGTCTTCCCGGCCAGATGCGTTCGCCAACAGGGGCCCCCTCGACTCGAGCTCCGCGCGGTTCATCGGCGAGAGACGCCACCGGCTTCTCCCCCCCCGTCGCCTGCCTCCGCTGCCCGAGACACGCGGCCCACGTGGGGCCACGGGGTTCGGGCCCCGTGGCGGCTGTGTCTTTGGCCGCGGTGTCGCGTTCGCGCGCGAGAGACTGGGATTGTGCGGCACGTTTAAGGTTTATATTTATTATTTTATAATGATAAAGAAGCTACGTTTGTGATGATAAAGTATACATGCGCTACTTATTACGTGATCACCTGGACCTCACGTCCGTGACGCGATGAGGTCCTCACTCGCCTGGGAAATCGGTGCGGGGGGGGGGACAATGAGCGAGCGATTACCGTGGAGTTACAGACAGCGACGTAGAATCACGGGGCAGAGTGGTGTCGCGTCACGGTGATGGGTCGACAGCAGCAGAGACGCAGACTTCACTGGGCCAGTGTGAGCCTCAGTGGGTGGTGGGTGAGTGAATGAGTGAGTGAATACTTACTTATATTCTTTGGTTCTTTCGGTAAAGTCACGTAGGTAAAATAAATAAATGTAATAATAGTGATCCGTTATTTTTTCTACCTACGTGACTTTACCGAAACAAAGACAGAGTATGGATTCCTGCAGTCACGAAAGCTTCAAATCAAGTGGATACTTCACTAATGAAAGGGTGAATGAGAGAGGGTTAAAGACTGAATGGATGAGAGTGAGTAAAATAGTAAGTGAATGAGCGAGAGAGCGAGTGAAGGGCAGAGTGAATGAGAGCGTGAGCGGTTGAGTGAGATGGTGAATGAGAGAGTGAATGAGTGAAATAATGAATGAGAGAGGGAGTGGTTGAGTGAGAGAGTGAATGAGTGAGATGGCGAATGAGAGAGTGAACAGTTGAGTGAGATGGTGAATGAGAGTGAATGAGTGAGATAGTGAATGAGAGAGTGAGCGGTTGAGTGAGAGAGTGAATGAGTGAGATAATGAATGAGAGAGTGAATGAGTGAGATAGTGAATGAGAGAGTGGGCGGTTGAGTGAGATGGTGAATGAGTGAGATGGTGAATGAGAGAGTGAATGAGTGAGATAGGGAATGAGAGAGTGAGTGGTTGAGTGGTAGCGAGAGTGAGTAAGTGTACACAGCGACGGGATGAAGCGCTTTAAGATGCGCTTCTGCGGCCGTCTGGAACATTCTTGCCTTCGATATTAGCAAGCCACTGGAACTGCACTTTTAAATCGTCTATATTGAAAACTCATTTCTTTAGAACTCCTTTTTTTCGTTTAGTTTATTGTCCTTCCCTCTAACGAGCACTGTTGGCTAGGTACGGTGCGAAATAAGTTCGACATACACACACACAAGAGCGCAAGGCGATACTGGAAACTCCACATTCCCGTGTCGAGGCCAAGTCTCTCCCTGACGACCACTGTTGTTGGCTTTCCCACCACGCGGCTCCCACTCGGTCGGCGTCTCCAACACAACGAGCCAAGTCAATACCGAACCAGGCGGGCAAAGGCGCAGCCATGCAAGAGCTCACTCACGCCACTCGCTGCCGGAAGGGTTATTCCACTCGCGCGCAACTCCACATGGGGTACTGGGCCTACTCTTCCACGTCGGACCAAGACACAAATGTTAGACGGGCGACTGGCGGCCGCTCTCAGGGGTGAGATCGGAGTTCCCTGACGCCGCGGGGGAGCTCAGCCCGATTCTCGCCACCAACAGACCCAGCCGCGGTGATGTCCCACCACTGGGCACACACACACACACACGTGCATCGTGCATGCTGTGTGTGTGTGTCTAAGACCCAGCGCGCTGTCGTGCCTGCTGGCGTTGTGTAGACTGCCGGGTTCGTGCTACATCAGGGGGGGGGGGGGGGTCTTAGACTCGGTGTCGCAGCGCGCGTGTCGCCCCAACGAACGCATCCAAGGTGCTCGTTACGACGAGCACGAGGTGTGGAGGAGGAGGAGCCGCACGTGGCTGGCGACCTACAGGGACGGGGGTGGGGGACCGGGGGGAGCAGGGGGGGGGGAGCAGGGGGTGGGAGCAGGGGGGGGGGTATCGGGAGGGGGAGAGAGGGGGGCGGACAAGCGGCGTCTCCCACAGGACACGGGGTAACCGGCGGCAGTGCAGCCACCCCCAGCCCCACGACACAAGCAACAATGGCCATCTCAGTTGCAAGGTATCGAATGGGAAGCGCAAACGCGGGCCTATCGTGCACAGACAGTAGCAGCCATCAGAGCTCACAGCCGCTTGGCCAATCCACTGCTGCACGAAGGCCTTCCCACGCCGTGGTTAGTGATTGGGGGTTGTTTGACCATCCTTCACCACGCTGGTCGGTGAAGGGTTTTAGAAGGGGCCACAGGGGCCGGTTCCTACATTGCTCGCTCGTGATCTTAAGTCAGGGAACGGAGTGCGCTAACCACTGCACCACCGTTCCCTCCTCCTAACTGCACGCAGCGTCCAACATACACAACACGTAGAGACTACACAACACGTAGAGAATACACAGCACGTAGATAATACACAACACACAATGTGTAACTGTCATTGGCCAACTCCCCAACAAGGCAGACACATCATCACCTGCACATCACTCAATGCGGAGCGCGCACGACAGCAGCAGCAGGAGCTGCAGCAGTAGCAGCAGCAGCAGGAGCAGCAGCAGCAGCAGCAGCAGGAGCAGCAGCAGGAGCAGCAGCAGCAGTAGCAGCAGCGGTAGTAGCAGCAGCAGCAGTAGCAGCAGCAGCAGTAGCAGCAGCAGTAGTAGCAGCAGCAGCAGTAGCAGCAGCAGCAGGAGCTGCAGCAGTAGCAGAAGCAGCAGTAGCAGCAGCAGCAGTAGCAGCAGCAGCAGTAGCAGCAGCAGTAGTAGCAGCAGCAGCAGTAGCAGCAGCAGCAGTAGCAGCAGCAGTAGCAGCAGCAGCAGCAGCAGGAGCTGCAGCAGTAGCAGCAGGAGCAGCAGCAGCAGCAGGAGCAGCAGCAGTAGCAGCGCGTCTCTTTGCTGCGAGCGCTGGGCAGGACACTCCTGGAAGATGTTCTTCAGATTCAGTAACATTCTTCGTGGGTAAAAAAGCGAAACCACAATTACTTGGTGGTATAAAATCTATACATATATAAACATTAACCACGGGAAAATGTATTGCATGATATAGTTTTGTATACACAAAGGCAAAGATTCCCCGTATAGCCTTAACAGACTATTGGGGCACGTGCTGGTAGCGAGCAGCACCTATGAAGGCCGACACGGCACACGAGGGGGTGCGGTGGCCGGGACCCCGCCCGGCCGCCTTTGTCTCCCTACTGACAATGTCTACACACCGCACCAGGGTACAGTACTAATTTGAGATTGAGTCGACCTAGGAGAGGCCCAGGACCGATTCAAATGATGGCGACCGGTGTTTGCCGCGAGACGGAATCGCCCACAGGTTGCCGGGTTTGTCGCGGCGGCGCGCTAACCGCTGCGTCACCGCTCCCCCACATGCAGTCCGTGCAGTCTGTGCAGTCTGTCTGTGCAGTCTGTGCAGTCTGTCTGTGCTGTCTGTGCAGTCTGTGCAGTCTGTGCAGTCTGTCTGTGCAGTCTGTGCAGTCTGCCTGTGCTGTCTGTGCAGTCTGTGCAGTCTGTGCAGTCTGTCTGTGCAGTCTGTGCAGTCTGTCTGTGCAGTCCGTGCAGTCTGTGCAGTCCGTGCAGTCTGTGCAGTCTGTCTGTGCAGTCTGTGCAGTCTGTCTGTGCAGTCTGTGCAGTCTGTGCAGTCTGTCTGTGCAGTCTGTCTGTGCAGTCTGTGCAGTCTGTCTGCACAATCTGTGCAGTCTGTCTGTGCAGTCTGTGCAGTCTGTCTGTGCAGTCTGTGCAGTCCGTGCAGTCTGTGCAGTCTGTCTGTGCAGTCTGTGCAGTCTGTCTGTGCAGTCTGTGCAGTCTGTGCAGTCTGTCTGTGCAGTCTGTGCAGTCTGTGCAGTCTGTCTGTGCAGTCTGTCTGCACAGGCTGTGCAGTCTGTCTGTGCAGTCTGTCTGTGCAGTCTGTCTGCGCCGTCTGTCCTGCCGCGTGCGACGCACTCGCTCCACGGCAGCCAAACCTCCTCCCCGCGTCGTTATTCACGGCGCGCGTGATGCGCGCGTGTTTAATGAGCTACCTGTCCACGACTTCGGGTTTTCCAGTTAAATTAAAACGGGACGAGCGTAAAACAATGAGATCGTTGACAAAGCTCCACCCCCCCCCCCCGCCCCCCCCGTGCTCTCGGTCTTCTTCTGCACCACTTCTCGAGACCCCCCTTCCCCGTGGCTCGCCGTGCGAGCGGCGGTGGCGGTGGTGGCGGTGGCGGCGCGGGGCTTTCTCCGGTCTCCATCGTCTCACTCGGCATCTCGCGCGCGGTGCGCTCAAGTCGCCGATCGTGGCGATGATCGCGTGGGGAGCGGTGGTGCAGCGGTTGGCGCTACGCTGCGCTACGATACCCGGCGACCCGAGTTCCATTTTCCAGTTCACGGCCAACACCGGTGACTATTATTTTAACCGGTACTGGGGGCTCTGCTAGGTCGACTCAGCCGTAAATTAATACCTGGTACGGTGTGTAAACATCGCCGCTAGGGAGGCAAAGGTGGCCGGGCGTAATGCTCGCCACCCATCGCCTCGTGTGCCGTGCCGTGCCGGCCTTCATGAGGTGCTCGCTAACAGCACTTGCCCCAACAGTCTGTTAAGGCTACACGGGGCGTCTTTGTCTTTGATGGTGATCGTGATGTGCTGATCACGTGCCCACAGGCTTCTGCCCTCTGCCTGACATCTGGTAGAGGGGCAGATACAGTCATACTCCGTTTTACGTCTCCCATCTTTACGTCGTTTCGCAAATGCGTCGTCACTTTATGAAAGTCGCCACCCGATCTACGCCGCCTCAACCCACGCTCACGTCGCTGACGGCTTCGTCCGTCCCTCCCCGTATCCGTCGGCCTCAGCCTTCACCACCACAACCACCACCTACCCGGCAAATCGCTTCGATTTAACGTCGTTTCGATATTCGTGGTCGCACAGTTCAGGAACGCATCCCCGCCGTAAACCGGGGCATTGCGGTAGTTGTTTTGTATTTTCCAATGCGGATCGGATTCTACTTGTGCCAGCTTTGTAGATGTCTCTAGCCCCTCTATAGAGCGTCACTAGAATGTACATCAGTACGCATTTAATATGGACACGCTCCATGCACTCGTCGTTCAATGCGTTCATTGACACGGCACAATAGCAGTGCAGCATGCAAGTGGTCACGAGCATAGGCACCGTGGAGCTGGTGGTCTGAGATCGATCCCCGGTCGCGGCTAACATCAGTGGCGAGTGATGAAGGGTTACGCAACTGATTTTAAGCGCTGCCGCGTAGACAGGTAACACACACACAACACGATCGCTAGAGTTGTCGTGGAGAATACAAGTAACAGGATACATTAAGCAGGCAATGTCTCTTTCCTCTATCCTTCTCTGCGCGCACACACAAAGTAGTTGCCACGCAACTCATCAGCCTCACGGCCTTCCGGGAAACTCATCACTCCAGCGGCATCGGTTTAACAACGAGACATCACTGGACCGGATTTCGCTATTGGACGTCTTCTCGTCAGCCGGGTCAGGCTTGGCTTGAAAACCAACGTTAGTGCAATGTCAGACGTTACAGGCGAGGAGCCTCCCTGTTGGCTCCGGGTCCATAGTTCGACTTCCAGCTACCTATGACGGCGGCCGAGTGGTCCGTGGTGATTGACCGGCATCGTGGGCTCCCAGGCAGCAGCTTGAGAGGGGGGCGCGGCTTTGGCGGCAGGAGTCGGCATGGCCCTGGGTCTCAGCGCTCGCCACGTAGCCGGATCATAGGAGTGGTCACCCCCCCCCCCCCTTCAAAGCCACCACGTGGCAAACCACTCAGGTAGTTAACCAGGCGCGCTCTGTACAGCAAGGTGGACGTTTAAGAGTTTTGAGACCTCGCCATACTGTCAAGTCAGTTCGCTCATGTGCGATGTAACAAGTCACAACTTCTTCGTCAAACGACGACAACAATAACAACGACGTCAGGATCTCAATAATGGTTGTTGTTTTAATAAAGAATTAATTCTGGTGATATTGTTTTAAAATGACCCGTGACTAACCACGCAACGATCACTGCCAATGGCAATTCGTCTTCCCAGTGCACGCTGCTCGTGTCCAATGCGGCCCTCAAGCCCAAACATGGGCTCATTCTCCGCTGCAACTGGGCCGCTTCTGTGGACGCGATGCTAGTGAGTTCGATGCGCTTCCCGGGGCCGTCTGGAACGCTCTTCCTAACGATATTAGGAAGCCACTGGAGCTATGCACTTTTAAACCATCTAGATTGAAAACTCATTTTGTTAGAGCAGTTTTGTTGTGTTTAGTTTGTTGTCCTTTCCCCCTGCACCTCCGATTAGCACGGTTGACAACGCACGGTGCGAAATAAGTTCAACATACATAACATACGTAACATACATAACATGCGTAACATACATAACATACGTAACATACGTGAGTAATGTGGACAGTTATTTCCGGTGACACCCGGCCTAGATCCTGGTCCTGCACGCGTGCGCTACGAGTGGGATTCAGGCTGGACCAGGCCCTTCGCCCGCGCCTCCCCCACACGAGGGATGCTTCCGTGGTGGAGTGGTCATCACACTGACCTCGCAATCCAGAGGTCACCGTCCGTTCAACCTCCCGGCGCAACAGGTCAATCAATGGCCACGTTTGTTAAATGCCCCCCTCCCCCTCTCCTCTGGCCAACCAGCGGTGGGCGATGAATAGGCAAACCACTGTGAGCGGATCTGCATATCGCGTGTGGCGGGGTAACGTTGTGGGTGCGTAATCATCTTCCAAGACGTTTGGCCAGCGTGTAATAGTAGGCCAACGTGTCCTCCCCAGGGCTCCCTCGATTGGCGGTGCTTCTGCCAGCAGCGACGTGAGCCTGAAACTGCAGGCACGCGCCTTTACCTGGACTGGCCATGCTGTGCGGAAAAACACTTTGCGGGATCATCCCGTGAAGAGCCTCGAGTGCGTGGCACTGACATTACGTCTGGGGGGGGGGGGGACCCGGAGATGGATCAACCCACGTGGAGCGTGGAGTCTATAGCCTTGGCATTGTGTAGTGGAAGAAGACAAAAACCCGGCGCTGGATCATCCCATGGGGATGGTGGAGTCTGTATCCTGGGTGGTGGTGACAGGCAATGACAGACCGCATGCGCATGGCACGTGGTCGTCGTCGTCACCTTCTTTTACTTGCGTACGGCTGCTGATGTAGATGTAGATGTAGAGCAACAGAGGACAATTTGACATTCAGGTGGTCAAGCCAGCAGATAACCGCGCCAGGAGTGAACCTGTCGCTGTGATGTCTCCTTGGGGGTTGTGCGTTGGGCATCGCACGGGCCGCGATGGAGCAGGTGATGGGGGCAGGTGTTCCTCGTTACGAGTGTTGTTGTTGTTATTGATGTCATTGTTGTTGTTGCCGTTATTGTTGTTGTTATTGTTGCTGTCATTGTTGTAGGTTATTGTTGTTGTTATTGTGGCTGTCGTTGTTATTGTTGATGTCATTGTTGTTGTTATTGTTGATGTCATTCTTGTTGTTATTGTTGTTGCCGTTATTGTTGTTGTTGCTGGCATTGTTGTTGTTATTGTTGATGCCATTCCTGTTGTTATTGTTGGTGTCATTGTTGTTGTTGATGTCATTGTTGTTGTTATTGTTGGTATTACTGTTGTTGTTATTGTTGTTGTTGTTATTGTTGGGGTTGTTTCGTGGGCAATTGTCGGGCACTGCAACACTGCGCGGTGGCCGCGTCCGGTGGCGTCCCGGGGCGCTGGCGAAGCGAAGTGCTTCGCCTCGCCCCGTCCAGGGTCACCCCCTTGGAGGTTCTCTGGGAGACGGAGCTGTTTACGCGATTGCGGAATTCCCTTCCTCGGTCCATTCGGGAATTAGAGACACTTTAAAATCTCGTCGCTTAAAACTCACCCTTTCTATTTTTCACACCAGGCTTTCTCCGTAACTTAAGCTTCACATTAAGCGCTTTGAGGAATTGTGCGAATTGCTCTAAATAAAACTGTCTTATTATTGATGTAAGTCTGCAGGATGTGCACCAATGGTGGCGAGATGTTAACTACCTCGCCTGGTATACAGGAGGTTGCAGGTGTGATCCCGAGCCTGACGCCTGCTGCTGTATATTTGGAGTTTGCGTGTCTCTCTCTCTCACCGTGGTCGTGTGGAGTTTTCTCCGGGTCCTCAGGTTTTTCCCTCCACATTTCGAAACATGATATCGTTTCTGCTCGCCATGTCACTTCTGAAAAAGAGCTGTTTGGCTCAGTGGCGCCTTGTGTCATCACAGTCTGCGATATGGTGGCCATGGGGGCTGACTACGGGTATGGGTGCAGTATCGAACGACACACATTGAAGCCACCACACGGGGGGCATAACTGGGCCAAGGGGATCGAACTGGAAGCTCCTGGAACCCGCGGCAGAGTTCCAGAAGGGGGCGTGGCCAAGGGCGGGGCTTGGCCACGCTGGGTGAATAAAAGGGAGAGGCAAACGGGGGGGTTCGGGGCTGTCTAGGGCGTTCGGGCCCTCGCTGTCATCGCTGCCGTCTCTCCGTCGCCGCCGCTGCAGAGCCAGACAGCTCCAGAGTTGTACGTCGCCGTGTGGATGGCGAAGCTGTCAGTCAGCGCTTGTGTTGCCCTGTGAGCCTGTCGTTAAAGTAGTAATACATAAATAACAAACCCCTCTACAGGTCGTGTGTCTGAAGTCGTCTCACTGCACTTGCCGAGATAAAACATAATAATAAATAATAAATGTCTCTGCAACCTCGTCCCACTGAGTCACCGGCCACACTCGGCACTGTAGCTCAGGTGGAACGAGCTTGCAGCTGCGTTCAATCTCCTAATGACAAAGGTCCCCCATGTAGCTCTGCGCATCGTTGGAGCCAAGTGCTATCCACGACAACCCCTACACCCCAAGGAAATCTCGCAACGTTCCCGAGTTGACAGCTGCTCCGAGCGCGCTGCTGCGATGTGGTTGAGGACGGATACGCGCACAATGCACAGATCCAGATACCTGTTTCAAAGGCTCAATTTTTTGTTGTCGTTCGCATATGCCACGACTTTTGTTGGGCGCGACTCGCTCGCTCGCAACCGCGCTCTCAGTCGAGGTTCATCTCTCACCGCCCGGCTCCTCTTGCCTCGCTCCGCGCCGGCTCTCAAATGCTCCGCGTTCGTTGATTCAGCAATTATAAATCATTAGCATTTTATAAAAATGTGTTGTTGTTGTTGTACCTTTTGAGTGCTTTACATCCACACGAGTGACTGCAGGTGCAGAGCTGAAGTGCTTTCGCTTCAAGCACAGAGACTGGCACCGTCTGCTCCCGGGCAATGTCAACATGAACGAACGCGGTGCCTCGAATGCGCGCTGCACCACTCCTGAGCGCAGCACGCCTGCTGCTGCTACTGCTGCTGCTGCTATTACTGCTGCTGCTGCTGCTACTACTGCTGCTGCTACTGCTACTACTGCAGCTACTACTGCTGCTGCTGCTGCTACTGCTGCTGCTACTGCTGCTGCTACTACTGCTGCTGCTGCTGCTACTGCTGCTGCTGCTACTACTGCTGCTGCTGCTACTACTGCTGCTGCTACTGCTGCTGCTGCTACTACTGCTGCTGCTACTACTGCTGCTACTGCTGCTGCTGCTACTACTGCTGCTGCTGCTACTACTGCTGCTGCTGCTACTGCTGCTGCTACTACTGCTGCTGCTGCTACTACTGCTGCTGCTGCTGCTACTACTGCTGCTGCTGCTGCTACTACTGATGCTACTACTGCTACTACCGCTGCTGCTGCTACTACTGCTGCTGCTACTGCTGCTGCTGCTACTGCTGCTGCTACTACTGCTGCTGCTGCTACTGCTGCTGCTACTACTGCTGCTGCTGCTACTACTGCTGCTGCTGCTGCTGCTACTACTGATGCTACTACTGCTACTACTGCTGCTGCTGCTACTACTGCTGCTACTGCTGCTGCTACTGCTGCTGCTGCTACTGCTGCTACTGCTGCTACTACTGCTGCTGCTGCTACTGCTGCTGCTGCTACTGCTGCTACTGCTGCTGCTACTGCTGCTGCTGCTACTGCTACTACTGCTGCTGCTACTGCTGCTACTGCTGCTGGTGCACAGGCTCAGTGGCGGCTGCTGCACCGCTTCGCCAACACTCTTCACCTGCGACGTTGCACCTTCGCCGTCCACCACGTACACCACGGAGCAGTTCACATGTCGGGCGTCAGACTGTGGAAGCAGCTGCGGCATAGGCACGCTCACCGCTCCGAGCCGCCGCCAGTCACACTCATCAGACACTCACCACTCGCCCCACACGCAGCCTAGGAATGCACGGCACACTTCAGGGCCCGCACGGAACCCGGGACCGCAGGGGCCCCCCGAGGGAGGAGGAGGCTCGCGTGCTTTATGAGCTGCTAACTGAGTGTCTGCGCGCGTGTCATCCGGTGAGGAGCCGCGGCGGAGCGGTTAGCGAACCGCGCCACCAACCTGAGCGACCCGGGTTCGATTCCCGCTCGCAGTCAACATCAATGGCGAATATGTGATGCAGGTCTCGGGCCTGCGCGGCCTCAAATGAGTAGTAGCTTGTGCGATGTGTAAGCATGCAGCACTGGGGAGACTATAGGTGGCCGGGCAAGCGTGGTGCAGCCACCTACCCCCTCTTAATGCCCCATGGGGAATCTTCGTCTTTGTGATGGAGCTGCGTTAGCTTTTCTGGGTAGACAAGCAGAACAATGACAGCGACATTGCGCAGTGGCGCAGTGGTTAGCGCACTGCGAGAGCCGAGATCGAGTCCCGACCCTGGCTCACAGGCGTGGCGGCGAGTGATGGCCGAACCAGCTCAGAACCACCCCCCCCCCCGCGCGTCTCCCTTCCCCAACACACACTGACACTAAAAAGGTGAAGTATGGTCAATCGGCACGCCTGACACGGCACGAGAAGGCCATCGTCCAGCGGTTGATCGGCAGATGCCTGTACATGTATTCGTGCGCGCAATGACAACACAATACTAATTTATATATAATCAACAATAACTGAATCGATTGATTATTGGATGTGAATAACTCCGTGATTGATCGCACCACTGAGTGAGTGGCGGCGCGCATCTCGTATTGCGACGGCAGCTTCCAGTCTCTTCAAAGGATGGTTGCCGAAGGCGCTGGGCTAAATAAATAAATGGCAGTGCCAGAGAGAGACTGGAGCGTCGCAGAGAGCGCGCTACCAATGTTGGCTGCGGGGGGAGGAGGTGGGGGCGAAGGGGGGGGGGGCGAAGGGGGGCAGTGAACTTCAGAAACTGGAGGCAATAACACAAACGGCCAGGCCACCCAAGTGAAGAATATTTATACAGCGTCTTCTCTGACAACACCCACTTCAAAGGGCGCTCCACAGCGCACACATTCAGCGTTTGTATGGAAATGCTGGACCAATGATTCACGTGCACTGTGCAAAGACAAAGATCCCCCGTCCCTCCGACCTTATAGCTCATGCGGGCTTCAGGGGAAAGTGCCGTCCGCGAGCGGGCCGGGGCGTGGCGGGTGGCCAACACCACGCCCCGGACGCCGTTTGTCTCCGCAAGCACTCATTTATGGCCGAGTCGACCTAGGGGCGGCCCATGGCCGTTCCAGACATTCGTCACTGATTTTGACCGCGAGCGAGAATCGAGCACACACGAAGACGCGCGCGGCCGCACGGGCACGCGGCCGTGCGACATCTCTGTGGACACCGTGGCGAAGGGCGATGGAGGAGAGAAGGGCTGCGTGCAGAACGAGAGAGAGCGAGAAAGTGAGCGAGAAAGTGAGCGAGAGAGCGAGAGAGTGAGCGAGAGAGTGACCAAGAGAGTGAGCGAGAGAGTGACCGAGAGAGTGAGCGAGAGAGTGAGCGAGAGAGTGAGCGAGAGAGTGAGCGAGAGAGTGACCGAGAGAGTGACCAAGAGAGTGAGCGAGAGGTGGGGGTTTACATAAAGCAAAGTTATTTTAAAAAAAAATACGAAATGATTAACGAAGCAAAGTGCCGACTACACCGAGCATCTTCTTGTTTCCACTGATCGTAATAAAAAAGCGAGGCACGAGGGGAGTGTCCCACGAGAGCGAGGGAGGGAGGGAGAGAGCACGCGAGCAAGGAGCGTGGTGGTGGTGGTGGCACGGGGAGCACGGGGGAAGAGCCGCTCCCACACTCGGGCACATGGCAGAGTGGTGGTGGTGGTGGTGCTGTGGTAACCACACTCGTGCCGCACAGCAAGAAGAGTTCGAACTGAGCACCGCCTCAATGGTCACCTTGACCTTGGCTATGGATAATTGAGCGACCCATCATCATCATCATCATAATCGTCCCTGCTGGGTGAGTAAAATGAGTACCACCGTGCGGAATGCGGTGGGAGAGGCCGCCCCACTTAGTAGGGAGCGGCTACTGAGCCGAGGGCGAAGCGGTCTCGGCACTGCTGAGCACCACCGGCAGAGACGAGGAGCACCCGGCATTCATGCGCTTCTGTGCAAGAGAAACGAGAGACCTCAAAGTCGTTGTCAGCTGGTTCAATGAAGGAGAGGGAATTGAACCGGGGGGGGGGGGGGGGTGGAGGAGTCAGCTGATGCTAATGCCGTTCAAAATTGTACACGCAATAAAATACCCACAACACCCTCCTTCATCCCCCCGACACTCTCCCTCCCCCTGCCGCGCACCCACCTCGCCCCCCCCCCCGTGCCTCCGTATCAGCGCACAGCGATCTATCACTAGAAACACCCCCCCCACGAGCCCCCCCCCCCCCACGATTCCCCACCCCCCGTGCCCCCCTCCCCTTCCGTACTGCGCTCCGCTAACCCCTCTCCAGTTACCCGCGCCGGGGCGCATCGCCCCCCCGCCCCGCCCCCCTCCTCCTCCTTCTTGTTCCCAGGGAGCTGCGGCGATTGTTGTTGTGAGATTGGAGCGGGGGACGGTGGGAGGGGTGCGGGGGGGTTAGAATGAGAGGCGATGCCCCCCCCCCCACTACCCCCCCCACTACCCCCCCCACTACCTCCCCCCTCCCCCCTTTGCTAAATCTGCATAGAGCAGAGAATGCGCTCCTTTCAGCTGCTCCTGCCCGACTGTACCGAACTCTTTCTCTCGCTGTCCGCGTCGCTCGGCGCTCCGGGTCGGTGCTTTGTCGGGGGGGAGGGGGGGGCGAGGGGGGGGGAGCGAGGGAGGGGGGCGAGGAGGGGCGGGGGGAGCGAGGGGGGGGGCGAGGGGAGGAGCGAGGGGGGTACCCGGCGCGGCGGCCAACTCACTCCATCGCGTCCTCGTCTTATTCTTCTGCTCTTTTTTTTTACACCGCGCTGGCTTTTACAAACATTTGCGATGGAGGAGGAGGAAGAAGAAGAAAAGCATTTATAGAGAGAGAGTGAGGGGGGGGGGGGGGTGGAGCGGGGGGAGGGCGGTGCAAATGAATGGTCGCCGTGTTACATGCGGACTTGTTTACCGATCCATCCGAGTCTGCCAACGGCACCGACTTCCACTCTCAGGCTCGCCAGACCACAGCAGCGCAGGCAGTCCACAAGTCGCGTGCTGTGAGCGCATGTTGCGTGCTATCACGAATGATAGCTCAACGAAGTGGCTTATCGCGTGGAAATGTATGGCAGCGTGTTTCTAAATGTGGAGGGAAAAACCGGAGGACCCGAAGACACATCGACGCGAGAGAGAGAGACACGCAAACTCCAAGTACACAGCAGGCTTCAGGGTCGGGATCGAACCCACGACCTACTGTATACCAGGAGAGGTAGTTAACATCTCATAGCCACCGTGATGATGATGAGAGAGACACGCAAACTCCAAGTACACAGCAGGCTTCAGGGTCGGGATCGAACCCACGACCTCCTGTATACCAGGAGAGGTAGTTAACATCTCATAGCCACCGTGATGATGATGAGAGAGAGAGACACGCAAACTCCAAGTACACAGCAGGCTTCAGGGTCGGGATCGAAACCACGACCTCCTGTATACCAGGCGAGGTAGTTAACATCTCATAGCCACCGTGATGATGATGAGAGAGAGAGACACGCAAACTCCAAGTACACAGCAGGCTTCAGGGTCGGGATCGAACCCACGACCTCCTGTATACCAGGCGAGGTAGTTAACATCTCCTAGCCACTGTGACACCCCAACGTACATCTCCTCTCATCTCGGCGCATTTGGGAGGGCACTCACAGTGGCAACTGCGCATGTACGGCACAAGATGACCGTGGCCACCCTCTTCACCGCGCTGGTCCGTGTACGTTGGTGAGTGAGGGAGGGCTGCCCAGGGCCAGTTCCGATATCGCTCACCACTGATGTCAGCCGTGTCCAGGAGTCAAAACTCAGTAGGTCACCGGGTTCATAGCACAATGCGGGGGAAAAATCACTCTGTGACTGCACCACCCTTGCGCATCAATGCTACGCTGTACTGTGTATCATCATCATCATAACAGCAGCAGCAGTAATCTTCATAAGCGTCGTGCGGAATGTACGAGGACGCGGACTCCGAGGGCGGCGGCGGGGGGTTGAAGGCGCGCGGGCCGCGTGGCTCCCCTCCCCGCGGGGTCAACACCGCCAGCCCCGCGGGGTCAACACCGCCAGCCCCGCGGGGTCAACACCGCCAGCCCCGCGGGGTCAACACCGCCAGCGGCCTGGAGCGCAAAGCCCCCCGAGTCAAACAGTCCAAGTGTCCCGCGGCATCGAGCGACGTTGGTGGGGGCTGCTTACCTCTCCAGCGGTGGTCCTAAGCCTCTGGTGGTGGTGGTGGTGGAAAGCGCCACCGTCGGCTGTTTGATTGTTTTGTTTTCAAGCGTCAGAGACGAGGCTCACAGCGGCGTCGTCACCGCTGGACGGACCCCGCCTGCCCCCCTCCCTCCCTCCACGATACCGGGGCCGTCGGAGCCGAGCCCGGCCCGGACGCGAGGAACGTCACCGTGTCACCGTAGTCCGTGTTGTGGCGAGGGAGTTAACATCTCGCCACGGCGGGACACCGGGGTGTCATGGGGGCGGGGGGGGGTGTTGTTTTTAAGTGTAAGACGTCGTCCAGACGAGTCGTAGTTCACTATTCACGCGGGCAGGAGGAAGCCGGAGCAGCCGGAGAAAACCCCACGCCTCGCGCGAGGGGTGCAGCAACATCACTTCATCCCCGTACAGATGGAAACAGATGGCGATCGTCCAAGCCCTCGCCTCCACAGTGTTGACGTACAGCCCACGTCGCTATTCGCAAAGCTCTCGCGTCTTCTGGGAATGACCGCTAATGACAGACGCAACAGGCCAGAGGGCTTCGTCATTACAGCATCGGTGGGTCCCGTGTCAAACCTGACCCCCCCCCCTCGTCCTGGGTCCACCCGCACTGCCGTGGTTGCCGTCGGCCGATGTCAGAGACGCAGCCGCCCCCCCCCTGCCCCCCCCCCTCTGCCCCCCCCCTCTCTCTCCCGCTGCCTCACCCCGTCCATTCGGCGAGTCGTGGGGGAAACCCGCCTCGACCTGCACCCACCACCAACTCAGCAGCGTCCCTCACCGCCTGTGACAGACTGTGACAGACTGTGGGGGCAAGTGCTGTTAGCGAGTCGCAGCACCTGTGAAGGCTACCGGCACTGTGGCACACGAGGGGGTGGGTGGCCAGCCCCACACCCGGCCGCCTTTGTCTCCCTAGTGGCGTTGTTTACACACCGCACCAGGTACTCGTTTGAGGCTGAGTCGACCTCGGGGAGGCCCATGATCGGTTTAGATAATCGTCACCGGTGTTGGCCGTGAGTAGGAATCGAACTCTGATCGCCGAGTTCGTCGCGCAGCGTAGCGCTAACCGCTCCACTCCGCTACTCATCATGCAATCATCTGGCTCAACCACCTTGATTGCTGCTCTACATCGACATCAGTGACACCGAGAAGAATAACTCCACGCGGTCCACAACTTCACAACTCAACGTGTCTCTCTCGTTCGCCCGCATCCTCTCGCAGCGCTGCCTCTCTGAGGCGCCATTCAACCCAAGGGCCACGTCACAACCCTCGGCAGATTCTCGTCTGTTCCCTAATCCTTGAGCTAAAGGGAAGGCCGACGCGGAGACGTCCGGCATGGTGGAGGTCGCCGTGTCTCCACTGTGCAGCAGCGCAGCGACCTGGTGGAGGGGAGCAGTGTGGGTAGCAAGCAGGAGGTGGAGGTGGTGGTGGAATCAGTGTCTGTGGCCACGATGCCGTCTCGAGGATTATGTCGCCAGGTAAGGCCCACTGAGCTACGACCTGGACACACGTGATGAGCCCAGGGGTCGGCAACCTGCGGCTCTGGAAGCCGCATGCGGCTCTTCAAGGACTGCATTGTGGTCTTGAATATTGAGGGTTTTTTTATTTACCGAATAAAAAATGGATCTTCTTGTTATTTTGGTTGCCGACCCCTGACAATTGGAAGTCCAGTTTACCATGGAAGTCTAAGTTATCATGGAAGTCCAGTTTACCATGGAAGTCCAGTTTACCATGGACGTCTAGTTTACCATGGACATCCAGTTTACCATGGAAATCCCGTTAACCATGGACGTCTAGTTTACCATGGAAGTCCAGTTTACCATGGACGTCTAGTTTACCATGGAAGTCCAGTTTACCATGGAAGTCCAGTTTACCTTGGAAGTCCAGTTTACCATGGAAGTCCAGTTTACCATGGACGTCTAGTTTACCATGGAAGTCCAGTTCACCATGGAAGTCCAGTTTACCATGGCAGTCCAGTTTACCATGGACGTCCAGTTTACAATGGAAGTCCAGTTTACCTTGGAAGTCCAGTTTACCATGGAAGTCCAGTTTACCATGGACGTCTAGTTTACCATGGAGGTCCAGTTTACCATGGACGTCCAGTTTACCATGGACGTCTAGTTTACCATGGAAGTCCAGTTTACCATGGACGTCTAGTTTACCATGGACGTCCAGTTTACCATGAAAATCCCGTTTACCATGGACGTCTAGTTTATCATGGAAGTCCAGTTTACCACGGACGTCTAGTTTACCATGGAAGTCCAGTTTACCATGGAAGTCCGGTTTACCATGGAAGTCCAGTTTACCATGGAAATCCAGTTTACCATGGACGTCTAGTTTACCATGGAAATCCAGTTTACCATGGACGTCTAGTTTACCATGGAAATCCAGTTTACCATGGACGTCTAGTTTACCATGGACGTCTAGATTACCATGGAAGTCCAGTTTACCATGGAAGTCCAGTTTACCATGGAAATCCCGTTTACCATGGACGTCTAGTTTACCATGGAAGTCCAGTTTACTATGGACGTCCAGTTTACCATGGACGTCTAGTTTATCATGGGCAGGAGTCGGTAACCTGCGGCTCCGGAGCAGCATGCGGCTCTTCAAGGACTGCATCGTCAAGTTGTTTATTAAGTATCCACCGTCCCGTATTCACGTTGCATCGCGGCTCTTGAAATATTAATTTTTTACCGAATTCTAAAAAAATGTAGCTTCTTGTTATTTTGGTTGTTGATCCTTGCGGTAGCCCAACGAAGTGGCGTATCACGTGGAGATTTATCGCAGCCAAATACTTTAAACGCCTGTATCGAATTGCGTAGGGAAAAATTGGACGACCCAGAGAAAAATCCACGCGATCACGGGGAGAGAGAGAGAGAAACGCAAATTCCAAATATATTGGCGTAAGGGTCTGGATCGAACCCACGACCTCCCGTGTACCAGGCGAGGTAGTTAACATCTCGCCACCGCGGCCACCATGTAAAGTCGTGACAGCCTCCGCGACTTCGCTGGCGGGCGTCTCGCTCGCCACACTCTCTCCACGTCGCCTCTCGCCGCCGCCACTGCCGAGATTCTCACAGACATCGAGAGCGGTGCACCTCCTGCGGAGAAACATTGACGAGGACCGTGATGTCACATTGAGAAGAGTCGGCATCACGAACCAGTTCAAAGCAAATTCATCGATTCCCCCCCCCCCTCCCCAGCTCGATCGGCACAGATTTAGTGTCGGGCGGCAACGATCGGACCGGGCAGCTCTGCAGCTCTGCGCGGTGTCAACAGAGGCGGTCGCGCGGGGCAGGAGTGGCGTGGATCTAACGGCGGGGGTCTCCAACGCTTCTACGTGGAGATAATGGTGGACATCACGATGTCCACCATCACGATGTCCACCACGACGTAAACCACGGTGGACATCGCGGTGGACATCACGGTGGACAACAATGGCACGGGCTGCTGCGTGTGGAGCTGCTGCTGCTGCTCCTGCTGCAGCTGCTGCTGCTACTGCTGCGTGTGGAGCTGCTGCTGCATGTGTAGCTGTTCCTGCTGCTGCTGCTCTTGCTGCGTGTGGTCTCGGCGCAGGGCGCTCCCTCGCCCCGCCACGGGACCCTTCCCCTCTCTTTATTTCTTGCAAATTATCCGCAGCGAGGCCACGCTGGAGCCGGAGCTGTGCGCCGGGGCTGTTACAGGAGGGAGCTTTAAAACAATTAGCCATGCACTGTCAAGCAACCATGGCGAAGCAGCCCCCCCCCCTTTCACCCACATCCCTCTCCTTTATTTCCTCCTCTCCCTCCCTCCCTCCACTCCTCCACGCTTTTCCAATTCTCTCTTTCTCCTCCTCCCCCTCTCTCTCAGCCCCTCCTCCTCCACCCCCTTTCCTTTCACTCCCTCCCACCACTCACCCACCAACCCCCTCCCCCTGCGCCTAACGCTCCCTCTCACTCATTCTCGATCTTCTCATTCTGTATTCCTGTCCCCCCCCTCCTCCTCCTCGCTCTCTCTACCCCTTTTCCCCTCTGCTCCCACTTAATGATCTCCCAGTATCTCTTCCTCATTGCCGCCATGCCTCTTGTTGTCCAACGCCAAAGCCTCCAGCCCCACCCCCCCCTGCACTCCCTCTGCTCCCACTCTCTCCCCACCACCACCACCAACACCGCCGCCGTGTCCTCTCGTCTCCCCCCTCACCCCCGTGTCCCTGCCATGCCCCCTCCACCCCCTCCACGACCGGATTCCGAGTGACGCTACCGACCCCCAAACCTCGCGGTGACTCCGCCACCCCCAGTGCAGCAGAGTGACCTAGGGTTTGTCTTTATTACGATGACGATGATGATGGTTATGTTCACGCTTGTCTACCAAGGAAAGCTTCGCCGAGTCTCGAGACTCGTTTTCAGGAGGGTCCTGCTGAGTACTCACAGGAGGGGGCGATGCTTCTGCTGCTGCTGTTGTTGTTGTGTGTGATCTTCGTCGGTGTGCTACTCGTAAACAGCATTTTTGCGTATACATCTTTGTCCGTGTTGTTTTTGGTCTGTTTTGATCCCAGACGAGTGTGAAAAAGGGAGCGGTCGTATCGCGATTAGTGCATCCCGAGTTCGATTCCCACTCACGGCCAACACCAGTGAGAATTATTTGAACCGGTCATGGGCTTCCCCTAGGTCGACTCAGTCTCTAATTAGTACCTAGCGCGGTGTGTAAACATCGCCACTGGGGAGACAAAGGCGGCCGAGCGTGGTGCTGGTCACCCACACCTCTCGTGCGCCGTGCTGGTCTTCATAGGTGCTCGCTAACAGCACTTGCCCCAACAGTCTGTTGAGGCTACACGGGGGATCTTTGTCTCTTTGATCCCAGACGAGTGATTCGTATACGCGGTGTCACAATCGAGCTGTCGACGTCACCGGTAACCGCTCGATGGAACCGCGTTGTGCTCCATGTTGGATTGAGACCACGCGTCGTTCCTGCGCGTTCAAAGGCCACGTTAAGGCCTTTAATGTACTGTATGTATGCTGAACTTCTTTCGTACCGTACGTAGCCAACCGCGCTAATCTCAGGTGCATGGGGAATGACAACAAACTAAAACACAAAAAGCGTTCTAAAGAAATGAGTTTTCAATCTAGATTTGGAAGTGCATAGCTCCAGTGGCTTCCTAATATATGAAGGAAGAGAGCGTTCCAGACGGCCGCAGAAGCGCATTTGAAAGCGCCACGCGATGCGGTGAGCGTCTTTGTTCGATGGCGAGCAAAAATCCGCTGCGAGGATGCGTCTCGAGACATCGTCAACCACGGTGGAGTTCCCGCAGAGTTCAACTCCTGGTTAGGGGCACCGCAGCCCAATCGTCTCGCATCCCTTGCAAGGGTCGGTGTTGCGAGGATTGGCGGAGTTCGTACGATGATGGTTTGTGATCCTCGACGAGAAATGCTGTGGCGCTTCACCCACAAAGACAGTGCGCGGGCGGCTGTGTGAGTTGAACTCCGTAGACATCGTAGAGACAAGAGAGCGGTGTGGACAGGAGCGGGGAGAGGGAGATTCGGGGTCGGGGTGGGGGGGAGAGAGATTCGGGGTCGGGGGGGGGGGGAGGGAGATTCGGGGTGGGGGTGGGGGGGAGGGAGATTCGGGGTCGGGGTGGGGGGGAGAGAGATTCGGGGTCGGGGTGGGGGGGAGGGAGATTCGGGGTGGGGTGGGGGGGGAGGGAGATTCGGGGTCGGGGTGGGGGGGAGAGAGATTCGGGGTCGGGGTGGGGGGGAGAGAGATTCGGGGTCGGGGTGGGGGGGAGGGAGATTCGGGGTCGGGGTGGGGGGGAGGGAGATTCGGGGTCGGGGTGGGGGGGAGGGAGATTCGGGAAAGGTGGCACGGGCGTCGCTCCACGGCCCGCACTCTGGCGGACCCTTTAACATTTTTTTTGTTTTCAATTTCAAAAAGAGACGGCCATCGCACACAGAGGTCATGGCCTAAGGCCACCTCAACTAATGCACCCCCTCGCTCAGCAGTGGAGTGGAAAGATGTGCAGTTGGGCAAAAAGATGGGCCGCTCTCCCTCCTCCTCCCCGCTCCCCCCACTCCCTAAAAACCCCCTCGACGTTTCACTCAACCTTCTCCCCTCCGCGTCCCCTCTACCCGCTGTCTCCATTGCGGTCCCTTTTTTCTGTCACCTTCTTCCACTCACGCTCGACAATGTTTTCGTGTTTTTTTTTCTTCTTCTTATATTTTTTTTCCGAGTCGCAAATAAAACAGCCGCCACTTCAAACAGATTCCGGCCAGGATTTAATCCCCGCGGATTTAGTGGCGTGGCCCAAGAGGGGTCAAAAGGTCGCAGGAGGCTGGGGGTCTCAACAACAAAACGACAACCTACCAAACGCGGCGCCGCGGCGGCCCCTGTCTCGAAACGAAATCAATCACGGCGCGGACATTCTGCCGCTGACTTCAGCGCAGAGCGAAGAGCTCCACTCGCGGAGCTCCGCGTGGCTCCACTCGCGGAGCTCCGCGTGGCTCCACACGCGGAGCTCCGCTACCTGGCACGCGGCGCGCGCGTCACGCGATATTCCGGAAGTGACGGCCCCGGGGCCGCCGCTCCGTGTCCGGTGAGCGACCCGGGGGGGGCTGGGGAGGGGCTGAGGAGAGGGGCTGGGGGGAGGGGCTGGGGGGAGGGGCTGGGGGGGCTGGGGGGAGGGGCTGGGGGGAAGGGCTGGGGGGAAGGGCTGGGGGGGGGGCTTGGGGAGGCTGGGGGGGGCAAGCAGGTCACGACTTTCCCACAATGCACTGCTAAACTAAAACTATTTTTTATTTCATCAGGTAAGGGCTCCACGGAGCTCTGTAGCTCTTTTTAGAAGCGACCTGACCACAAACAGAGAGCACGATGAAGCGGCTTATCGCGTGGAAATGTATAGCAGCCAAATACTCTAAACGCGTGATGTTGATTCTCAACGCGTTCTGTCACCGTTGTGTTTGCATGCTTCCAATGTGCGACACAAAAGGTGCGAAGCCGTCGCAGGAGAGCCGCTGCCGCTCCTTGCCCAGACCCCCCCCCCCGCCCGCCTAAAAGAGTCGAGGAAACGTGGCCATCTCAACGTGGCAGCAGTGGTACGAGGGCACTACTGGAGACCCGTTTCGCCCTCACTGGGACTCATCCGTACGACACACTCGTCAATTGTTCGTTGGTTTCAAACATAATTCAGATCAGTCGTGGATCTATTTGTTTCCTGCCTGAATTATGTATTCTGTTGTGATATCTTGAGTTGAAGCTTTCGTGACTGCAGAAATCCATACTCTTTGGTTTTTTTGGTAAAGTCACGTAGGTAGAAAATAAAAGAAATCACGACGTTTCGTTTGCAACACAAGTGGTCGTCCTCAGTTTATTTTTTACAGATTTGAACTTCCAATGTCTGAGAATTAAGTAAATGTAATCTTAAGACTTTCTTTCAGAAGGGTCCCGCTACATTGGGATGTTTGGCCGACACAGTTGTACGTCACAGGAAACCCAAGCGAGATAGGAGGCATACACACTACACACAGAAAGGCGGCCGAGTAGGGGAATCGAACCCAGGCTCGTCTTGCTGTGAGGCGACACGAGCGTTAGCTCCACCCTGCCACCCCAAGCGATGAGCGTGCATGAGCAGAGTGTTGCTGGGCCGTTCTGCGTGAGCCACCCATCATCGGAAGGGGCGCGTTGCGACGTGGGAGTGAGCGCGGGGCACTGGGTCTTTGCACCACTGATAATGTAGTTACTACACCACTGATAATGTAGTTTACTACGCCACTGAAAATGTAGTTACTACACCACTGATAATGTAGTTACTACACCACTGATAATGTAGTTACTACGCCACTGATAATGTAGTTACTACACCACTCATAATGTAGTTACTACGCCACTGATAAAGTCACACTACGCCACTGATAATGTAGTTTACTACACCACTGATAATGTAGTTACTACACCACTGATAATGTAGTTTACTACACCACTGATAATGTAGTTACTACGCCACTGATAATGTAGTTACTACACCACTGATAATGTAGCTACTACACCACTGATAATGTAGCTACTACGCCACTGATAATGTAGTTACTACGCCACTGATAATGTAGTTACTACACCACTGATAATGTAGCTACTACACCACTGATAATGTAGCTACTACGCCACTGATAATATAGTTTACTACGCCACTGATGATGTAGCTTACTACACCACTGATAATGTAGTTACTACACCACTGATAATGTAGTTTACTACGACACTGATAATGTAGTTACTACACCACTGATAATGTAGTTACTACACCACTGATAATCTAGTTACTATGCCACTGATAGTGTAGTTACTACACCACTGCTAATGTAGTTACTACACCACTGATAATGTAGTTACTACACCACTGATAATGTAGTTACTACACCACTGATAATCTAGTTACTACACGACTGATAATGTAGTTACTACACCACTGATAATCTAGTTACTACATGACTGATAATGTAGTTACTACACCACTGATAATCTAGTTACTACACCACTGATAATGTAGTTTACTACACCACTGATAATGTAGTTTACTACACCACTGACAATGTAGTTACTACACCACTAATAATGTAGTTACTACACCACTGATAATGTAGTTTACTACACCACTGATAATGTATATTACTACACCACTGATAATGTATATTACTACACCACTGATAATCTAGTTACTACACGACTACACGACTGATAATGTAGTTACTACACCACTGATAATGTAGTTTACTACACCACTGATAATGTATATTACTACACCACTGATAATGTAGTTACTACACACTGATAATGTATATTACTGCACCACTGATAATGTAGTTTACTATACCACTGATAATGTAGTTACTACACCACTGATAATGTAGTTACTACGCCACTGATAATGTAGTTACTACACCACTGATAATGTAGTCACTACACCACTGATAATGTAGTTACTACCCCACTGATAATGTAGTTACTACGCCACTGATATTGTAGTTACTACACCACTTCTAGTGATGGAGTGGCAGCCATAGGGGTGTAAACGCGTTTTAGAACACGAGCACTACGGAGATGAAGCGACGAGACCAGGTCAAGAGCACGGCGCGTGATGATGTAGTTACTACACCACTGATATTGTAGTCACTACGTGATGATGTAGCTTACTACACCACTGATATTGTATTCACTTCGTGATGATGTAGTTTACTACACCACTGATATTGTAGTCACTACGTGATGATGTAGTTTACTACACCACTGATATTGTAGTCACTACGTGATGATGTAGTTTACTACACTACGTGATGATGTAGTTACTACACCACTGATATTGTAGTCACTACGTGATGATGTAGCTTACTACACCACTGATATTGTAGTCACTTCGTGATGATGTAGTTTACTACACCACTGATATTGTAGTCACTACGTGATGATGTAGTTTACTACACCACTAATATTGTAGTCACTTCGTGATGATGTAGTTTACTACACCACTGATATTGTAGTCACTACGTGATGATGTAGTTTACTACACCACTGATATTGTAGTCACTACGTGATGATGTAGTTTACTACACCACTGATATTGTAGTCACTACGTGATGATGTAGTTTACTACACTACGTGATGATGTAGTTACTACACCACTGATATTGTAGTCACTACGTGATGATGTAGTTTACTACACCACTGATATTGTAGTCACTACGTGATGATGTAGTTTACTACACTACGTGATGATGTAGTTACTACACCACTGATATTGTAGTCACTACGTGATGATGTAGTTTACTACACCACTGATATTGTAGTCACTACGTGATGATGTAGTTTACTACACCACTGATATTGTAGTCACTACGTGATGATGTAGTTTACTACAATACGTGATGATGTAGTTACTACACCACTGATATTGTAGTCACTTCGTGATGATGTAGTTACTACACCACTGATATTGTGGTTACTACGTGATGATGCAGTTTACTACACTACGTGATGATGGGTCGCGGTGTTGCGGTGTGGAACGGGCGATGTCAGCCCTCCTGAGGCGGACCACGTGACAGAGCGTGCTCAGCGCCAGGCAGAGGTTGTATCCTGTCATGGCGGGCGTGCGGTGGCCGGGGGCAGCTGCCGAGGGGCTCACGCGGGAGTCGCAGGGAGGGTGGGGGGGGGGGTAGCGCTCGGCGCGTCTCTCCACGCACCACGGAACTCCGTGCCACCTTCCCCGTGCTGCCAAATCCGTGCCAGCTGTGACTGCACATTGACTCGCGATTAGGCAATTAGGGCTCAAGGCAGAACTCCGGGCACCCCCACGCCACCAGCCACCCACCCACCCCCCCTCGTTAGCCGGCACTACCGTGTGGTCCGGGGCCACCCACGGTCACACCGCGCCGTGGTGGTGGTGGTTGTTGGTGGTGGTTGGTGGTGGTGATGATTGTTGGTGGTGGTGATGATTGTTGGTGGTGGTTGTTGGTGGTGGTTGGTGGTGGTGATGGTGGTTGTTGGTGGTGGTGGTTGTTGGTGGTTGTTGGTGGTGGTGGTTGGTGGTGGTGGTGGTGGTTGTTGTTGGTGGTGGTTGTTGGTGGTGTTGCCGTGTCCGCGAACGGCAGTGGTGTCCCCCCCACCGGACCCCCCCCCCGTCTCCTCGCGCGCTCGGCCCAAGGGGGCCACGCGCCCCGGGGCTCAGGCCGCACGTGGAGGGGGGCACGGGCCACACGTCGGGAGGGAGGGAGCCGCGGCAGCGACGAGGCGAGTGAGCGGCGGCGGCAGCAGCAGCTCGCGCTGAGTGCGCCCCGACCTCGCCAGCACTTCGCAAGCCAAGCAGGCGCAGAGCCTGGCGAGTGCCTGCGAGGGGAGGGCGCCACGGTGCACATGGACAGGTCGCTACAGCGCTCGCGGCGACACGTCGGTCGGGGGGGGGAGCGACACGGAGCTGTGCTGATAAACAAAAAAAAACATCGTTGTACTGCACTACGCGTACGCTTCTATGCCCCCTGCCTTGGCCAACGCGCACTGATCCGCGTGGTGTAGTATGGTCAAATGACCCCCACGATCGTCACGGCGCGGGACGGCGCTAGTCAGGGGGTGCATTGACAAAGTGGCTGCACGTGGCTGCAGTCGAGGACACGACAGAGTATGTGTGCACGTTGAACTTATTTTACACCGTACGTAGCCGACCGTGCTAATCGGAGGTGCGGCGGGGAAGGATAACAGACTAAATCAGTTCAAAAGCGATGATCCATTCACCGCTGGATGAAGGCATCTCCACGCAATCAACATAACCACCCCGTGTTGCAAATACGATGACTCCATTCAGCTCCTGCACGCGCGCTGATTTCACCGCTCCGTCTCCGTGCCGGATGTCCTCTCGGGCTTGTCCCCCGTGCTGGAGTTTGACTCCTCACTCCGCTTGCTGTTCGTCTCGAGATTGCTTCTTTTGAAGATTTCTCCCAGCTTAGATTTCTCCAGTTTTCAGTTAACACACAAACAAGATAATGTCAAACACCTGTGCAAATCGACGGAGCTAATCCGCTGATGTGAGAGTCGGTGACCCTTGTGAGGAGTCGCGTAACGTTCACCGGACGTTCGCCCCTTGCTGGTCGTCCCAATCATCCGATAAAATCTAGATTTGAAGTTTTCGTGACTGCAGGGATCCATGCTCTTTGGTTCTGCTGAAGCAGCATTTGTTTCGTGCCGTAGGTTGTCCCACCAGGTGACGGACGCGCGTGTTGCGCCCGAAACGTCGTGATTTAATTTATTTTGTTTTATATCTACGTGACTTTACCGAAAGAACCAAAGAGTATGGATCTTTCGATAGTAAGGCCACGTAATGCCCTTTGTATAATCTAATCTCTCCCAATAAACCCTCCGGACTGAATTCACATTTGTAACATTCTGAACTACAAATATGTGGTTTTTTGTTTGTTTTTGCTTGGCATGAGTGATCAGAAGTTCACATCTCAGAGCCCCTGACCGGGTCCCCTGACCGGGTGCCTGACCGGGTCCCCTGACCGGGTCCCCTGCTCGTGTCCCCTGCTCGTGTCCCCTGATCGGGTCCCATGACCGGGTCCCCTACTGGGGTCTCCTGCTCGGATCACCTGCTCGGGATCCCGTGATCTGCTTGGCCAGGCGCCGTGGTGCCTGTGCTGCGTTCACGATGCCGAGGTGTGGCTCGAGTCACGTGCACAGCGACGCGTCGTCTTGGCGATACTCCCAGCGCGGTCAGCGGGCACCCTGCCACGTGTTCGCGACGCGGTTCACGCAGTCCCCGAGGCGCGGCTCGTGCCCTCGGTCTGCGTTCGTAAGAGCGTCGATCATCTAAGAGTTCTACGCGAAGTGAGCGAGAGAGAGAGAGAAGGACACGTGGATCAAAGAGAGAGAGAGAGAGACGGCTCGTCTACTGTGAAGACAACGCGGGGTTGGGTCAGGACACGACGTCGCCAGAAGGGATGATAGCCGATGGACAAGACTGGCGAGAGAATGGCAGCCAAAGGAGGGAAATGCGCCGACAGAGTCCTGAGACATCAGCGAGTGGCGGCAGGCGACGCGGAACACGCGGAGCTGGGATTGTTGGGGGACGAGTGGGGTGCAGCTGCCGCGCATCATCCCGGCCTGCTAAGCCGTAACATCTGGGTCTGTGCCACGGCCAGAGGGCATTCACCACTCCTGGGGGGAGGGCGGGGGAGGCTCACAGTGAACCTAGCTTGGCACGCGTGCAGCGATAGTGTCGATGCTACTTAGTGGCGACTGGCAGCTGCTGCTGCTGTTGTTGTTCGCGTGCGTTTGTTTTTGTTCACGACGATGCGTGTGTGTGGTGCTGGGGAGCGGTGGTGCCACGGTTAGCGCGCGCTGGCGACCAGCCCGGTCACCTGAGTTCGATTCCCGCTCGTGGCACAAAAAAAACAGTGACGATTTTCTGAACTGGTCGTGTGCCTCCCCTAGCTCGACTCAGCCACAAATGAGTACAGTATCCGGTGCGATGTTTAAACATTTCCACGAGGGAGACAAAGGCGACCGGGCGTGGGCGCTGGCCACCCACCACCTCGTGTGTCGTGCTAGCCTAACAACACTTGCCCCAAAAGTCTGTTAAGGTTCTACGGGGGCTCTTTGTCTTTGTGCCTGTACTGGCCGTGTTTGGGCACGGGTGTAGCAGCCTTCATTGGTGCTGCACGCTAGCAGCACTTGCCCAAAAAGTCTGTTCTACGGGGGATATTTGTCTGTGTCTATGTCATGTGTGAAGTGTTCACACGTGTGTGTGTGTGCATGTGTGTGCTTGCGTGTGCGTGTGTGTGCAAAAACAACCCCCTACCTTCTCGTGGTGTGGTGCCAGACGGCAACGCTGTGGTGTGCAGTGCCGTGGGGGGAGGGCCAATTTAGATTGGCCTTTCCCTTCATGGCGTTTGGAACCATCACAGCGGAAAAATGGGAGCTCTGGGCGGGTGCGAGGAGCTGACAACCCCTCCACCTTCAACTAACTACCACTAAACTACGATGTAAAAAACTTATTAAGCTTGTGCCGGAGGCCCCGGGAGAATAGGCATCTATGACGTCTCCTGGCCAAACCCCATTTGGCGGAGCCAGGAGATTGAATCTTTACCCTCGGGGTTCCTCCAGAACAACAAAAAGCCACTTCTGATGGCTACGTGGAATATTCGAACGCTCACTGCGGAGGAGAGGCTGCCACTCCTCTGTCAGGAGCTGGACCGGTACCCCCTGGATCTCTGTGGTATTCAGGAGGTCCGGTGGACCGGCTCTGGCTCCTGCCACAATGAGGGGTGGACAGTCCTCTTCTCGGGGCAGGAGACTGCCAAAAAACAGGGAGTAGCTCTTCTTCTGAACAAAAGAATGAGGGGCATGGGAGCGTGGCGGTGAGGTGTAGGAAGCTGTAAGCCCCAGGCTACTTTGGGCTCGCCTTCCCATCAACCAGAGGCGAGGAGTGGTGGTCATGGTTTCTTATGCCCCCACCGAAGACGAACATCCGTGGAGAGATGCATGCAAGGCCGATGAGTCAGATGCCTTCTATGACCTCCTGTCACAGGTGCTGGCTAAAGTGGCCCCTTGGAATAGAGACCTCTTGTTGGGTGACTTCAATTCCCGAGATTGGTCATGATGCTAGCGCCTGGTCTGGAGTGATTGGAAGACATGGGCCAGATCAGCTAAATAACAACACTAGGGGGCTGCTAAATTTTTGTGCAGCCCATGGGCTTGGAATAACCAACACGCTGTTAAGACATCGGCAGCGGTTTAGGGAATTCCAAAAAGGCCTACATCTCTGCTTTATTGACTTGGTCAAGGCCTATGATACCATCAGTAGGCCTGGACTCTGGGTTGTTCTTCGTGCGTTCGGAGTCCCTGACCCGCTGCTCACAATCATTAAGGACCTTCAAGATGGTGAGCGGGCCTGGCTGAAACTACGTGGCCGGGAGTTAGAGCCATTCCCTGTTCACTTTAGGGTGCGACAGGGATGTCCTCTGGCTCCCACATTATTTAACATTTATTTCGACCACGTAGTTTGTGAAGCCTTCAACAGCTGTACTGGTGGAATGGTACAGACACAATGGGAGGCTGATCGATGCCCAGGTGCGATCAAGGGATGGCTCCTTATTGCTCAACCGTGTTATGTTTGCCGATTATCTGGTAATTGCTGCTCACTCAGAAGAGAAGTTGGAGGCGCTGCTGCTGAACCTGGAGCTTGCCACTAAGAGGTGGGGACTTACCATCAGCCCCACCAACACTAAGCACCTGCCTGGGTATTTTGTACCATCGGACACTCCACCCCCACAACTCTCATTTGGTGATGTGTTAGGGCAGTGGTGGAGAGAGTGGAGAGTTTCCCATACCTGGGCAGTGTGCTCATGACGGGCTCCGGTTTGACAGCAGAGGTTTCACTCCGAATCAGTCGAGCGCCAGTATCTTTTCATCGGTTGCGTAACACTGTGTGAAAGCTATCTGGTCTGTCGCTCCGCACGAAGTCATTCCCTCCCCTCTCTACGCTTGCGACACGTGGACCCCCCTAATGGAACATCTTCCCCGGTTAGAAACATTTAGGCTGGCCTGCCTATGATCCATCTTGGGTTTAACCAGGCTGGATTGTGTGAGGAGCTCACATATCCTTGAAAGATCTGGGCAAAGTCCCATCGGTGAGCTCCCCCGGCAGGCAAGGCTGCATTGGTTGGGTTATGTAGCTCACATGCCCAGCCACCGCATGCCTAAACAGCTTTTGTTCGGCCGGATCAAGGGGGCTAAACGGGCGCGGCATGGGCTCGAGAAGAGATGAAGTAATGTGGTACAGGAGAACGTGGAGCTGAGTGGACTTGCCAATGACTGGCACCAGCGTTGTCAAGATCGGCCTCTGTGGAGGAGGCTTGTGAAGGACGCTACTGGGCAGTTGGAGGCAGTCGCCCTCCAGCAACAACGGAGGGTGGAGGAGCGACGCTCACAACAACGAGCGGAGCGCCGGGTGGCTAAAGAACAGCAAATTGGCACAGTAGGGGGCACAGGTGGTGCATCAGCCAGTCATCTCGGTCATCTCAGTCAGTCGACCCGTGGCACCTGGGTCTGCCCCGTGACCTCCTGCCAGCGTGCGTTCGACACTTCATGTGGCCTCAAGGTGCACATGGCCTGGCACAAGCGTCGTGGTGACGTCACCGCCACTTAGTGGCGAATGGCGGTTGTTGTTGTGTATGTGTGTGTGCGTGTGTGTGCGTGTGTGTGCGTGTGTGTGTGTATGTGTGCGTGTGTGTGCGTGTGTGTGCGTGTGTGTGCGTGTGTGTGCGTATGTGTGCGTGTGTGTGCGTGTGTGTGCGTGTTGTGTGTGCGTGTGTGTGCGTGTGTGTGCGTGTGTGTGCGTGTGTGGCGTGTGTGTGAGTGTGTGCGTGTGTGTGCGTGTGTGTGCGTGTGTGTGCGCGTGTGTGTGCGTGTGTGCGCGTGTGTGTGCGTGTGTGTGCGTGCGTGTGTGTGCGTGTGTGTGCGTGTGTGTGCGTGTGTGTGCGTGTGTGTGCGTGTGTGTGCGTGTGTGTGCGTGTGTGTGCGTGTGGTGTGCGTTGTGGTGTGTGTATGTGTGTGTGCGTGTGTGTGCGTGTGTGTGCGTGTGTGTGCGTGTGTGTGCGTGTGTGTATTGTGTGTGCGGTGTGTGTGCGTGTGTGTGCGTGTGTGTGCGTGTGTGTGCGTGTGTGTGCGTGTGTGTATGTGTGTGTGCGTGTGTTGTGCGTGTGTGTGCGTGTGTGTGCGTGTGTGTGCGTGTGTGTGCGTGTGTGTATGTGTGTGTGCGTGTGTGTGCGTGTGTGTGCGTGTGTGTGCGTGTGTGTGCGTGTGTGTATGTGTGTGCGTGTGTGTGTGCGTGTGTGTGCGTGTGTGTGCGTGTGTGTGCGTGTGTGTGCGTGTGTGTGCGTGTGTGTGCGTGTGTGTGCGTGTGTGTGCGTGTGTGTGCGTGTGTGTGCGTGTGTGTAGTGTGTGTGCGTGTGTGTGCGTGTGTGTGCGTGTGTGGCGTGTGTGTGCGTGTGTGTATGTGTGTGTGCGTGTGTGTTGCGTGTGTGTGCGTGTGTGGCTGTGTGTGTGCGTGTGTGTGCGTGTGTGTGCGTGTGTGTGCGTGTGTGGTGTGCGTGTGTGTATGTGTGTGTGCGTGTGTGTGCGTGTGTGTGCGTGTGTGTGCGTGTGTGTGCGTGTGTGTGCGTGTGTGTGCGTGTGTGTATGGTGTGTGCGTGTGTGTATGTGTGTGTGCGTGTGTGTGCGTGTGTGTGCGTGTGTGTGCGTGTGTGTGCGTGTGTGTATGTGTGTGTGCGTGTGTGTATGTGTGTGTGCGTGTGTGTGCGTGTGTGTGCGTGTGTGTGCGTGTGTGTGCGGTGTGTGTGCGTGTGTGTGCTGTGTGTATGTGTGTGTGCGTGTGTGATGTGTGTTGTGCGTGTGTGTGCGTGTGTGTGCGTGTGTGTGCGTGTGTGTGCGTGTGTGTATGTGTGTGTGCGTGTGTGTATGTGTGTGTGCGTGTGTGTGCCGTGTGTGGTGCGTGTGTGTGCGTGTGTGTGCGTGTGGTGTGCGTGTGTGTATGTGTGTGTGCGTGTGTGTATGTGTGTGTGCGTGTGTGTGCGTGTGTGTGCGTGTGTGTGCGTGTGTGTGCGTGTGTGTGCGTGTGTGTGCGTGTGTGTATGTGTGTGTGCGTGTGTGTATGTGTGTGTGCGTGTGTGTGCGTGTGTGTGCGTGTGTGTGCGTGTGTGTGCGTGTGTGTATGGTGTGTGCGTGTGTGCGTGTGTTGCGTGTGTGTATGTGTGTGTGCGTGTGTGTGATGTGTGTGTGCGTGTGTGGTAGTGTGTGTGCGTGTGTGTATGTGTGTGTGCGTGTGTGTATGTGTGTGTGCGTGTGTGTATGTGTGTGTGCGTGTGTGTATGTGTGTGTAGTGTGTGTGATGTGTGTGTATGTGTGTGTGATGTGTGTGTGCTGTGTGTATGCTGTGTGTGCGTGTGTGTAGGTGTGTGTGTGCGTGTGTGTATGTGTGTGTGCGTGTGTGTATGTGTGTGTGCGTGTGTGTATGTGTGTGTATGTGTGTGTATGTGTGTGTATGTGTGTGTGCGTGTGTGTGCGTGGTGTGGTATGTGTGTGTGCGTGTGTGTGCGTGTGTGTATGTGTGTGTATGTGTGTGTATGTGTGGTGTATGTGTGTGTATGTGTGTGTGCGTGTGTGTATGTGTGTGTGCGTGTGTGTATGTGTGTGTATGTGTGTGTATGTGTGTGTATGTGTGTGTGCGTGTGTGTGCGTGTGTGTATGTGTGTGTGCGTGTGTGTGCGTGTGTGTATGTGTGTGTATGTGTGTGTATGTGTGTGTATGTGTGTGTATGTGTGTGTGCGTGTGTGTATGTGTGTGTGCGTGTGTGTATGTGTGTGTGCGTGTGTGTGCGTGTGTGTGCGTGTGTGTGCGTGTGTGTGCGTGTGTGTGCGTGTGTGTGCGTGTGTGTATGTGTGGTGGTGTGCTGTGTGGTGTGTGTATGTGTGTGTGCGTGTGTGTATGTGTGTGTGCGTGTGTGTATGTGTGTGTGCGTGTGTGTATGTGTGTGTGCGTTGGCCTCGTGCAGGGGTCGGCAATCTGCGACTGCGGAGCCGCGTGCGCCTCTTTAAGGACTGCTTCGTGACGTCGTCCATTCAGGACCACACCGTCTTGTGATCACCACGTGGCATCGTGACGTCGTCCATTCAGGACCACACCGTCTTGTGATCACCACGTGGCATCGTGACGTCGTCCATTCAGGACCACACCGTCTTGTGATCACCACGTGGCATCGTGACGTCGTCCATTAAGGACCACACCGTCTTGTGATCACCACGTGGCATCGTGACGTCGTCCATTAAGGACCACACCGTCTTGTGATCACCACGTGGCATCGTGACGTCGTCCATTATGGACCACACCGTCTTGTGTTCACCACGTGGCATCGTGACGTCGTCCATTAAGGACCACACCGTCTTGTGATCACCACGTGGCATCGTGACGTCGTCCATTAAGGACCACACCGTCTTGTGTTCACCACGTGGCATCGTGACGTCGTCCATTATGGACCACACCGTCTTGTGATCACCACGTGGCATCGTGACGTCGTCCATTAAGGACCACACCGTCTTGTGATCACCACGTGGCATCGTGACGTCGTCCATTAGGACCACACCGTCTTGTGATCACCACGTGGCATCGTGACGTCGTCCATTAAGGACCACACCGTCTTGTGTTCACCACGTGGCATCGTGACGTCGTCCATTAGGACCACACCGTCTTGTGATCACCACGTGGCATCGTGACGTCGTCCATTAAGGACCACACCGTCTTGTGATCACCACGTGGCATCGTGACGTCGTCCATTAAGGACCACACCGTCTTGTGATCACCACGTGGCATCGTGACGTCGTCCATTAAGGACCACACCGTCTTGTGTTCACCACGTGGCATCGTGACGTCGTCCATTAAGGACCACACCGTCTTGTGATCACCACGTGGCATCGTGACGTCGTCCATTCAGGACCACACCGTCTTGTGATTCACCACGTGGCATCGTGACGTCGTCCATTAAGGACCACACCGTCTTGTGATCACCACGTGGCATCGTGACGTCGTCCATTAAGGACCACACCGTCTTGTGTTCACCACGTGGCATCGTGACGTCGTCCATTAAGGACCACACCGTCTTGTGATCACCACGTGGCATCGTGACGTCGTCCATTCAGGACCACACCGTCTTGTGATCACCACGTGGCATCGTGACGTCGTCCATTCAGGACCACACCGTCTTGTGTTCACCACGTGGCATCGTGACGTCGTCCATTAAGGACCACACCGTCTTGTGATCACCACGTGGCATCGTGACGTCGTCCATTAGGACCACACCGTCTTGTGTTCACCACGTGGCATCGTGACGTCGTCCATTAAGGACCACACCGTCTTGTGATTCACCACGTGGCATCGTGACGTCGTCCATTAAGGACCACACCGTCTTGTGTTCACCACGTGGCATCGTGACGTCGTCCATTAAGGACCACACCGTCTTGTGTTCACCACGTGGCATCGTGACGTCGTCCATTAAGGACCACACCGTCTTGTGTTCACCACGTGGCATCGTGACGTCGTCCATTCAGGACCACACCGTCTTGTGTTCACCACGTGGCATCGTGACGTCGTCCATTCAGGACCACACCGTCTTGTGTTCACCACGTGGCATCGTGACGTCGTCCATTCAGGACCACACCGTCTTGTGTTCACCACGTGGCATCGTGACGTCGTCCATTAAGGACCACACCGTCTTGTGTTCACCACGTGGCATCGTGACGTCGTCCATTAAGGACCACACCGTCTTGTGATCACCACGTGGCATCGTGACGTCGTCCATTAAGGACCACACCGTCTTGTGTTCACCACGTGGCATCGTGACGTCGTCCATTAAGGACCACACCGTCTTGTGTTCACCACGTGGCATCGTGACGTCGTCCATTAAGGACCACACCGTCTTGTGTTCACCACGTGGCATCGTGACGTCGTCCATTAAGGACCACACCGTCTTGTGATCACCACGTGGTATCGTGACGTCGTCCATTCAGGACCACACCGTCTTGTGATCACCACGTGGCAATGCGGCTTTTGAAATATTGAGGGGCTTTTGGGTTTTTTTCCCGAATTGGGAGAAAAATGCTCTGCTTATTTTTTTTGTCTTGCCGAACTCTGGCCTTGTGTTGCCCTGCTCTGCTCAATCCGCACGCACATAGCAAAGCTCCGATCGAACGTTCACCGAAACGTCGTGGATGACGTATATAAAAAAACGTCGTGTTGCATGTTTTCATTCCACGGATAACATTGACTCCACTGTCTCAATCGCTGCAGGGTTCTATGCAGCTCTCTGAACAAGTGCGCCTCTGTGTGTGTGTGTGCAGGGGGCTAAGCGTTAGCGGCTTTGGGCTCGAGAATAGATGAGCTGATGCGGTACAGGAAGATGTGGAGCTGTGTGGACTTGTCGTAGACTGGTGCCAAGATGGGTCTCTCTGGAGGAGGTTCGTGAATCAATCAATCTGAATTTATTTGCCAACTTCGCCCTCAATAAAGTAGGCATCGGTGCACAACACAGCAGAACGGGAACGGTACAGCAGCATATGATAACCGTCACGACCCAGGACGCTCCTGGGCAGTTGGAGGCAGTCGCTCTCCAACATCACCGGAGACGCTCACAACAACGAGCGGAGCGCCGGACGGATGCAAGGCAGCAAGTTGGCACAGCGTGGGGCACAGGTTGGCGTCTGCCAGCCATCTCAGCCAGTCAACCCATTGCACCTGGGTCTGTCCCGTGACCTCCTGCCAGCAGCGAGCATTCCACCCTTCACGTGGCCTCCGAGTACACCTAGCCTGGTACAAGCGCCGTGGTGACGTCGCCGCCACTTAGTGTGCACGGCGCGGGCAGCCGTGCGTGTTGCCCGCTCGTTATTGGTGCTCACTCGCAACCTTTTGCCCCGACAGCCTGTTGAGGGCAATCGGGGAATCATTGCCTCTGTGTGTGCAGGCATGCCGCTCGTGAGTGTGCGCGCAAGTCGTTTACAGTGCGTGTGTGTCAGTGTGTGTGTGTCTGTGTGTGTGTGTATCTGTGTGTGTGTCAGTGTGTGTGTGTGTGTCAGTGTGTGTATCTGTGTGTGTGTGTCAGTGTGTGTGTCAGTGTGTGTGTATCTGTGTGTGTGTCTTGTGTGTGTGTGTGTGTCAGTGTGCGTGTGTGTCAGTGTGTGTGTGTATCAGTGTGTGTGTCAGTGTGTGTGTCAGTGTGTGTGTGTCACTGTGTGTGTGTCAGTGTGTGTGTGTCAGTGTGTGTGTCAGTGTGTGTCAGTGTATCTGTGTGTGTGTGACAGTGTGTGTATCTGTGTGTGTGTGTCTGTGTGTGTCTGTGTGTGTGTGTCTGTGTGTGTGTATCTGTGTGTGTGTGTCAGTGTGTGCGTGTGTGTCAGTGTGTGTCTGTCTTGTGTGTGTGTCTTGTGTGTGTGTGTATCTGTGTGTGTCAGTGTGTGTGTCAGTGTGTGTGTATAGTGGGGAGCGGGGTGGAGCTGTTGGGTTCCCGCTCATAGCCAAGGTCGGTGATGAATATCTGGTACTCTCCTAGGTCGTCTCAGCCTTAAATTAGTACCTGGTGCAGCGTGTATCCAGCACATCTGCATTGGGGAGATCAAGGCGGCAGGGGTGGTGCCGGCCACCCAATACCGCGTACGCTGTTCCGGCCTTAATAGGTGCTCGCCAACAGCACGTGCCGCAACAGCCTCTTAAAGGATTTGTCTTTATCCTTATACGTTGCTATATGTGTGTATGTATGCGTGAGTTGCATGATGAGAGTATGTCAGTGAGTATGTCTGTGTGTGCGCGCGTGTGTGTGTGTGAGTAATCCGGCCCTTGACCAAGCAGAATTCTTCAGATGCGTGACCCCGGGGGGCACTGACCCGGTCATTAAGGCCATAACACAAAACATATTTCCACATGGGCCTCAATGCGGCCAGCTTCACCCCCTCCCACCTCTCTCTCCCCTTAGAGCCCACAGATCCCCCACGCTCCCAGCTCATCTCTCCCCCCCCCAGGCCGCCCCCCACCTCTCCCTCCTGCCCGGGAGGCCCCGCATCCTGCACCCCACCCCCTCGACCCCCACCCCCCACCCCCCACCCCCACCCCCTCGACCCCCACCCCCCACCCCCGCCCTGGCCTTTGTCCCCCAGGGACTCGCGGTGCCTTCGCCGCGGACGGCTCCATTGACGCGGTGGCGGTCACACGGAAGACGCCCCCCCCACCCCCCGCCCCCACCCCCCGCCCCCTCCGCCCCGCCCCCTCCGCCCTTCTTGTAATGGGGGGGGGGGGGCGGCGATTTCAAGAGTGGCTTCACAAATCGAATTTTTAGTTTCAATTCCAGTTAATCAATCACGTCAATGGTGGCCTTTATCTACGCAGGTGAGAAGTGTCCCACGGAGCTCCATTATCTGCGACCCGGGCAATGATCGGATCGGAGAGTATTCATCGAATTCATTCTACACACCAGAAAGTTGTGGGTGAGCGTGCCGTTTTTTGTTACATGTTGAATTCTTGCTGAGATATTGGAATACGATGGCCCCAGCATTTGAATGGCGTTGGGTCTGAACAGCAGCCCGCCACGCTTGGGCAGCAACCAGTGGCGCGGTGACCACATTATCAGCTCAGCGGGTGCGGCAATTGGTGAGGTGGGGCCCCCGATATTTGATTTGTATCGCACGGTCGCACCTAGGCTAATCACATCATTGAGCATTTTCATAAAAAGTAAATTGATGTCGAGGCGGCCCCAACTCGTAGCTCTGGCGACCGGGGTGTGGGGAGGGGGTCAAGGCCCCCACGCTCGTCACGCTACTGGCAAGCTACCCACAGGCGTGAGTGGCCACGTCGCTACTCCCGATACAAGAGGCCAGCGTCAGCCCGCGCCCGCAGCCTCGAGTCCGAGCAAGGAGAGAATCACCTGATCAATAAATCAGTGGAGTGTCAGAGGAAGCAAAACTAAAATCAATACTGGATAGGTTTTGAATGACCGAGATGATTGGAATAAGCACAACGATTTGAAAACAATGATGAGTGAACTCAGCTTTATAAGTGGAAGACATTTATCACAGGGCACTGTGATCGAGGCCGGCACTTATAAGAGAGAACACTTTGTTAGAGATTACAGATTCGGGAAACACAACAGCCAGGTATGGAAGAACACAATATTTAAGAAACACAGGCAAAGCACTATGATAATGCCGCATCGTTTACACAACATAGGTCAAAGTTCGAATGATCGTGCCACCACGTCATCATGGACCTCGGATCGATCCCACAGCTAAGAGAGGATTTGAGAGCAAGACAAAGACACAGATCTCTCGTATAGCCTTCACAGGATGTTAGGGCAAGTGCTTTTAGCTCGAACCTATGAAGGTTCCGCACTGGACGCGAGGGGGTCTGTGGCCAGCACCACGCCAGGACCGCCTTTGTCTCCCCAGTGGCGATATTTACACACCGCACCAGGTACTCATTTGAGGCTAGGGGAAGAGGCTCAGGACCGGTTTAGGTAATCGTCACTGGTGTTTGGCCGTGAGCGGGAATCGAACTCGGGTTGCCGGGTTCGCAGTGCAGACTATGCCACCGCGGCCGCGTGTTCTCAGGCAGATCGATACCTGGTGACCTTAATAATGATTCTTTTTAGGGTTAGATCACGTAAATATGAATGTGTCATTGAACCCAACGCCACCCGACACAGCCAATTAGTAAGGTTTGTCACGTAAACAAAACATGCCAACTCGCTACTCGTGCAGCACACCGGAGTGTTGGAGGGTAAACCCACAACATTTACAATTCGAGTTCGACGTTTCGCTGGTAATTACAACCAGTTTCATCAGGTGACAGCCAGAGTTGGATAATTTTGGTCGCGAAGGCCTACGAGTTAAACCTATTGACCCGTTATCGTGATTCCACTCTCGTTCACCCCGGAAAGCATCGGCGAGTCTCAAGACTCCCATTTCCCCGCAGGGTCCTGCCAAGTTGTCCCAGTCGGGGGCCGACGTTGCCGCGGCCGCTGCGGTGCGATCCCCAGTGAGTCATTTGCAACATTTTAGCATGAGGATGTTTGGCCAGTCCGAGTTACGTAGCGTGTGTGTTTTTTTGTTTTACCTTTGGGAGGAAACTGGAGAGCGTTGGAGGAGCTCCGTGTAGGGCAGGGGGAGAACGCACACACCGCACACACACACCGCACACACACACCGCACGCACACACCGCACGCACCGCACACACCGCACACACACACCGCACACACACACCGCACGCACACACCGCACGCACCGCACACACCGCACACACCGCACACACTGCACACACCGCACACACCGCACACACACACCGCACGCGCACACCGCACGCACCGCACACACCGCACACACCGCACACAGCACACACACTGCGCACACCGCACACCGCACACACACACCGCACACACACACCGCACACACACACCGCACGCACACACCGCACACGCCGCACACACCGCACACACCGCACACACACACCGCACACACACTCCGCACGCACCGCACACACCGCACGCACCGCACACCCGCACACACCGCACACACCGCACACGCACAACGCTGCCCGAGTCGGGAATGACCCCAGGAGCTCCTTGTTGCGAGTCACCAGTGTTACCACTGCAACACCCTAAACTAATGCTGCAAATGCATCGATACTGGTACTGCACGAAATATTTAACGAATCCACTAAAGGGAATTTAACATGCAAACAAACCTGAAAATATAACGCGATTTAATTCCGATTCGTTATTTATTACGATTACAGAATTGTAATTTTCATTCCCAATTTTTTGTTACACAGTTCATCAATCTGCTTCCCCCCCCCTCTGACTGGCAAAGGCGCCGTGTGAGTCCTCTCCCCCGGAGCAGAAATCCGCTCACAGATTCATCCGCACTCTCGCTTTCAGAACAACAACAACGCCACCAACAACAGGCGGCGAGAGCCTCGTCTCTGTGCGTTAATTGAGCGATGGGGAACTGGATGCTGGGCTGGAGGTGTTCACAGCGCACGGCGCGGATTTGGGACCCATCGCAGGCCCCCCTTCCCGCCCAGAGGTTAAACCTGGAGCTCACGTATATAGAAGAATCAACATCACGCGTTCAGAGTATTAGGCTGCTGCTATTCCCACGTGGTGCTGACGTGGTGTTCTCGTGGGCGACCGGGTGGCACAGTGGTCACACTCGTGCCCCGCAGCAAGAAGCGCCAGGGTTCGATGCCTGATTGGGGGACCTTCCTGCGTGCCACGGTGGCGAAATGTTAACTGCCTCGCCTGGTATACAGGAGGTTGTGGGTTCGATCCCAACCCTGATGCCCATATAGTTGAAGTTTGCATGTTCCCCCCGTGGTCACGTGGCTTTTTCTCTGGATCCTCCGGTTTTTCCCTTAACCTTTAGAAACGTGCGTTTAGAGTCTTTGGCTGCTATGAATGTCCACGTGATGTTATGAATGACCACGTGATGCTATGAATGTCCACGTGATGCTATGAATGTCCACGTGATGCTATGAATGACCACGTGATGAGCCGCTTTCGTTGAGCTATCATTTGTGGTCGCCAGGTCGCTTCTGAAAAAGAGCTACGTAGCTCGGTGGGCCTTACCTGGTGAAATAACAAATAGTTTAGTTTTATTTTTCATGTCCAGTCCCCCTTTAGAGGCCGCGTCTGCCGGGGCAAATACGATTGCACAAAAAAGAGTAACACTGTTACAATCGCCTTTCCACTGCATCTGACCAAAGCCAAATCTCTCCCTTGGCTAAGAATCTGTCCAGGGAAGCGTCCCCTTGCTCAAAGTGACAGCGCTCGCACACAAAATACACAAATGGGCACCTCTAAGCCAGCGGTGTAAATTCCACAGTCCTCTGACGGGGGCAGTTATCTCTTCCAGCTGTCCCTGCGGGGAAGTGCCGCTGCTGTTACGGACCCAGAGACACGAGGGGAGGCCGTACAGCAGCTTCCTCGGGTGAGTGGAGCGCCTGCTCAAGCACGGCGAGGTCTTCCTGGGCTACCCAACGTAGCGATACCACCGATAATAACAACAACAGCAACAACTACAAGTTGGGCTGTATCGGATGTGCTTGCAGCCCGGGCCGGATTCAGGCACGGGGCTTTAGGGGCTGCAATCCAGGTGCCTCCGCCAGCTGTAGGGGCCTCCAGAGATGAAGTGAAAAGTTGTTTCAATTTTGAATGCTGAATTTTATTTGTTAGCCTTATAAAAATACATTTTATTTTGCTTTCACTTTGTTTTCCTTTTGAAAATATCACTGGGGGCCTCACAGTACCTATAGCCCAGGTGCCTACACGATTTGAATCCGGCCCTGCTTGCAGCAACTTCTCGATGGACGGTGGCTGAGGCCGAGTAAGTGGACGGGACTCGCTGCGAGCCGGGGGTTCCCACTGGGCACGGGACGCCAGCTCCGTGCCGCTGGCGTTTGAGAGCGGTGGGAAGGGGGGTGGGGATGAGGAGCGGGAGAATTACGTTGGGACGGTAATGCGCTAATGCGGTAATGCGGGTATTTCCTGTTGCCTCCTATTGACTCAATGTGCCCACGTCTGTACCCACGCGGGTCGCCCGCTCAGAGAGGTCACCGGGAGTCGATCGTGCCCAGCACGGAGCCCGCACGGCTGAGATCCACGCTCGAGGCGGAGACAAAAGTCCTCGCGACGAAACGCCGATAGTCTCAATCCCGCGAGGGGGCTTCCGCCCTCATCGCCCCCCCCCTCCTCCCACTCGGATCCGTCACGCGCCCTCACTCTGTCACTCTGTCACGCGACGAGCGAGAGAGAGTGAGTGAGTTCCACGAGGGTTGGGGGCCACCGACGCAGCATCTCCAGCGCCCGACGGGTTTACTCGGAGCCACGAGGCCGCGCTGTGACCCCTGGGCCCAGCGGGGTCACTGCCGGGCGGTGGCCTCGCTCGGGCGGCACCACGGACACGAGTCGGCGTCACGCGGAGGGATTCCCACTTCGTGCGCTCGGGACGTATCGCTGCGCATCTCACGGACTCGTTTGATCCTTCGCTCGCCGCAGCGCCGCGGCCCCCCTTGATCGCCGCGGTGAGCCGAGATGCGCGCAAGGGCGCGTGCGCTCACGCTCCGTGCGAACCCGGGCCACGTGGAAGGGTCGTTACGCGACTACCAGAGACGGATCTCGACGCTCCTCAAGGGGGAACGATGCCCCCCCCCACCGCACACATTATATAAACAGAACATTCAATGAATTTCTCTGCTTAATATCAATGACGTTCAAATATTTCAGGGCATCAAGGAGGGGGGTGGGGGGTGGGGGGTGTGGGCGAACACCCCCATCCCACACCCCTCCGGATCCCCCCACTGATATCTCTACACCACACGTGACCGCATGCGAACTCATCCAAGCAAAGTAAACACGAAGAGTGCCTTGGGAGCACCGCCTTGGCCCTGCCGCGCCACCCTTCCCTCCGCACGCGGCAGCAGCAGCAGGAGCAGGAGCAGCAGCAATAGCGGCAACAGCGGCAGCAGCAGCAGCAGCGGCAGCAGCAGAAGCTCGTAACCCGAGCCTCGTGCGGCGCACGGGAATGGAGTGAATTAACAGACCCGGCCAGGAATGTAAACAACCTGGGAAGGTGGCTGGGCCTGCGCTGGGCCCCAGCGCTCTGCCAGACGAGGCCACGGAACGGCCCCGAGAGAGCGGCCAGCGAGCGACGCGAGGATGAGACGCTGTGGTTACCGCCGCGCGCTGCAATTAGCGGCGACAGCGTTCCGTAGTCACCGCTGTGCGCTATAGTCACCGTTGTGCTCTGTGGTTACCGCTGTCCGCTGCAGTTACCACTGTGGTTACCGCTGTGGTTACCACTGTGGTTACCGCTGTGTGCTCTCGCTAGCACTGTGGTTAATGCTGTGCGCTGTCGCTAGCACTGTGGTTAACGCTGTGGTTACCGCTAGCGCTGTGGTTACCGCTGTGGTTACCGCCGCGCGCTGCAATTAGCGGCGACAGCGTTCCGTAGTCACCGCTGTGCGCTAAGGTCACCGCTGTGCTCTGTGGTTACCGCTGTCCGCTGCAGTTACCACTGTGGTTACCGCTGTGGTAACCACTGTGTGCTCTCGCTAGCACTGTGGTTACTGCTGTGGTTACCGCTGTGCGCTGTCGCTAGCACTGGTTGCCACTGTGGTTACCACTGGTTACCACTGTGCGTTGTCGCTAGCACTGTGGTTACCACTGTGGTTACCACTGTGCGTTGTCGCTAGCACTGTGGTTATCACTGTGGTTACCGCTAGCGCTGTGGTTATCACTGTGGTTACCACTGTGGTTACTGCTAGCGCTGTGGTTATCACTGTGGTTACCGCTGTGGTTACTGCTGTGGTTACCGCTAGCGCTGTGGTTACCACTGTGGTTACCGCTGTGGTTACTGCTAGCGCTGTGGTTACCGCTGTGGTTATCACTGTGGTTACCGCTGTGGTTACTGCTAGCGCTGTGGTTACCGCTGTGGTTAGCACTGTGGTTACCGCTATGGGTACCGCTGTAGTTACCACTGTGGTTACCACTGTGGTTACCGCTAGCGCTGTGGTTACCACTGTGGTTACCGCTGTGGTTACCACTGTGGTTAACACTGTGGTTACTGCTAGCGCTGTGGTTATCACTTGGTTACCGCTGTGGTTACTGCTAGCGCTGTGGTTACCGCTGTGGTTACCACTGTGGTTACCACTGTGGTTACCGCTGTGGTTACTGCTAGCGCTGTGGTTACCGCTGTGGTTACCACTGTGGTTACCACTGTGGTTACCGCTGTGGTTACCACTGTGGTTACCGCTGTGGTTACTGCTAACGCTGTGGTTACCGCTGTGGTTACCGCTGTGGTTACCGCTGCAGTTACCGCTGTGGTTACCACTGTGGTTACCGCTGTGGTTACCGCTGCAATTACCGCTGTGGTTACCGCTGTGGTTACCGCTGTGGTTACCGCTGCAGTTACCGCTGTGGTTACCGCTGTGGTTACCGCTGTGCGCTGCGGTTAGCGGAGACTTCGGCCTCGAGTCGCATGGCGGCTGCAGCCAGCGACGCCTCGGTGAGTCATCGCGAGCGTTCTTCACCAGACAGACGCGACCTTTGTGAGCAGGTGAGAGAGCCCATTAAGATTACAAGTGTCTCTTGCAAGCGAGACTTGAGTCGCAAACGGACATCACAAGGCTCCTGTGTGCTCTCTGCACGAATTCCTTGCGGAATTATTTTAAAATGTCGTGTGGGAGAAACTTAGTGTCTACAAGAAATCAACACACAGGCGGAGAACACACGGCCCATTCAAAGAGAGGCCGTAGTTGCACTTTGCTGTCCTTCTCCCGATAACGCACCGCGTTATTGCATCGCGTGAGTTGGGGCATTTCACAAAAAAATCGGTGATTCACGACTCCCATCCCTGCTCCTCCCAAGTCATTGGGTTGGAGACGTTTCACCGGCCCTGACCCACTGGGGTAATCTTGGGGCAGCTGCGTCAAGCTGCGGTACCACACTCACACTGGGCAGCAGCAGCAGCACGAAAGCCTCGCTGAGTCTCAAGACTCTTTTTGCAGGAGGCTCCTGCTAACGTTTTGCAGTCGGGGGCGATGTCGCTGCTGCTGCGTTAATCCACGTTCAGTCATTTGCAGGTACATTACGCGGCATTGTGATGTTTGGCCAGTACCAGTGGCAGTGTGAGTGCGTTTAGCTTGGGGTAGGAAACCGGAGAATCCGGAGGAAACTCACGCAGAGCACGGGGAGATGATGCAAACTCTGCACAGAAAGGCGCCTGAGTCGGAATCGAACCCAGGACTTACTTGCTTTGCGGCAGCAGTGTGAGCGCGATGCCATCATGCCGCCCAAATCACCGGGACGCATGAAAACATTCCAAACCCCACAAAAAGTGAACACGAACATCTCAAATTCCCCATGGATCCCTGGGCCACAGATGTATATCTTACAAACGCGATAATGAATCCTCAAGGGCTTTCACTTGCTAAGATAAAGGACGTGACGATTGTTACGAGCAGGAAGATGCGACCACAATCGGACCAAAAACCCGGATACACATTTGTAAAAAAGAAACCACAGTTTGGTAACACGAGCATATACCACACGTGACGCTCCGGCACTTTTCCCAACAAATTGTTGAAGGCTACATGGGAGATCTTTGTCTTTGTCATCCACGCGCTTGAGCCCCCCCCCCTCTCTTGCCACGCGGCGTTCGCGGTGCAGGCTGCAGAGCCAAGTGCGCAGCTTCGGGTAATTAAAGGGGCATCTCTTCGCCACATCTGGGATGGCGGCAGCATTCATGGAGGCTTCTAATCGAGCCCTCTAATTGCTGCAGATGAAGTCCGAAGAGGGCCTGTTTATCACAATCAGCATATTAGACGCGGCGGCGGTCGATCAGCGGCCCCCGCGCGGACGCAGCGGGCGCGAGGCACGAGGAGACGCAACGTGCGGCGCCTCGCCGGTGCCGTCCACGGGGCCCGCGCGTGTCGCCAGTGGCCCCCTCGGCAGCTCCACAGCGGAGAATTTCCCTCGCGCCGTTCGTAGGGCGTGCGACTTGTGTGTGTGTGTTGAACTTCTTTCGCGCCGTACGTAGCCAGCCGCGCTAATCGTGGGAAGGACAACAAACTAAACACAAAGATAGCTGTAGAGAAATTAGTTCGTCGATCTCGATGATTTAAAAGTTCATAGCTCCAGTGGCTTCCTATGATCGGAAGGAAGAGCGTTCCAAACAAACAACTCGTGACAGACCCAACGCAGAGGACTCCCTGGGAGTTTGATCTTCCACGAAGCTGGCTCATGGCCCACCCTAAACCGCATGCACTGCACGGATCGTGGCAGTAGATGCGGATGATACGTGCTGCACAAATGGAAAATTACAAACTCTCCAGTAGTGGTGTGCGACTGTGGTCATCCAGCACAGACCGTCCAACACATAACGATGCAATGTCCCGATCCACAATGATACGAAGAAGACATCACGGCGATACACAACTCCACTGCTCCTCCTGACGCGGTTGTCTGGACTTGACCAGCTGAATGTGACGTTGCAGTCATTGCTCTGCATCAACACCAGCAGCCGTGCGACAACATCAACAACAACACTGCCCGCTGCTGCACTCCGGTCATGCTCGCAGCAGCGATGCACTTCTTTTACATAATCGAGATTGACAAACTCTCCGCTACTTGTGTTTATTTTTCCGTCCTTCCCCCGCACCTCCGATTAGCACGGCGGGCAACGTACGGCGCGAAAGAAGTCCAGCGTACGCACATCGATACACGAGCACTCAAGGTCCGCACTGGCGGCACTGACGCGATGCGCGTGCGGCTCCTGGCCACAGCTGCAGAGCTAAAAGCAGGAGGCGCGATGTGGAATCCGCTCTGCGGTGTCGACCCAGGGGCCGATGGAGTCGGTGGAGGTTCGCCCCTCGCCCCTCGCCCCTCGCCCCTCGCCCCCTCCCGCTCCGTGAAGTTCGGCAGCTTCGGCGCGGCCGCTGCGCGACTCGATCAGGGGCACAGTTTGAGAGCCCCGCGGCGGCCGCGGCGGGAAGAGCCGCGCGCATCGTCAATGTAAGCGGAGTCCGTGCGAGTTCACCCGACACGAAACCTCCTCCCCAGCGTCTCGCCCTCCCCCTGGCCCAAATCAGTTGGGGGGAGGGGAGGTGGTGCGCTGGGAGGTGAGGGTCAGGGGTCATTCAGAGTGTGCTGAAATGGCCGGTGATTAGCGCTAAGTGTTTGGTGTTTGGAGGGAAAGGAAAGAAGTGGAGGGAGGAGGGGAGGGGACTGCTTTGTACAAAAGTTCAGGCAGCAATGCGCGCGGGCAGCGGCAGGGCACTGGCAGCGGCAGGGTGTGGGCAGCGGCAGGGCACTGGCAGCGGCAGGGCACTGGCAGCGGCAGGGTGTGGGCAGCGGCAGGGCACTGGCAGCGGCAGGGCACTGGCAGCGGCAGGGCACTGGCAGCAGCAGGGTGTGGGCAGCGGCAGGGCACTGGCAGCAGCAGGGTGTGGGCAGCGGCAGAGCACTGGCAGCGGCAGGGTGTGGGCAGCAGCAGGGTGTGTGGCCGAGTACCGCTTCACTGCATCGACACCGGAGAGACAGAATGCGGGCGAGTAGTCGCGCTGCTGGAGACAGCCCTTCTCTCATAATGCCCAGGGACCCTCCAGGGTCCATAGCGCCAGCGTGGAGGAGGGTATCTCCCCGGGAACGTAGCGACTGCACTCCGTGTGACGCTACATAGCGGCCTCATGCGATAGACACTGATCTAACAGACTGTGGCCGTGACATCCCACTCTATGGACCGGATAGTGAACCCACCGTATGTGGCGCTCCTTCAAAGCAGGAGGAACAAGAGCAGAGCGACACGAACTCGCTGACCCCTCTCTCTCTCCCCTGAAGCCCTCTGGTAGAGGCCAGCAGCAGCATTGGCACCTCGCTCCTGGGCCCGTTCACCGCCGCCTCCACACGCACGAGGCGCCGTGCCGTGCGGAGCGATCGTGCGAGTTGAGCCGCGGGGCACCGCGGGAGCGGCTCTGCTCGTGACTCTTCTGTGCCCGCTGCTGAGGAGTCAACGACTCCTGGCACCCCGGAGGGATGGGGGGGGGGCGTTGGCGCTCCTCCAGAGCTCACTCACAGCGACCACGACAGCGTGGCCGCGGCGATCCGGCCAGGTGTTGTGACGTCACACGCCCGAGTGAGTGACGTCATTCAACGTGTGCGTCACGGCTGTCGTCAGATCACGCTGCTCAGTCCCGGGTTGTTGAAGGTGCAGCGTTGTCTGCGTGTCGTCTGTGTGTGTCGTCTGCGTGTCGTCTGCGTGTGTGCGAGGCCCAGGACGTTGTCAGGTGTCACTCGGCCACTGATGTTAGTCGTTGCCGGGGAATCGAACTCAGCTTGTCGGGTTCATAGCGAAGTGCGTAAATGACTGCATCACCGATTACATGTGTAAAACAAAAACATACAAAGATTTAGATAATCCTTCTAGCCTTAACAGGCTGTTGGGGCGAGTGTCATTAGCGAGCACCTGTGAAGGGATGGGTGTCCAGCACCACGCCCGACCCGCCTGTCTCCCTCGTGGCGATGTTTACACACTGCACCGGGCACTCATTTGAGGCTGAGTCGACCTCGGGGAGGCCCACAACTGGCTCAGATGATCGTCACCGGTGTTGGTGGGCTGTCGACCGCCCCCGAGTCGCGATCGGCTCGGCTCCATCCATGCTGGATGCGATTCCTCCCGGCGCGAACTCTTCCCCCCCCCCCCCGCCAGGCCGAGTTGACCTGGGTGACTCTTCACGGCCAAAGAGCAAATGATTGAGAGTCGGAAACCCGAGCTGGAGAAACAGGAACCGAAAACAAACACGGGGGGGGGGGGGGGGGGCGCGTCGCTTTAACGCAGCAACACAAACGGGCCCCTCCCCCCCACCCCCACCCCGCTCCTCGCGGTGTCCCCCGAGCACACAAACAAACACGCGCCCCCCCGCCCCCCCGCCCCGCACAATGGGGGATTAGCGGCAGCACCAGCGCCGTGTTTGCGCACCTGCGCACACGCGGCACCACCCCCGCCCCCCGCGCCCTCGGCAAGACAAAGACCCCCACCCACCCCCCACCCCCCACCCCCTTGCTGGAGTCTTAACAAACTGTGTGGGGGGGGGGGCAAGCGCTGTTTGCGAGCACCTATGAAGGGAGGAACGGCGCGCACGTGGTGGGGGGGGGGGGGCAGCACCACGCCCAGCCGCCTTTGTCTCCCCCAGTGGCGATGTTTACACACCGCACCAGGTACTCATTTGAGGCTGAGTCGATATAGGGGAGGCCCATGACCAAATTCAAATAATCGTCACCGGTGTTGGCCGTGAGCGGGAATTGATCTCTGGTCGCCGGGTTCGTAGCGCAGTGTGCTAACCGCTTCGCCTACACACACACAGTACGCTCACCAACAACAACAACAGCAGCCACTAAGTGGAGGTGACGTCGCTAACAGCGCTTGTGCCAGGCTAGGTGTACTTTGAGGCCACGTGAAGTGTCGAAGGCTCGCTGGCAGTAGGTCACGGGACAGACCCTGCAGGTGTTCTGTGTTAACTGCTTGAGATGGCTGGCACAAGCACCGCCTGTGCTCTCTAATGTGCTAACTTGCTCCGCTCGTTGAGAAACTCATTTTCCACGATGGCCTTGTGACCCCGAGACAAGGCCCCCCCCCCCACGTCGGTGCGGAACACCGAGGTGGGTCAAAGGTGAGAGGCCATGAGTGGAATGCCACCCTCTCACCTGGCCAGCGCACACCTGTGCCCTCGCCATGAGAACGGAGCTGCGCTGCAGAAAAAAACAACGATGCCGGTGATGATGATGACGATTGTGGGGGTAGCTGGAAGCTGCTTGGGATTTGTGTACAAAACTCCCCCTGCATGTTCTGTAGAGGGCCCGGGCATGATCCTCTTCTCCATCATCATTTCGCAAAGTATGCCCCAAGAAATGTGTATTTGACCAGGTGAGGCCCACTGAGCTATGTAGCCCTTTTTTCAGAACCGACCTGGCCACAAACGATAGCTCAACGAAGTGGCTTATCACGTGGAAATTCACAGCAGCAAAATACTCTAAACTCATCATTATAAATGTGGAGGGAAACCCCGGAGAAAAATCCACGCGACCACGGAGAGAGAGACACGCACACTCCAAATATACAGCAGGCGTCAGGACCTGGATTGAACCCACGACCTCCTGTACACCAGGCGAGGTAGTTAACATCTCCTAGCCACTGTGGCGCCCGAGTCTGACAAGGTGGCGCGCTTTCGCCAGAGTTACAGGCAGGGACCATGAGAAGACGCCGGGCGAAATTTTGATTGGAAAAATCAACGCGTAACATGAACCATTTTACCAAGTTAGCAAAAGCAAATACTTTTCTCCTTGGCAAGGTATTTATTTGCATGAAATTTGACGGGCAGGAGCACAATAAATAAGTCGGTGGATGTTTGGATGGATGCACGAAAGGGTAAACAAACAGCGAGTGGACATGCAAGGACGCGGTGCCACAGTGACTGCTCAGCTACGAGGCACGACATGAGGGTCCCACGCCCACTCCACCCCCACCTCACCGGCCCTCTGCGTCATCGCCCTCGCGAGAATGAAGATAATCACGGGAGACACCTGCACACCAACGCCGTGCCGCGCGGGTCGCCCGGGGCAACCTCCCAAATTACCGCTCATCTTTGCCGTCGGTTACAAGGGCGGGGGTTGAGGGCGGTGGGGTGGGTGGGGGGCGGTCACAAATTGTGCTGAACCATTCTGATTAATAAAAAAAAACCCTCAATAAATACGTAAATAAACGAAACATTGTCCGTGGCGCTCTTCAAGCGCGTTTGGCTCGGGTTCACACGCCCCGCTCGGGAGCCGCGCGAGGCGCCCCGCGCCTCGCTGGCGGTGACCAAACGTCGCGGCCACGTCCGTGCCAGCGCGCTGTGCGCAGGGCGCCATTGACAGCGGCCTTGTCTCCTTTTCTATGGACATCTCTAAAATGAAATTGTTTCGAACAAACTTTCACGAATATTTGTTCTTTGCTCGTATTTTTTTTTCTTGGTTCCTGAATGTGCCCTCGGCGCCCGGTGACAAGATACAGAATCCATTCGCACTAATGAACCATCAGCAGAAGCCGATGTAACAGAACTACGTCTGAGATCACGGCCAAATGATGTGTGGTCCACGCAGCAGATGACAGCCACCCGCTGTACGTCTGAGATGGCCATCGCCAGGGAGCGAACCCGATATGTTTTATGCACAGAGCTGGAAATGTTGCCAAACGAAGTGCAACACCAGATTGAATGTGATGGGTTTTTATTTTTTGCGTGATCATTGGTGGCCTCGCTGGTCCCATCAAGTCGCTGCACGTGAGAACCCGGTTGAATCACTGGCGGCTGCTGCATCTGAGCGCTAAACTTAGCCACCTACTCATAACCCGACCATCCCTGCGAACCTGAACTAGCCATCATCAATGTGACCCATTCTCAAGACCAGAGAATTGTTTCACTGGGACAGCATATATTACTTTAAGTGTCGTGAGAAAAGGGATAAATAAATACATGTTGACGATACACGATTAGTGTGGTGACGTCACTGATCGCGAAAGCGTAGGCCTATTTGGGGTCTCATCACAGCATCTTTGGATTTCAAACTTATTGTGAAACTGCCTTCCCGTGGCGGCGAGGAGGTGCCATACCCTGGCTCGCCAGCAGAGCGCAGTGCAGCAAGTGGACTAATCGCCAAGCGTTTCCATCATTACGGGGATAGAGTGTTTTCCCCTCGCGCGCGTAGGCTTTCTCACTCGCATGAACAACTCATTAGTCGGGGCTGCAAACATCCAACAACCCAATGCAGCAGCAGCAAGACTCTCCATAAACAAGACTACTACGACTCAGCATGGCTCTCCTGGATAACTATAGTCAAACTATTATTATCGTTCCATTATCTTTCGTCCTCCAGAGTTAGTCGAAGGGGGGCGGGGAACCGGCCTTGCGAGTCACTCACGCCAGAGAGAGATCTGAGCTGCCGAGCGGCTTGCTGCATTGAAGACGCAGCTCGTCCGTCCTGTGGGCCTCATTCTCAACATCTCTCGAGGTGGCGCTTCCAGGCGGAATCCGCCCACGTGGTTTGTGCTTTTCTTGAGCGACTCACCTCCCCGCGTGCAACCTACGAATGCTCCACGCTTTGCTGTCAACTCTCGCACTGCGCTGGGACCCTTCGCTGCAGCCCCTCTCCCCCTCGCTGCTGTTGCTGTAACGTCCTGGCGTCTATGACCGTCTCCGTACGAGTTCTTGGACGCTACTCGAGGCGCCGTACATATGTTCGTTTGTTTGTTTCCCAGTCCGCTTGTCCTGGTGGCGATCGCGGCCCTACAAATGTGAGTCGTGATTTTGAGGTATGGTTCGAGCACTCGTGTCCACCGGCTTCATTTTGAAATAGCTCCAGCCTAACTCTGAAAATCACACTGAGATACATTGCCGCATAATTATGTAATTTTCTCCTGCCTCAGCGGTTCGCCTGCTGTATATTGTTTCACCTGAAGACGATTGCTCATTGTTGCGATCGAAACGTCGTGATTTGTAAAAAATAAATTTCTATCTACGTGACTTTACCGAAAGACCCAAAGCGTATGAATTCCTGCAGTCACGAAAGCTTCGAGTCAATGTGTAATTCCAATCGAAATAATAATAAATACGAGTTATAATTATACGTTGATTCGCATACTGCGCGATGGTTGTATTCGCTGCTTTGATTTCGCTGCTCGGGCAGGAAGAAGGCATTGGCTTAAACCGGTGCTGCAATTTTCAGAGCGGCCAACAGATCCCTTGGCAGATTTCAATTCGGGTTAATGGGTTACAGATTTACGTCGATTTAAATTACAGCGCTCGGTGAAACTGCGCGGACCAGCAGCAGTCGCGTTGAACGACGCCGCGGCCCCCGCGCGAGGAGCCCCTTCCTCACCGCCCACGGGACCGGCCCGTGGACACGTCGCTGGGCCCCGGGCGAGCCCCCAGGTCCGGACAAGTGGTTCGCGTTAACACCGCTCGCTCGCTCGCTCGCATCGCATCGACTGCGGCCGCGGGCAAGGAGGCCCGCGGGGATGACCCTGCGTCGCAATTCCATCAGCGGCCTCTTTTTTTACCTCTTGCGCAAAAAAGTACCCCGATAATGATGATGATAATGAGACTCGCGCTTAAATGTTATGATTTGAGACGAAACGGCGCGTTACGGATTCCTCAAAGCGACGGATAACACGCAGCTATACGGCGTGCAATTCTTGGTGTTCAGCAGTGAAATGACAGGAAATGTCAAAAATGAAACAAACCACAGGCGCGCGCGCACGCACGCACACACACGCGCACACACACACACGCATACACGTGCGCGTGTGTGTGTGCGTGCGTGAATCGAAGAGCTTTCTGAAACGAAGATACGGCAGTAGTTATGCAGCAGTGACGCAGTAGTTACGCAGTAGTTACGTCAGTAGTTACGGCAGTAGTTACGCAGTAGTTACGCAGTAGTTACGTCAGTAGTTACGGCAGTAGTTATGTCAGTAGTTATGTCAGTAGTTATGTCAGTAGTTACGGCAGTAGCGATGGCAGTGGCCGCAATGTGAGATCAACACGGAGACAACCGAAGAGCTCTGACACCGTCTGACGGGAGCGGCTCTGCTGGCGATCCCGAGGGGCCCCGGGCTCCTCGCAACCGACCCGGCGATCAGCGCTTCCAGACAACACCGTGAGTCACACACCCAGACGTCCACGTCACTTGGCACGGACGCCTTCTCTCCACAAAGGGCTCGTGCGGATTGTGTTGTGAACGTGCTCTCCTTGACAAGGGCCGTCTCATCGTGCGTGGGGGGCCGGCAGAGGGAGAACGATCGATCTGCAAAGAGTCATCGTTATCCACAGGCCCGCTGCACATCCGTGTCACCGAGGCTGTCCATTCGTGTGCCACGGTGGCGAGATGTTAACTACTTCGCATGGTATACAGAAGGTCGTGGTTTTGATCCCGACCCTGCCGCCTATATAGTTTGAGTTTGTGTGGTCTGTCTGCACGAGTTCGCGTGAACATTTCTTCTCGTCCTCTGGAATTTTCCTCTACATTTATGAACATGCGTTTAGAGTATTTGGAATTTGGCTGCTGAGCTATCATTTGTGGCCAGGTCGTTTCTGAAAAAGAGTGATATAGCTCAGTGGACCTTACCTGGTAAGATAAAAAGAGTTATACTCTTTGGTTCTTTCGGTAAAGTCACGTAGGTAGACATACAATACAAATAAATCACGACGTTTCGATCGCAACACAAGCAATCGTCATCAGGTGGGACAGCTACAACAAGAAAAAAGCTGCTGTGAGATCAACACGAAGACAACCTAAGAGCTCTGACACTGCTGTTTTTTCTTGCTGTAGTTGTCCCACCTGATGATGATTGCTTGTGTTGCGATCTAAACGTCGTGATTTATTTTGTTTTATTTCTACCTACGTGACTTTACCGAAAGAAGCAAAGAGTGTGGATTCCTGCAGTCACGAAAGCTTCAAATCAAGATTAGTTGATATTTGAAGTTTGCATGTTCCCCCCGTGGTCGTATGGATTTGTCTACGGCTCCTGTTTTATCTCCACACGCGCTTAAATGATGTGGCTACGGTACATATCCACGTGATAAGCCACTTCCTTGAAACTATCATTTGTGGCCAGGTTGCTTCTGGCAAAGAAGTTATAACTTAGCGAACCTTACCTCGTAAAAATAAAAACATAAATAGTTTATATGCCGTGGAGCTGCCGCCGATCTCCGCTCGTCCGGGCCACGGCGCGGTTCAGACGAAGTGGCCGCGTTAGTCAAACGGATCCAATGAGCGGGGATCCAAGCAAACAAAGAAAAAGGGAAGAAGTTGTCGCGGAGGCAGAGGGGACGGGATCGGGTTTGGGGGGAGGAGGGGGAGGGGGGCAGCCGAACGCGGCGCCCTGATTTTGTGTGGGATTACTTGGATGAGGCGAGGAATTGGATTTGAAGACGCGCTGTGTCTTGACCCTGCCAGAGACACCTGCAGGTGAATTTAATCAGCGATCAGTAAATGAGATTCTGCCCGCTTAATGGCGAACGCTCTCCCACTCACGAGGTCCCAGCGAGTTGGTAATCACGGCGCGCGGGTTTGCCGCATTCTGCGTCCGACTGCCCGATGCAAATGATGATTATTATTATTTCGATACCGGTATAGCGATGCGGTTCCGTATAACAGAGTTGCAGATGTCGATCAACCTAACCAAGTGTGCGGTGGCGAGGTGAGAGTTCATGTTCAACGTTGCTGTGAATCGCGAATCCCTCGCGGCACGCGTGGTAGAGATCGGTCTCGGTTCCTGCGGGTGTATTACGAATATTTCGTGGGTGGGTAACCGGGTTCGGTTTACCAAGCCCCCCACCCCACCTGTTCAGAGTCTAACTCAGGCGGCCCCGGAGATAACCGGGAGAATGCCCCCAAAGATACGGCCAATTCAGAATCAGAGTTTGTGTATCTCTACTGGAGGAATCCTATGCGCTACTAAGTTCGTTTTCGCAGATGTCCAGTCGTGGAGTGTGGGAACGCTACAACCGCTGTGGTGAGATCCCGAGGCAGGAGGCAACGGGTGGCAGAGGCGTGCAGATGGGGACCGCAGCTCTCTCTCCCCGTGGCTCGGAGTGGCCGGCAAACTCCCCGGAGCGAGAGGTCGGAGTTCACTCGGCGCCTTTAGCTCCCCGCTGCTAGAAATACACTCACGCTCACGCGCGTATGTATGCACGTTGAACTTCGTTCGCACCGTACGTAGCCAAACGTGCGAAGCTCAGGTGGGGAGCCAGTCACGGGGAGACACGGGAAACTTTCAAAGACAAAGATCCCCCAGATAGCTTTTTACAGGCTGTTGGGGTAAGTGCTGTTAGTTAACACATACAAAGGCCGACAGCATATCAGGGAATAGGCGGCAAGCACCACGCCCGACCGCCTTTGTCTCCCTAGTGTTGATGTATTACACGCTGAACCATTTCAGGTTGAGTCGACCTGGGGGTGGCCCGGGATCGGTTCAAGTACGCACTGTCACTGTTGTTGATCGTGAGCGAGGATCGAACTATGATCGTCCGGATTCGTAGCCCTGAGCGCTAACCACTGCACCACCGCTCCCCACAAAGATCCCACGTATAGCCTGAAGAGACTGTTGGTGAAACTGCTGTTCGTAATCAGCGATGACAGCCGGTACAGCACACGAGGGGGTGGCTGGTCAACACCTCAACAGTGGTGATGTTTATACACCACATCAGGTACACACTCATTTGAGGCTGAGTCGACCTAGGGGAGGCCCACGACCGGTTCAGATTTACCGTCACCGGCGTTGGCCGTGAGCGCGAATCGAACTCGGGTCGCCGCACACAAACAGAGACATTGCAAGCAGCCGTTCGCTCGCGGAGCGGCGCTCCCTTCGCGAATCACAAAGCGACCCGGGGCACACAAAAGAGAAGGCGATGCGTGGCTGCTGCTCAGGGCGGTGCAGGGCTGTTGTTACGAGCACCGTTGATATTTTACTGCTCCGAATATATATGAGGCTCGGTGTCAGAAGTGACGCCGTGGGAAAACGTCCCAGGCGTCCCCCCCCCACGTCCCTCCTCCCTCCCTGAATCTCCACCCCCCCCCCCACGCCCCCCATCCCCTCCCCCCGAGGAGCTTTTAGTGCTTCTCGTGTTTTTTATTCCAACTTTCTGTTGTTATTTTTTTTACAACAACAAAAACAATCCGCATGTTTCATGCTCTCGGCGGCACACTCGTCCTGCTGTTTGGCTCTGCACCGCGCGCTGGGCCACACGCAGCGCCACCGCCACCCCCCTCCCTGCAGCGCCACAGGTGACGAGATGTTGACTACCTCGACAGGTACACAGGAGGTCGTGGGTTCGATCCCGACCCTGACGATTTCTGCTGTACATTTATAGTTTGCATGTTCCGTCTCTCTCCCCCCGTGGTCGCGTGGAATGTTTTCCGGGTCCTCCAGCATTTCCCTCCACATTTAGAATCAACATCACGCGTGGAGAGAATCTGGCTGCTGTTAATTCCCCTACGACAAGCCACTTTGTTGCGCTATCATGTGTGGTGGCCAGGTCGCTTCTGAAAAATATCAACAGAGCTCAGCTACATGTTGTACAATACATCGTGAATGGTGATATACCGTTCACGATATATCGTGTTAGACCGACATTATAGGGTTAACCCCTCGTCTCGAACCGATCGACAGATGCATTGGTGCGCTGGGTGTGCGCATCAACCATCATTGTGCCGTTCACCCAAGGCAGCCTCAGCGAGTCTCAAGACCCCTTTTCAGGAGGGTCCTGACAACATTTCTCCGCGAGGGAACGACATTGCTGCCGTGTGTAATCCCATATTAGTAATTTTCACGTAATATGTTTAACCATTGGGATGTTTGGCCATTCTTGGGAGGAAATAGAAGGAGCTGGAGGAAGCGCTTTGTGGAACAGGAGAACTTACAAATTATTGACGCACATTTAACACGCCGCAGGCTTTCGTGACGAATATTACGATTCGTGATTGATGTTTTGGGGGGGTCAGATCGCGTAAGTCAGAATCGGAATCTTTATTTCGACCGGAGAAATCCGATGAGCTATGAAGCTCTTTTTCACTGATGTCCAGTAGGGGCGGGTCATGACCAGGAGTGTGAAGCATAGGAAAGGTAAACAAATCACTCAAAATGAATACACTTAAAAACTAAACTTTTTAGCTTTTTTACAGCGATATCATTATTTGCCGGAAGCGACCAGACCACAAATGATAGCTCAACAAAGTGGCTTATCACGTGGGAATGTAATTGGGCTATATCGGGTGGAGGATGGTGCACCATACATATTCTACTTACGAGATCAGACGCAACAATCGAGGAAGATCCACAGAGAGAGGCACCCTAGTCGGGAATCGAACCGGGACCCTTCCTGCTGATTTGAGGCCACGAGCGTCACCCATGCGCTGCCGCCACCCCGAACCACGTGCGGTGTGTGGTCCGCGCGGGTCGGTGAGCGAGTGAGTGTGCGAGAAGGTGAGTGAGTGAGTGTGCAGGTGAGTGAGTGAGGGAGTGCGTGGGTAGGTGAGTGAGTGAGTGTGCGAGCAGGTGAGCGAGTGAGTGTGCAGGTGAGTGAGTGAGTGAGTGTGCGAGCAGGTGAGCGAGTGAGTGTGCAGGTGAGTGAGTGAGTGAGGGAGTGCGTGGGTAAGTGAGCGAGTGTGCAGGTAGGGGAGTGAGTGAGTGAGGGAAGGCGTGGGTAGGTGAGTGAGTGAGTGAGTGTGCGAGTGGGTGAGCGAGTGAGTGTGCAGGTAGGTCAGTGAGTGAGGGAGTGCGTGGGTAGGTGAGTGAATGAGTGTGCGAGCAGGTGAGCGAGTGAGTGTGCGAGCAGGTGAGTGAGTGAGTGTGCAACCAGGTGAGCGAGAGAGTGTGCAGGTCGGTGCGTGAGTGAGTGAGGGAGTCCGCGCGCGAGTAGACGATTGCGTGCAGGCAGGGGCGGGAGTGACTGAGTGCACGTGTATGTGAATGAGTGCACAGATAGGTGAGTGAGTGCGTGCGCAGGTAGGTGAGTTAGTGCACGGGTAGGTGAATGAGTGCGTGGGTAGGTGAGTGGGTGAGTGAGTGAGTAGGTCAGTGAGCGCGCGCACATGCAGGTGAGTGCGCGCGTGGGTAGGTGAGTGGGTAATTGTGCGAGTCGGTGCGTGAGTGCGCGGGCAGGTGAGAAGGGGCGAGTGAGTGCGCGTCGCCTGTATCCAGGCGCGAGGGGGGTCTAGACCGCGAGTTCCTTGGCTGTGAGTGTCACTGCATGCGCGTTGTTTGCAGAGGGAGCGGGCAATCTCCGGCACTGCAGTTCCAGTGGCTCGGGGTTCAATTTCCTCCAATTAAAAGGCAAAACAAAAATCAATTGACTTCTAATTGGTTGCTATTCTGAGTCGGACATGCAGCAGCAGCACAGGCGTTAACGAATGCGCACCTGGCGGAGCGTTCATCATTGTGTTGAATTGTGGCGTTAAATTGTGATGTTGAATTGTGGCGTTAAACTGCGATGTTGAATTATGATGTTGAAATGTTGTGTTAAATTGTGATGTTGAATTGTGATGTTGAAATGTTGTGTTAAATTGTGATGTTGAATTGTGATGTTGAATTGTGGTGTTAAATTGTGATATTGAATTGTGATGTTGAATTATGATGTTCAATTGTGATGTTGAAACGTTGTGTTAAATTGTGATGTTCAATTGTGATGTTGAATTGTGGTGTATAAATGTTGTGTTAAATTGTGATGTTGAATTGTGACGTTGAACTGTTGCGTTGAACTGTGGTATTGAATTGTGATGTCGACTGTTGAATTGTGTTGACAGAGGCGGCCGAGCGAGGAGGCTGCGGGACGCCCAATTCGTCCGGAGATGGACAGCGGCCGCGGCTCGTGCGCGTCTCGATGTCGCGACGCTTACGACGTCGGGAAATAAATCAATACGGAGCAAGGTGTGTGCCAGTAATTCCACGCGAGTAAGTGAGGAGAGAGGGGGGGGGGTATGTCATCTCTATCGGCCACTGATCCTCCAGCTGTGGTTCTGTTGGGGAAACTTGTCCACGTGGGCACAGGCGGGAGTCCAGCAACTTACCGAGCGGGGAGGAAAGGGGAGCGGCTCGGGACCAGAATCGTCGAGCTTCCTCATAAGCCGGGCAGTGCTGTTGACAGACGCGTGGAGGTTGGAGTCACGATGTGGCTAATTCCTTAAATTAGTTTGAGGCTTGAGGGCCTCCAATGCTCACTGGAAGGACCTCCTGTTAGATACACTTCGCATTTGTTTCGTGGACGGACTGAGAATTCCACTCTTTCACAGGTGGGGGGGGGGGGGGGGGGGTTAAGAGGTCACACGGACCAGCAGCAGGAAGGGCGTTGGCCCGCTTGTCTGCAGGGGTTCGCGGTTTGATTTCGGATGGACGCCCTGGCTAATACTCGGCGCCACGGTGGCGAGATGTTAACGTCCTCGCCTGGTTTTCAGGAGGTCTTGCGTTCAATCCCGACCCTGACGCATGTTGCTGTATGTTTGGAGTTTGCATGATCTCCCCGTGGTCGCGTGGATATTTTTTAGGATCCTCCGGTTTTTTTTCTTCCACATTTAGAAACATGCGATTAGAGTATTTGGCTGCTATACATTTCAACATGATAAGCCAGTTCGTTGACCTATCATTTATGGTCAGGTCGCTTCTGAAAAAATATCTAAAAAGTTCCGTGGGCTTTACCAGCTAAAATAAAAAATGGTCTAGTTATAGATTAATACTCACGGTTATATTTTCCTAAAAATACAACGTGCCTTCTGCTTCACGGGAGGCCTTAAAGATTCCCTGACGTTAGTGGAGGTCATTGTGTGCCGACGTCACAGTCCAAAGTTGCCAAACTCAAAACGACGCTCGCGAACTACTCAATGGGGATGACGCACAGCGGCGACATCGCTACACGACTGCAGACTCGGTGCGCGTGGAACACGGCGGCAGCGCCTCCATGCGCGGTTCTCGCTTCGTGCCACACGGGGACAGCTGCCGACGGGGGTGCCCCTGGGATAGACGACAGAAAGCAACGTCGTCACCCTACTGTGGAACTCGCACAGACCGCGTCTGCGAACACACGGCGGGGCCTTCCTGCGCGATGATCGCCCACGCGCTGTCGAGAACGACGGCGCGATCACCGAGTGCAATGCATTGGTATGAATCCGCACTCCCTCTGGGATGTAATGGGATAAGCGGCACTGTTGATGAATGGCATCTCCACTTCTCACCTCGTCAACTCTCCCCCGGCTGACACCCCTCCCTCCCTCTCACCCTCTCACCCTCCCCCCCTCCCTCTCACCCTCCCTACCTCTCACCCGCACCGCAGTCCTCTCAGCCTCTTCCCCGCGCTCTCTCTCTCTCCTCAGCCACAATTGTTTTGTCTCCTGAAAAAATATAATTCTCTTCGCATTGATCACAAATCCCCCGCACCATCCCTTCCCCCTCCCCTCCTCCCCTCCCCCCGGCTCTCCTGTGCATCACGCACAGCGCCATGAGCTGCCATCACATTTAAGAGTTTCTTTTTTTTTTTTTTATAAATCCCAGCCGTGCCGTGTTGTTGAATTGCATCGATCTGGAGGACCCAGTGGTCAATAGATTAAACACTCTGTCATGTCGGCGATGAAACCAAACACCTCGTTTAATTCATAACAGGGCTGTGATGGGGTCATCGCGCAGGGCTGCAGCACTGGAGTAAAAGTAATGATGATGATGATGACATTGACGCACGCACGAGATCCTCACGGAATCTCAAGAATCGTTTGCAGGAGGGTCCCGCGTTGGCGTGTCGATTTGAAGCAGATATTTGCCCGTGGGAGGAAACCGGATTACCCGGAGAACACTCATCATCATCATCAGCCATGTTCATTCCACTGCTGAATGAAGGCTTCCCCGATGTCACAGCCACCTCCAACGATCCTGCGATTCCAACATCCATCCAGCAGCTGCACACCAACTCATCTAATCGTCGCTCCATCTCGCGTTCCGTTCCTTGCCATTGAGGAACTCTCCAGAGGTTCACACGGACTGGCTCGTGAACCCATTTTCAATCTCCTGGCTACACCACGCATATGTATGTGTTTCTCTCTATGTATCTCTGTGATATCTGTCTCTGCTTATATGTCTGTCTATATGTCTCTGGTTCTGTGTTTTATCTCTCTATCAAATTTAGCATTCTCAGGAAGAACGTAATCAACCAGGTAGGGTGTTGACTGTTATGTTATCCGACTCTCTGTTGTATTACATTACATTTCTAAGTATACTGGATTTGTGTTTCTATTTCATTTATACCTGATGACGATTGCTTGCGTTGCAATCTAAACGTCGTATGCTAGTATTTAATTTATTATTTTATCTTTATACGTGACTTTACCGAAAGAACCAAAGAGTCATTCCTGCAGTTACGAAAGTTCCAAATTAAGTGTACACCACGCAGCCCAGCAGGGTTGGGAGTTTCACGCAGCTACGCTATCCGCCAACCCTCGCCTCGAAAGCGCTGCATCACCGGGGGGCGCGCCTGTTCCTCGGCGCACGTGCGATGCGATGCGTGCGATGCACGTGCGTGCGCGTGCGTGCGATGCGCGTGCGTGCACGTTTCGGTACCCGGTGATTCGCGCGTCCAGAGTCTGACTGAACACGTGGACGTGAACGTGCGTTTAAAACTGCGCAACCAAATTTGAACGAACGAAATTCACAGCAATAGCGCGCCCACAATCACCGCCCCCCACTCCCCCACTCCACGCAGTCACGCAGACCCCGACACTCCCTCCTCAGGATCACCAATCATTGCCTCCTCGCTACGGCTACCAAACACCTGGGAGGCTCAACCAGGACAACCTGGTGACGCTGGCAGCCCCTCCGGCGCTCCGTCAGTCCCGCCTACTTTTGTATAACCACGCCAACTCAATCACTAGCCCCCTCCCAGCTCCCTCCGCCTACTGGTCACGTAGCCCCGCCCACTGCCCAGGTAGCCCCGCCCACTCCGCAGGTAGCCCCGCCCACTACTCAGGTAGCCCCGCCCACGTCTCGGGTAGCCCCGCCCACTACCCAGGTAGCCCCCCCACTACCCAGGTAGTCCCGCCCACTACTCAGGTAGCCCCGCCCACTACCCAGGTAGTCCCGCCCACTACTCAGGTAGCCCCCCCGCCCACTACTCAGGTAGCCCCCCCCCCCACTCCTCAGGTAGCCCCCCCCACTCCTCAGGTAGCCCCCCCCCACTACCCAGGTAGCCCCCCCCCACTCCTCAGGAAGCCCCCCCTCACTACCCAGGTAGCCCCCCCCCCCACTACTCAGGTAGCCCCCCCCACTACTCAGGTAGCCCCCCCCCACTCCTCAGGTAGCCCCCCCCCCCCACTACTCAGGTAGCCCCCCCCCCACTCCTCAGGTAGCCCTCCCCCCACTACTCAGGTAGCCCCCCCCCCACTACTCAGGTAGCCCCCCCCACTACTCAGGTAGCCCCCCCACTACCCAGGTAGCCCCCCCCACTACTCAGGTAGCCCCCCCCCACTCCTCAGGTAGCCCCCCCCCACTCCTCAGGTAGCCCCCCCCCACTACTCAGATAGCCCCCCCCCCACTCCTCAGGTAGCCCCCCCCCCACTCCTCAGGTAGCTCCCCCCCCACTCCTCAGGTAGCCCCCCCCCACTACTCAGGTAGCCCCCCCCCACTACTCAGGTAGCCCTCCCCCACTCCTCAGGTAGCCCCCCCCCACTCCTCAGGTAGCCCCCCCCCACTCCTCAGGTAGCCCCCCCCCCACTCCTCAGGTAGCTCCCCCCCCACTCCTCAGCTAGCCCCCCCCCTACTCCTCAGGTAGCCCCCCCCCACTCCTCAGGTAGCCCCCCCCCACTCCTCAGGTAGCTCCCCCCCCACTCCTCAGGTAGCCCCCCCCCCCACTCCTCAGGTAGCCCCCCCCACTCCTCAGGTAGCCCCCCCCCCACTCCTCAGGTAGCCCCCCCCCACTCCTCAGGTAGCCCCCCCCCACTCCTCAGGTAGCTCCCCCCCACTCCTCAGGTAGCCCCCCCCCCACTCCTCAGGTAGCCCCCCCCACTCCTCAGGTAGCCCCCCCCCCACTCCTCAGGTAGCCCCCCCCCACTCCTCAGGTAGCCCCGCCTTCACCTGCAGCATGAGCCTCACGCGCAGCTCCCTTCCCATCGCTGCAGTGCGCCAGCGACGGGGAGGGGACGGGCCCCGCGTTCGTCTCGCTTCCTCACCCTCCGTCAGCCCCCGCGAGTCGCTCCGGACCCCCCCCCACCACTCCACCACCCCACCCGGTCCGCGCGATGTAAACGATGCCATTGATCACCCGCGCTCACGCTCATCGGCAGGGCCCCCCCACCCCCCCCCTCCGTCTTTCCCGTCCGGACTCAAGTCACAAAATTTACCGCGGTGTCGTCCCTCGCTGCTGCCCGCGCGCCCCGCTGGAGATTTACGCGACGCTCTCGTCTCGGCCCAACAGCGGCGCTCCGTCAGCGCTGCGTCCGCGCCGATTTGCGATGCAGCCTGAGCGTTGTTGATGTCTCGCATCATCAATGCCTCCACGGGGAGCTGCTCGCAAGCGGGCGGAGAGGGCCTGCAGGAGTTGGGCACAGAGGAGGTGTCTGAGGCCGCGAGTGAACATCGCCGTCGTCGGGGGGGGGGGGGGGGGGCTGTCTTCCTACCACCTGTGGTTGTGTGAAGTCCCGGGTGCTGATCACTCGGGGATATCCTCGCTGCCCGTGTCTCGAGTCACTCTGGCACGACCGCTAATCCGTGTCAGCGGCGTCCACAGGCCGGTCGGTGCCCTCGGCCACGTTCGATTCGGAGCCTCCAAGGGGCTGACCCACTCTCCTCCTCCTCCTCCATCGCAATCTCCTCTTGTGCAATCACAGCTGCAACACTTCCTTGCCACGCTCGTTCAAGTTGCTCGCCCACCCTTCAATCAAACTCCCAGCGTCCTCCCACACGCAACAGCTCTCATTGAGCAGCCCGCCGCTCCGTTTGTACGCGTGTAAGTTGCACTTCTTTCGCACCGTACGTAGCCAGACCGCGCCGATCGGAGGTCTCCGTGCGTTAGCAGACGCCACGGCGAGACAGCGAGGCCCGCGCGCTGTCTGCGTCGTGAGCCGTCGTGGAAAGGAACGGAAAGTGATTTATTTTTGGGGGAGGTAGAACGCAAAATGACGATCGGCGTCGTTGTAAGCGACAAAGTGAATTCAATGCATTCAATCTTTGTACTTTAATTGCTACATTGTGGTTCTTTTAACTCGACGCTGAGTGAGCTGAAACACCAATCATCATCGTCGGGTCGTTAAACGCGTGTCCACCACGTGATGCATTCGTTTGTTTAGCCAGGTCGGGTGGTGGAGGGTTCTTCAACGACACGCAATTGTCCCGTTCATTACGTGGCCCAACCCAAACGTCAGGAAAGAATCATCCTATCTTCATAGCGCCGTCGCCCTCCGAGAATCTCACCCAGATCCGAGAGAACGCTGCTGGCGAACCGAGCGTAACAGCGCGGCCGTCCAGATCAAACAGCGCCCTCTCATTCGAGACCCGGACACCGCAGCCCCCTGGCTTCGACATTCCGCGTCGAAGACACCAGCGCGACCATGACCGCATCACAACACCACCGTCGTGTCGATTCCCGCATCCCCTTCGTGAAGGGGTTATTACACGCGAGCCACACGAGTGCGCCATGCGATCCAAGCCATGGACCGGGTGCAGTCAACCGCTGTTGGTATAGTCTGCGCTCCTTCGACGTCGGAGGGGGGGGGGGGCAGCAAAACAGCACGACCTCTCCCTCTCTCGCATGAAGCCCTCTCCTCCACATTGGGCATCGGGCTGCCGAACGCATTGCTGCTGCCACCACACGCGGGCATAGCATTGTGACGCATGCACCATTGTCATCACGTGGTTACTCTGTGACGCGGCGCGTCTGTATGCGTGACGGGGCGATTCGGAGCGGCTGCATCTGGTTGTGGTGGCGGTAGCGGTGATAGTGGTGCTGGTGGTGGCGGTGGTCTTTGTGATGGTGGTGATGGTGGTTGGTCTGAGTGTGGTCGGTGAGGGGGGGGGGGGCGCGGATCGATCAAGCGCCCCCCCCCCCCCGCATTATCCCCCCTCCCCCCCTCACTCACTCACCCTTCTTACCCCGCAATAAACGAACGATGGAGCCCATTGGCTGGAAGAGCTCCCCCCCCCCCCCGCCCCCCCCAAGTTAGCCGCCCTCGTTAACTGGGCGCCGGGGACGGAGCCATCGACAGAGGCGAGCCGCACTCCGTCACGCCCCGCAACTCGTTAACACGCGGGGGGCGGGGGGGGGGTGTGGGGGGGGGGGAGTGGGGGGGGGGGTTAATTAGCGTGAGATGTGAGCACGGCACCGCGCGCTGCCGGCGGCGCGTGCCACTGGCTATGAGCCGCTGTGCGGCCAAAGTGCGCGGATGGAGTTGGTGGTGGGGGCTCGGGTGAGTGCGGGGGGTGTGAGTGAGGGGGGTGTGAGTGTGGGAGTGTGAGTGAAGGGGGTGTGAGTGAGGGGGGTGTGAGTGAGGGGGGTGTGAGTGAGGGGGTGTGAGTGAGGGGGTGTGAGTGAGGGGGTGTGAGTGAGGGGGGTGTGAGTGTGGGGGTGTGAGTGAGGGGGTGTGAGTGTGGGGGTGTGAGTGAGGGGGTGTGAGTGAGGGGGTGTGAGTGAGGGGGTGTGAGTGTGGGGGTGTGAGTGAGGGGGGTGTGAGTGTGGGGGTGTGAGTGTGGGGGTGTGAGTGAGGGGGTGTAAGTGTGGGGGTGTGAGTGAGGGGGTGTGAGTGAGGGGGTGTGAGTGAGGGGGTGTGAGTGTGGGGGTGTGAGTGAGGGGGGTGTGAGTGTGGGGGTGTGAGTGAGGGGGTGTGAGTGAGGGGGGTGTGAGTGAGGGGGTGTGAGTGAGGGGGGGTGTGAGTGTGGGGGTGTGAGTGAGGGGGGTGTGAGTGAGGGGGGTGTGAGTGAGGGGGGTGTGAGTGAGGGGGTGTGAGTGAGGGGGGTGTGAGTTAGGGGGTGTGAGTGAAGGGGTGTGAGTGAGGGGGTGTGAGTGAGGGGGGTGTGAGTGTGGGGGTGTGAGTGAGGGGGTGTGAGTGTGGGGGTGTGAGTGAGGGGGTGTGAGTGTGGGGGTGTGAGTGAGGGGGGTGTGAGTGTGGGGGTGTGAGTGAGGGGGGTGTGAGTGAGGGGGTGTGAGTGTGGGGGTGTGAGTAAGGAAGGTGTGAGTGAGGGGGGTGTGAGTGTGGGGGTGTGAGTGAGGGGGGTGTGAGAGTGGGGGTGTGAGTGAGGGGGTGTGAGTGAGGGGGTGTGAGTGAGGGGGGTGTGAGTGTGGGAGTGTGAGTGAGGGGGTGTGAGTGAGGGGGTGTGAGTGAGGGGGTGTGAGTGAGGGGGGTGTGAGTGTGGGAGTGTGAGTGAGGGTGTGTGAGTGAGGGGGTGTGAGTGAGGGGGTGTGAGTGAGGGGGTGTGAGTGAGGGGGGTGTGAGTGAGGGGGGTGTGAGTGTGGGGGTGTGAGTGAGGGGGTGTGAGTGAGGGGGTGTGAGTGAGGGGGGTGTGAGTGAGTGGGGTGTGAGTGAGGGGGTGTGAGTGAGAGGGGTGTGAGTGAGGGGGGTGTGAGTGAGGGGGTGTGAGTGAGGGGGGTATGAGTGAGGGGGTGTGAGTGAGGGGGTGTGAGTGAAGGGGGTGTGAGTGTGGGGGTGTGAGTGTGGGGGTGTGAGTGAGGGGGTGTGAGTGAGGGGGTGTGAGTGAGGGGGTGTGAGTGTGGGGGTGTGTGTGTAAGGGTGTGAGTGAGGGGGTGTGAGTGAAGGGGGTGTGAGTGTGGGGGTGTGAGGGTGGGGGTGTGAGGTGGGGGAGTGAGTGAGGGGGTGTGAGTGAGGGGGTGTGAGTGAGGGGGGTGTGAGTGTGGGGGTGTGAGTGTGGGGGTGTGAGTGAGGGGGGTGTGAGTGTGGGGGTGTGAGTGAGGGGGGTGTGAGTGAGGGGGGTGTGAGTGAGGGGGGTGTGAGTGTGGGGGTGTGAGTGAGGGGGGTGTGAGTGAGGGGGGTGTGAGTGAGGGGGGTGTGAGTGAGGGGGGTGTGAGTGAGGGGGTGTGAGTGTGGGGGTGTGAGTGTGGGGGTGTGAGTGAAGGGGGTGTGAGTGAGGGGGGTGTGAGTGTGGGGGGGGGGGGGGGGGTGAGTGCTGTGCGTGTGCCTCATCGCGGGGAGCGGTGGTGTAGTGGTTAGAGCGCTGCGCTAGGAACCCGGTGGCCCGAATTCGGTTCTCACTCACGGCCACCACTAACACCAGTGACGATTATCTGGACCGGTCCCGGGCCTCTCCTAGGTCGACTCGGCCTCAAATGAGTAGCTGGTGCGTGGTGTAGACATCGCCACTAGGGAGACAAAGGCGGACGGGCGTGGCGTTGACCACCCACCCCCTCGTGTGGTGTGCCGACTTTCATAGGTGCTCGCTAACAGCACTTGCTCCAAAACTCTGTTAAAGCCATACGGGGATTGTGTTGTTTTTGTCTTGTTGTAAGGCGTGTGCCCCTAGATCGACTCAGCCTCAAATGAGTAACTGGTGCGGTGTTTAAACATTAACACTGGAGAGACAAAGACGGCCGGGCCGGAGGAAACCCATGCAGAGCGGGGAGCGGGGAAACGCATACAAACTCCTCCACGTGGAAAGGTACCCGAGTCTGTACTCGAACCCATGCCTCCGTTTGCTTTCAGACAGCAGCGTTACGACTGCGTCACGCCGCCTGGGATCGTGGAGGATGGAGAGGGAAAATCTCCTGCATCCCCCCCCCCCCGCCCGCCCGCCAGCCCCCCAGCTGTGATAAGTGCGCCTTGTCACTCTATACAACAAACTCGTTTAATATGAGGTCAATACGAAACAAATGATAGTTTTAACATCGGCGCTACAAATGGTCCTCGACTCACATTAAAGCCTCGGTCATACATTTTTAAATAGACTAACGTTGAAGAAAGAACCCCCCCCCCCCAACACATTTTGAACGGAACGGTGGGTGAGCGTGCTGGGAGTGGGTGTGGGGAAATCTTACGTAAATTGTGGTTATACGTAATCCATGCATACAGTACACACGCCGATGGAGTAAATCATTCGGCCTCGAAATCAATGGTGAAGTAATGTTTGTGTTAAATATGCAGCGCTGAGTAATCGTACGCGTGGAATGAATGGCGCGAAACGGAGATGGTCCCGACAGCCTTGCACGCGGGGGCCCATGGCCGCTGGGGATGCATGTGCGTTGAACTTCCTTCGCACCGTACCTAGCCCAACCGTGCTAATCGGAGGTGCCGGGAGCAGAGTTGTCGTGGAGAGCAGCAGCAGCAGGAGGAGGAGGAG
>NC_083827.1:1980702-2089501 GCF_015708825.2 Lethenteron reissneri
CAGTGGGCCATACCTGCTAAACTAGATATTTCTGTCGTAGTTTTACAGGGGTTCCCCGTCTGTGGCGCCTCTTGCGCCACAGGCGAGGGAGATAACATCTCAAATGTTCTGCATTCTGTTGTTGTTGTTATAATTATTAAATGCCGATATTATACCCAGTGTGCAACATCGCCGGTAACATCAGCACCATCATCAGCACGATCATCAGCACCATCATCAGCACCGTTAGTACCATCATCAGCACCATCATCAGCACCATCAGCAGCACCATCATCAGCACCATCAGCAGCACCATCATCAGCACAATCATCAGCACCATCATCAACACCATCAGCAACACCAACAGCAGTACCATCATCAACACCATCATCAGCACCATCAGCACCATCATCAGCACCAACATCAGCACCATCAGCCGGTGGTAGTTGGTGCCCGCGTTTAACAGCCCGTGCCACACAATTTACAGAAGGCATCTTTCGCGGGGTTTCCTTGGCAAATCGATAAACAATTAAACACGGCCTACACAGTGGACGCATCGCACGAGATCGCTTTGGTTTTGTTAAAATCTTCAGAGAGTTGGCCGATCGCTGCGCTGGCGTTTAGCACTCACTTTGGCGGCGTGGTCTAATATCCACTGCGTGATATAGTACTGCGTGCTACTATAGTACTGCGAGGGCGTGGTACCGTACAACCCCCTCGTGCGGGGAGCTCTCTCCTTGTAGACGTTCTCGCCAAAATCCTCCGTAGCAGGCGATCAGCAAATCGTGAGCCCTGCGACGGCCATTCACGCCGCGACATCCTCAGAACAGCGCCAGGCGCGACGTGGAGTCTCTGCCACGCTGCCCACGCTGAGCGGCTTCGCCAGGGACTCGACTCAAGGATCTGCTGCCTCGGAGGGTCCTGCCAAGTTGTTCTCTTTGCTCCTTTGCAATAGAAGGCGACCTTGCAGCATTGGGGATGTCTTCGTCAAAGCCAGCGGCGCGTTTTTGAGTGATTTTTTTTATTTAGCTATGGCAGGAAATCAGAGAATCCGGAGGAAACCCATGCAGAACAGGGGGAGAACATACAGCCTCCACAAATAAACGTTGAACACGTAGGCTTTCGCCACCGATATTATCAATAATAGAGTGGTGGGTGGTTGTTTTTGAGTTAGATCGCATAAATATAATTGTAAATGCCAATTCTTTACTCGTAAATCCCAAACATGCAGCGAGAGAGAAAGGGCGAGAGGGATAAATGTCCACCCGGCCCATCGTGACATCTGTCCCCGCAGTGGAAACCGCTCATCTCGTATTTGGTGCACAGCACCTGAACGTGGCCTTTGATGGATTTTTTCCCTCCTACTTCTTCTCGCTATCAATAAATGTGGCCCTGGCCTGTGCCCCGGGCTGTGAAATAAGCGCTTCTCCCTGCGGCCCAATGAAGGCCCAAAGGCTTAATTTTCCTGGTGCGTTGCCACCGTCAGATTTAGGGGAGACAATTAGAATCCCGCGCGGATGGATTTCGGCTGAGACGCCCGACAGGGGAGACAAGTGGCAGGGTTATGGAATGCTGCTGCTGCCGCTGCTGCTGCCCCGATCACGTAAAGTCACGCGCCTCTTATTCACAACATTTGTTTAATCGCTTCCAAATAATTACTCTACTTGACGTTCAATTAGCTATCTGGTCACTATGCTGCTGCTGCTGCTGTTGCGTTAGCAGTGGTGCACAAGCACAAATAATACAGTACAGTACAACAAAAACTCAACACCTTCATCAACAACATTGTGACCTTAAATATAATGTATATAATAGGCGACGTTTCGGGCCATGGACCTACCTCCCGGCCCTCTCTATTTGCCGTCAAGGAGGGTCAGTGCCCGAAACGTCACCTATTAAATTTATACTTTTTATTTTTTAAGGCTGCCGTTTAATTGACGAGCGAGTCGACTATTGCACGTTCGGATAATCTAGAACTCGGTTCTTTTCGCAGTTTAATGATAGAACAGAAACATGTGAAAGTGGATTTAATTGATCTGGCTCCCCCAAGTTTGAAGCGGAGGTTGCACGAAGTGCTGCAAACATCCATATATGTTGTCCTTCCCCCACACCTCCGATTGGCTGCACGGTTGGCTATGTACGGTGCGAAAGAAGTTTAACATACATTCAATTCTCGAGTCTCAGCATCTCCAACGCGGGAGGACGCGAGCTGGTGGAGTTACTCTTCAACTCGCATCAAGGCGCCTTAGAAGCAGCACGTGAGAGACAAAGCGTTCTGACGCCGTGGTGACGAGATGTTAACTACCTCGCCTGGTATACAGGAGCGCGTGGGTTCGATCCCGACCCTGGCGCCTGCTGTGTATTACAATTTGCATGCCTTTTTTCCAGTGGTCACGTGGATTATTCTCCGGGTCCTCCGGTTTTTCCCTCCACATCTAGATTCAACATCACGCGTTTAGACTAATTGGCTGCTGTAAATTTCCGCACGATGAGCCACTTGGCTGAGCTGTCATCTGTGGCCAGGTCGCTTCTGGAAAAAGCTACATAGCTCAGTGGGCCTTACCTGGTAAAACACATTCTTATGTGTCGTTAAAAATAGTTTCGCTGGGTTCACCAATGAGATCCGCGTCGGGTTCAGAACTAAAGCACTGATTTGTGCGGTCGCCCCTTGCTGATGAGACTGGGCGAAGGGAACCCCCGTGCCGGGTTTTTCATGCTGAGTAAATGTTGCTTTGAAACACTCTCTCCAGCAAGAGCCAGTGGATTATTTCGAAACGCAGACTATTACTGTATATCACTTCAGCGCTTTAACCAACTGTACCGTCAACATTTTTGTCACTTCAAACAGCACATTTTCAAAATCATTCTCGTGACTTTTGGTGAACGAGCGACGTCTTGCACAACCGGTGAGATTAAATTCACGATTTCGCGATTCAGAATGGTGTCGTGCAAGAGATGTGTCCACTGTGACGTACGCACGTTAAACTTCTTTCGCACCGTACGTAGCCAACCGTGCTAGTCGGAGGTGCGGGCACGCACTGCACGGGGTTCGTAGCGCGGCACGGTGGGTGACAGCGCATCGGTGACGTTTGTTTGTGGCCTCACGGCAACAAGGGGCTTGGGTTCGACTCCCGACTCGTGCGCCTTTTTGTTGTGCGGAGATTCAACGTTCTCTCCCCCTGCTGCGCATGGGTTCCCTCCAATAGCTAAAAGTATGCAACGTCAGCTAGAAGTATACAATGTCAAAATGTCATCGATGTTGGCCAAATATCTCAATGCAGGACGCTGCATTGAGATATTTGGCCAGTATTTGGACTCTGTGTGGCTTTCCTAGGTAAATAAATTCCTGATTACATGATTAGTAATATTAAGTTCGTGCGATTATTTAGCAGACCCGGGCACACGAGAGAACGCATGTTGCTGGACTTAAGTCCGCAGCGAAGCAGCCTGGAGTCTGTCGCTATTGTTGACGCAACTTTGGGTCCCATCACCTCACAGAGCTTGGGGGATATTCTTTTTCGTTTCACTCAGCAGAGGCTAAAATGGCCCGAAACGTCATGCGACCAGCAACAAACAGTAAGCGATGTCATAAGTTCAAATGGCGGTCAGAGTTGACTCGGCCTAAGCCGTCAGCGAAATGAAGACCATCCGGTGGAGGCCGCTCCAATTTGGTGGTCGTCGGAAGCAGTTAAGTAGACAGGGTGGTCCTTGCCATAGGCACGTGGACTTGCCACCACTGAAAAACTCTCCACTAATGTTTTATGTTACCAGGTAAGGCCCATTGAGATATAAAAAATATATATCTCTTTGTCAGAAGCGACCTGGCCACAAATCACAGCTCAACGAAGTGGCTTATCACGTGTGAATGTATCGCAGCTTAACACTCTAATCGCACGTTCATTATAAATGTGGAGGTAAAAACGTGAGGTCCCGGAGAAAAATCCACGCGACCACAGGGATAGAGAGAGAGAGAGAGACACGCAAACTCCAAATATACAGCAGCAGGCGTCAGGGTCGGGATCGGGATCGAACCCACAACCTCTTGTATATCAGGCGAGGTAGTTAACATCTCGCCACAGAAAGAGAGAGAGACGCGCAAACTCCAAATATACAGCAGCAGCAGCAGGCGTCAGGGTCGGGATCGAACCCACGACCTCTTGTATACCAGGCGAGGTAGTTAACATCTCGTAGCCGCCGTGACGCCCCCTGACTTTGAACCACCAACGCAAGCGAATGTTCGGCGAGCCGAATGGGGTGACGTTGTTTCTGTGAAGAGCCAGCGAGCAAGCGATGCGATAACGACGCCACGAGTGTTTGACTGCTGCGGAGTGGTGTCTGTGGAGACCAACATTCAATTCCAGAAACCATCGCCCCCAATCCCCAACAGAGATGAGGTTCGTGGGATCCTCACACCGGTCCCAATAACCATCGCAGAAACACCCACGGGGAACCCACACGAACAAAAAGCCAACACAAGCGAGCTGCATCACAAACAAAAAAACAACCACCAAAATCAATTTTTACAGTTGCAGTGTTCCGTCCTTGTGAGAGTTAGAGAGGAGCACAATGGGGCTGCTCAACCGACACCGAGGAACAGGTAAATTCACGCGCGCGCCCACATCCTGGGCCCCTGCGCGTCCATCATCGTGACGCACGGCGGCACGGGCTGACGCGGCACGGGCAAGGCCGAGGGGACAGTCCCGCTCTGTGTTCTGCGCACCACTGTCATTTTAATCCTCCCCCCCCACCTCCTCGGTTTTGTTGTTGTTGTTGTGTTGCTGCCGCTAACCACCAGGACATCAATGCCGTGAGCTGCGCCTGCATTTAATGGGGCCTCGGAGAAGTCTTTGGAAGATTCCTTTTTTTTGTTTGAACCCGGCAGGAAATCTCGCACGGCGCCCCCCGCCCCCACCGCCCCCACCCCCCATGCGCCGCCGATTAATGGAAGCACAAATTGTGAATCAGCGGTGGAACCGCGGGCTGCCGTTTGCATTTCCTTGCGCGCGGTCGTCGTTCGCCAACAATCCCGCGTCTGTGCCGAGGCGCCCATGGCCTGCGCAGCAACAACAACAATAACAACAACAATAACAACAATAACAACAACAATAACAACAACAATAACAACAAAAACAACAACAATAACAACAACAACAATAACAACAATAATAATCACAACAATAACAATAACAACAACAATAACAACAACAATAACAACAACAATAACAACAACACATAATGAGACAAATATATGCAGATTGCAAATATTGTCATGGCTTTGTTGGGCATATCCTGCTGTGAACGTTGCGAGAGGGCCCAAGTGTGAGAGACAGACGGCAGATTGGTGCAGGCGGCCGATGCTTTTGCTCCTTTCAGCGAACTCAGAATCTGAATTCTGAGTTCCGATGAGCTAACGAGCTCTTTTTCACGGATGTCCAGTCGGGGCGGGTAAGAAGGTTACAACAACAATCAGTACAGACACGTGGTAGAAGTGAAAAGTACAAGAAAGGTAAACAAATCACCCAAAAATATACAAACACAACTAAACCATCCCCATGTTAACAGGCAAAGCTCGCCGAAGTATTAACTTATTTTTCAGAAGGAACCTGGCCATAAATGATAGCTCAACAAAGTGGCTCACCGCGTGGTAATGTGTGGCAGCACAATCATCGAAACGATCTCAATGTGCGTTTCTAAATCGTAGAGGGAAAACCCGCAGGACCGGAAGAAACATCCACGCGATCACGGGGAGAGAGACAGAGAGACACGCAAATATAGAGCAGGCATCAGGGTCGGGATCGACCAAGGCCAGCGAGAACCTGGGTCCGAGCCCGCGTCACCCGCAGTCAGGCACCACGTGCAGCGCACAGGGCTGGTGTCGCCACCGTTCGATGCACTTTGGTGGGCGCCACGGAGGCGAGATGTTAACTACCTCGCCTGGTATGCAGGATGGTCGTGGGTTAGATCCCGACCCTGACGCCTGCTGTATATTTGAAGTTTGCATGTTCTCCACGTGGTCGCGTGGAACTTTCTCCGGTTCCTCCGGTTTTTTCCTCCACATTTACAATCAACATCGCGCGTTTCGAGTATTTGGCTCCTATAAATGTCCACGTGATAAGCCACTTCGTTAAGCTATCACGTGTAGCCATGTAGCTTCTGAAAAAGGGCCACATAGCTCAGTGGACCTAACCTGGTAATTTTTTTTTTTTAGAATGTGTTACCATTCCGAGAGCCACGCTGCTGAATCACGCGCTACGCTTAGGGACTCGAGGCGCAATGATGACGCGCGTGTCGCTTGCGCGCGTCACCACCGCCACCACCACCACCACCACCGTGTCTGCTCCGCGTCTTGGTGACCTGTCTCCGAGAAGGACTCTCCGCTGAGCCAGACGGCTCACAGCCCTGGCACCTTCACCCGCGTCTGTTGCTGAGAAGGGAACCAAGCGGACCCGCTCAACTTTGCTACCAAAAAACGAATTTTAATTACCCCGCAAATTACTCAATTGGGATAACACAGCACCGACGTGGCCCCCGACTGTGGAACTACCGCAGACTGTGTCTGTGAATCACGGCAGCACCTTCCTTCGTGATGATAGCCTTGTGCCACACAGGGACAGCTGCCTCTGGGGTGCCCCTGGGCTAGCCCACGCAGCGACATCGGCTCTTACTGTAGAATGACCGCAGCCTGTCGGTGACTCGCAGCGGCATGGCGATCATCGCCCTGCGCCGTCGGCACGAAAGCGTCAATCTCAAACGTACCAAATGATTATTAACCGCAAAGTTTGCCGTTTCTCACCTGTCTTAGTTTATATCGTGAATGGACATTTCAGCCATTTGTAACTACACATATATGGAATTAGCCCGGCGTGTAACCAGAATTAAACGAGTTCTGCCTTCGAACGAAACATCCCCGGCGCAGTCCCACGGGGGTTTTAAATCGAGGCCGCGCTTCCACGCTGGTCTCATGGAGAGTTACCGCGCTCCTCTTCCTCGTCCTCCTCTTCCTCCTCTTCCTCCTCCTCCTCCTCGCCCTCCTCCTCCTCAAGACGGCCCCCGTCGCACGCTCGTCGAGGCGTTGGTGCCGCTTGATGGCGGCGGCCGACGGATCGAGTTTGTAGGGTGGCCCCGCACTCTCTGTGCGAGCTCGCGACTTGAAGGGAATTCTTCCGCGACAGCGGGAGGAGCCGAGGAGCCGAAGAGCCGCAGTTAGGCGGCTCATTCCCAGGCACCCCCCACCAACGCCCGCCCGCCACCACAGGAAATGATGGATTCCTCGCACTTGTGCAATCTCACAACAAAAGGGGGACGGAGCGCACCGTTCTCGCCACAAATAAACTCAAATAAATCACCGCTTTCAATAAAAGCGAGCACAAGACGCAGGCAAAGATCCCCCGCGTAGCCTGACCAGACTGTTGGGACAAGTGCTGTTAGCGAGCACCTATGAAGGCCGGCACGGCACACGAGGGGGTGGGTGGCCAACACCACGCCCAGCCCCCTTTGTCTCCCCAGTGGCGTTGTTTACATACCACACCAGGTACTCATTTGAGGCTGAGTCGACCTAGGGGAGGCCCATGATCGGTTCAGATAATCGTCACTGGTGTTGACAGTGAGCGAGAAACGAACTTGTGTGGACTGGGTTCGTAGCGCAATGCGCTAACCGCTACACTACAGCTCCCCACACGCGCGGACACGCACGTACACGGAGGCTAAATGCATACGCACCCACGCATGCACTGACACAGGCATGCACTAACACACCCACACACGCATGCACTAACACACCCACACACGCATGCACTGACACACGCATGCACTAACACACCCACACACGCATGCACTGACACACGCATGCACTAACACACCCACACACGCATGCACTAACACATCCACACACGCATGCACTGACACAGGCATGCACTAACACACCCACACACGCATGCACTAACACACCCACACACCCATTCACGCGCAGGCTGCACGGGCGCGCACACAGCTGCTAAATGCACACAAAAGACACACACGCACACACACGAGCAGACGCACATGTGCTACAGACACACGCACACACCAAACGCACACACACCCATGCATACCTGTACCCACAAACGACAGTGACTGTGATGCACAAACGCACACACAAAAGTTCGAAGATCCCCGGTATAGCCTGTAACAGACTGTTGGGGCAAGTGCTGTTAGCGAGTAGCACCTATGAAGGGCGGCAGGGCACATGAGGTGATGCACACACGCGCACACGTGTACAGAATACTCACACGCGCGCGCGCGGGCATCGAAAACACAAGACGCTCACGTGACAACCGCACAAAGGCAAAGTTACAGCGCAGTGTGTTCCTGTATTTTATCATCAAGATTTGTCGCAGCATCTCTGGGCACTTCACAGCGACGCAATGTGCAGACGCGTTGATACGCACTGAGGCTCCTTCAGTCGGCGCGCAAAGGAGGGGGAAAAGTACTGTCAGCCAGCGCCGACGAGGAACGCCGGCTGGCCTCGTGGGGCCGTAAGCGATTTGGGCCACTGCACTCTTGAGGCCGAGTCCACCTAGTGGTGTCCAATAGCTGACTAGGGAAAACTAATTCGGTCACAGTTCCTATGAAATTCGGTCACAGTTCCTGTGACCACTGTTACATTGATTTTATGGCTTTATTTTGGTGATATCGAAAACGTTTATTGGTTGGCCATGTTTGTTTGTTTTAGTACGGAGTTAGACTGATGGCCTTAATCTAAGTTGTCTTAAATTTCGATTTAAAGCTTTCGTGACTGCGGGGATTCATCTTCTTGGTTCTTTCGGTAAAGTCACGTAGAGTTGTCTAAGTTGTCTTGTGGTTCTTGTTGTTGTTTCACTTGCATCCCACTGGGATTTTTGCACACAGCGTTGGTGTACGGTGCTTTTTTCTAGAATTGTTGCTGTTTTTTTCCTGGATTTTCTGTTTGCACTTAGTCACATAGTCACTTTAAGATGTTTTCTTGTTCATGTTTTAGTTTTTTGTTTGTTGCGGTTGCACCCGATTCAAGAACCGAATGGCTCACCGGGCTATACCTAATATATTAACTTGAACTTGAGCGTGTTTTCGCAGTGTGTGCATGGCGAGGAATCGAACGCGGGTGACATTACTCGTGATGCAGTGTGCTCATTGAACAACACAAACTAAAAAAACGACTTCAGTATTTTTTTTATTTTACCAGGTCAGGCCCACTGAGCTATGTAGCTCTTTTTCCGAAGCGACCTGATCACAAATGAGAGTCCAGCAAAGTGTCTTTTCGTGTGGTAACAGCCACATACTCTAAACGCGTGATGTTGATTCTAAACGTGGATGGAAATACCGGAGGACCCGGAGAAAAATCCACGCGGCCACGGTGAGAGAGAAACGCAAACTCCAAACACACAGCAGCAGGCGCCAGGGTCGGGATCGAACCCACGGCCTCCTGTGTACCAGGCGAGGGAGTTAACATCTCACCGCTCACCGCGTGGGGCACGGTCCCGTCGCAGTGCGGCGAGTGGCGTCAGGCGAGCACCCAGACAGAGTCCCCGCAGCTCATAACGAGCGTTGCGCCGGCTCTCATCTTCCGTTTGCAGCACCGTGCCAGTGGTGACAATTCCACATTCCCACGGCGGGGACGAGTCTCTGCATTACTCAACCGCTGTCTTACCACCCCGCAAAGTGATAGGTATTTTAGCGACCCGAGATGGATGATGGGCAGAGTCAACACCGCTCCCTCACCCCTGCCCCCAACCAGGATGTGACATCGCAACCTTCTGGCTTGCGAGCCGCTCACTCTACCGCCGAGCCACCAACCTGGCAGACGCACAACGAGGCGATGTGGCCAGCCGCACGCGCAGCCGTCTTTGTCTCTCCACGGGTGACGTTGCACCTTCGCCATCACGAGGGCGATTTAAGATGGCATCTCGCGCGTGGCTCATCAGCGGCTTGCACTGCTGATGAGCGCTGCCGGTGGGGAAGTTGGGGGATGCCGACGCAGTGCACAAGCGCGCTGACGCTACCGCTGCACACGCACAGGTCACGCGCGCGTGTGGCCTGCGTGGAACGCGCAAAGGCACGCGTACCAGAGAGGAGACCCTAACCCAAACCTTAACCCAACCCCTATCCTAAACCTGAACTCTAACCCTGACTCTAAACCCTAACCTAACCCCTAACCCAACCCCTAATCTAAAGTCTAACTCTAACCAAAACCCGAACCTATACCCTAACTCTAACCCAAGGCCTAACGCCAACCCTAATGCAAACCCTAAAGTTAACCAAAACCCTAAGGCAACCTCTAACTCAAACATTTAACCCTAACCCAAACCCTCGCCCAATCCCAAACCCAAACCCTGACACTAACTCTAATCCTAACGCAAACCCGAACCCAAACCCGAACCCAAACCCTAACGCAAACCCTAACCCAAACCCTAACACTAACTCTAATCCTAACCCAAACCCGAGCCCAATTCCTAACCCAAACCCTGACACTAACTCTAATCCTAACCCAAACCCTAACGCAAACCCTGACACTAACTCTAATCCTAACACAAACCCTAACCCAAACCCTGACACTAACTCTAACCCAAACCCTGACACTAACTCTAACCCTAACACAAACCCTAACCCAAACCCTGACACTAACTCTAACCAAAACCCTGACACAAACTCTAACCCTAACCCAAACCCTGATACTAACTCTAACCCTAACCCTGACACTAACTCTAACCCTAACCTTGACACTAACTCTAACCAAAACCCTGACACTAACTCTTACCCTAACCCAAACCCTGACACTAACTCTAACCAAAACCCTGACACTAACTCTAACCCAAACCCTGACACTAACTCTAACCCAAACCCTGACACTAACTCTAACCCAAATCCTGACACTAACTCTATCCCTAACCCTAACCCTGACACTAACTCTAACCCTAACCCACACCCTGACACTAACTCTAACCCTAACCCTGACACTAACTCTAACCCTAACCCAAACCCTGACACTAACTCTAACCCTAACCCAAACCCTGACACTAACTCTAACTCTAACCCAAACCCTGACACTAACTCTAACCCTAACCCAAACCCTGACACTAACTCTAACTCTAACCCAAACCCTGACACTAACTCTAACCCTAACACAAACCCTAACCCAAACCCTGACACTAACTCTAACCAAAACCCTGACACTAACTCTAACCCTAACCCAAACCCTGACACTAACTCTAACCCTAACCCTGACACTAACTCTAACCCTAACCCTGACACTAACTCTAACCAAAACCCTGACACTAACTCTAACCCTAACCCAAACCCTGACACTAACTCTAACCAAAACCCTGACACTAACTCTAACCCTAACCCAAACCCTGACACTAACTCTAACCCTAACCCTGACACTAACTCTAACCCAAACCCTGACACTAACTCTAACCCAAACCCTGACACTAACTCTAACCCAAACACTGACACTAACTCTATCCCTAACCCAAACCCTGACACTAACTCTAACCCTAACCCAAACCCTGACACTAACTCTAACCCTAACCCAAACCCTGACACTAACTCTAACCCAAACCCTGACACTAACTCTAACCCTAACCCAAACCCTGACACTAACTCTAACCCTAACCCAAACCCTGACACTAACCCTAACCCAAACCCTGACACTAACTCTAACCCAAACCCTGACACTAACCCTAACCCAAACCCTGACACTAACTCTAATCCTAACCCTGACACTAACTCTAATCCTAACCCAAACCCTGACGCTAACTCTAATCCTAACCCAAACCCTGACACTAACTCTAATCCTAACCCAAACCCTGACACTAACTCTAATCCTAACCCAAACCCTGACACTAACTCTAATCCTAACCCAAACCCTGACACTAACTCTAACCCTAACCCTAACCCAAACCCTGACACTAACTCTAACTCTAACCCAAACCCTGACACTAACACTAACACAAACCCTGACGCGATGTAAGCGATGGATCACAGCCGTCAGGACCACGCTGCGCGCTCACAGCGAATCCGCGTCGCGCGTACAAAGCCCCGACACGCGGCGTGAGAGCCGAGTGACGGACCAGAGTGTGCGGACAGACGGGCACTGCTGCGTTTCACATGAACTCATCCATCATTTCCTCTTTATTGTGTCATTATCAGCAATGGATTGAGCGCACGGAAGCATGGAAGCATGTCCTAGCAGCACGGGAGCATGGGAGCATGGGGGCATGTCCCGACAGCATGGGAACACGGTGGATCTCCCAGCAGCACGTCCTACTAAGGATGGAGTGGCAGTGCGATAGGGAGAACGTGATTGGAGACCAAGGACGCGGCTGAACGATGGTACTACACGTGACGTGACACGTGGATCCAAGGGGGGTGATGGGGGCGATTCCTAAATTACCTGCATCTGGTACCATGCTGTTGTTTGCTATTTCACTAATCATACGAAGGGGCAAAATGTATCTTAGATTGGGTGACAGGGCGGGGTCGTGGTGACACGAATATCTCACAGCAAGAGCGCCTGGGTTCGATTCCCGAGTCGCACACCTTTCCGCGTGTATGTCCTCTCCTATTCTGCATGGATTTCGTCCGAGTTTTCCGGTTTCTTCCCATTGCAAATAAAACACATGTATACTGTAACTAGCATTGGCAAAACGTCCCAATCCTGAAAAAATAACTGCAAATCACTCAATTGCGATTATATACATACAGCAGCAACATCGCTCCCTCCGACCAAAACTTGGCAAGACCCTCCTGAAAATGTTACTGGATTAGCTGGACAATCGAGCGCAGCAGTAATCATCATGAGACGTCAGGTGTCTAAAGTGTGAAGGGGCTCCGGGTTGTGCGACGCCGCCAGGCTCGGAGCGTCGCGCCGTCTGCGGTGCTGGGACGAAGATGAAGACGAGGAGGGGGACGAGCAGAAGGAGGACGAGGAGAAGGAGGAGGATGAGGGGGAGGGGGAGGAGGAGGAGAAGGATGAGGAGGAGGACGAGGAAGGGGAGGAGGGCGAGACGGAGGAGGATGAGGAGAAGGAGGAGGACGAGGGAGAGGTGGACGACGAGGAGGATGAGGATGAGGAGGAGGACGAGGAAGGGGAGGGGGACGAGGTCGAGACAGAGGAGAGGTTCTGCCGGGGCTCGGCTCCGCTGCGAACCTCTCTGCCGGATAATCCCGGGGCTCTGCGTAATCCCCCGCCAGATCGCGCCCACCGGACCGCGGGGCTCAAAAGCCTAAATACATATTCCCTCAACGCTCCTCTTCCGTTACGCGCTTATGCCTCCGACACGGCTAAGCGCTGCGAGCTGACTAATCCTCCCGTGTTACACAAACGGCCACGTGCCGAGACAGTGGGAGGTAGCAAAGAGCAGATCATTGCATCACCGTCGGGGCCATCTGTTAATTGCGCAGAGAATCAGAACCCCCCCACCCACACCGGCGCCAAGGGCATCGCGGCACCGTGGAGATGCCCGGGCGGTCGAGAGCCCCTCGCCACTGATCGCCTTCTCCGAGCAAACGCGGTCATCGCCACCTCCCCTCCCTCCCGGTTGAGTCGCCCCTTCCTCCCCCACCTCCCCTCCCCACCACCAGCGCCACCACCCACGGATGCCCGCGTGAAGTGGCTGTGAACCACGTGGGTGCACGCGAGCCTCAACTCCTCTCCGCGCACAGCAGACGATGCCCCCGGGAGAGCATTCACGCACATCCGATGAGCACGGTTGGCTACGTACGGTGCGAAAGAAGTTCAACATACACACACATACAGGCCAGGGCCGATGATCCACAGACTTGGCTGGTGACACGCACGTTGGACTGTTGGGTCTGGAGTCCAGAAGAGGCACCGCTGATCCCGAGTGTCCATCGCTCACCACCTCCTGGCTTTGACATTCCTCCACCAAACACATCAAGAACGTCAACAGGCCGATGTTGCGCACATCTCTTGCACGAGTAGGAGAATTGCTTGAATGTGATGTGGTGGAGCGGTGGCGTAGCGGTTAGCGCGCTGCGCTGGCAAACTGGCGACCCGGGTTCGATTCCCGCTCACGGCCAACACCAGTAACGATTATCTGAACCGGTCCTGGGCATCCCCGAGGTCGAGTCAGTCTCAAATGAGTAGCTGTGGTATATAACTTCGCCACTCGGGAGACAAAGGTGGTCGGGCGTGGTGCTGGACACTCAACCCCAATACCGTGCCGGCCTTCATAGGTGCTCGCTAACAGCACTTGCCCCAACAGTCTGTTAAGGCTACGCGGGGGATCTTTGAGGCTATTGTCTCATTGTGCAGATTTGTTGTGATCGCCACAATTACAATTCCTTGACTGTCAACCGTTCACATTGTATGTAGAACGAGCAATTGAATAGAAAATGAGAATGTCTGTATGTCATACAAAACTACAGCTTCAGGAGAATGCGTTAGGTGAGTGTAAGACCTAGGTCTTGCAAACAATAGCGCATTTTAAATTCGAACATCTGAATAAATGTGTTTACAACATTCCATTCTTCTTCATTGAGGTTTGTCGGGAAACATGCAAATCATCCTTGAACCACGCTCCGAAGAGAGGCTCTCTTAATGTTCAATGGCTGTGACTCAGCGGATTCCTCCCAGTAGAAATACACACTCTGATTCTGGGACAGTTCTGTCCCAGAATCAGAGTGTATAATGTTGAACTTCTTTCGCACCGTACGTAGCCAACCGCGCTAATCGGAGGTGCGGGGGAAGGACAACAAACTAAACACTAAAAAATGTAGTTTTCAATCTAGATGATTTAAAAGTGCATAGCTCCAGTGGCTTCCTAACATTAGAGAAAAGAGCGTTCCAGACGGCCGCATCTGAAAGCGCCGCGCGATAAGGTGACCAACCTGCCTTTGTTCGATGCGATATGATCGAGCGTACGGATACTTCTGGCTCGTCCTGGAGGACGCGTGGCCACGTGCGGTGCAAAAGAAGTCCAAAATGCATACAGACATACAGGCGGTTTCACGAACAGTTTTGGCATTGTGTTCCTAGCAGGACATCTCCTAACCTTGTGAATTGTTTAGAAGTCCATCTGAGCTTGAATGATTGAACCCGACTTCAGATACGCCTTCAGGATCCTTGCTGACTGTGTCCACTCTACCATCTTAATAACTCAAACAAGGATCTGAAATAACAACAAATAATGTCCATATTAGCATTCTGTTTGTATTTTGCGCGACTTTAAAATGTGTCAGATAATTTAGGCACACCCTGTGCATAGAGTGAATATAACTCGTGGCTTCTGGAATGAACTCCGCTCGATTGACAGCAAGTATTGACAACTCATTTATTTCTAACTTTCTTTTTGTGTTTAGTTTGTTGTTGTTGTCCCCCCCCTCCCCGCACATCGGAATTAGCCCGGTTGGCTACGTACGGTGCGAAAGAAATTCCACATACGTACATGCATCGCTGCGTGAGGCTGTTCAGCGTCGTCCAATGCGTTCGACAGGAGAACTGTCATAGAATCACAATATCAATTTACACTTGGAGGAATCCGATGAGCTATGAAGCTCTTTGTTTCACAGCTGTCACAGGCATGCACATGAAGAGAGCAGCTCTTCGGAGCGCGCTGAAGGAATGCTTTGTAACTTTTCCCTACGGTGCGAAAAAAGTTCAACGTACGTACGTGCATCGCGATCCACGTCGCCGTGAGAATCAGAGGATCGGACGCAGCCTCGAGAGCTCGGGGCTGTCTCCCTGCAGAACAATAACAGAGAAGGATAACTCACCATCCCCACCACCACCACCACCACCACACAGCACAATGAGTTAACGTAATGGGCCCCAGTGGAGAGCTTTGTTCCACGAACGATTTTATTATTATTGTTATTGTGGTTATTATTGTTATATCGTTTTGTCGTAATCGTATTTATTTTGATTTTTTTAGCCCCGCGCGCCGCGGAGGTGGAGCGCTTTATTAGGAAATCGATGCGGCGCGATTGTGGATTTCGCACCGCATTCGCAGAGCGATTTTCTTGGCCGCAATACACGAGGGTTGCCACGGGGTGGGGGCTCTGGGGGCACGGAGGAAGGGGGGAGGGGGTGATGTGATATGACGGCGCGCGGTGGAGGGGGGGGGGGCGACACGGCTCAAGTGCTTTTGACAGATCCCCGCTTTGTGTCAACAAACGATGCGTTTCCTCCACTCACCCCGCCCGTGCCCCCGAACACAAATGAGGCAAAGATCACCCGTGGAGCCTTAAGAGACTGTTGGGACGAGTGCTGTTATGGCGAGCACCTGTGAAGGCCGTGACGGCGCACGAGGGAGTGGTGTGGCCAGCACCACGCCCGGCCGTCTTTGTCTCCCCAGTGGAGATGTTTAGGCATCTCACCACGTGCTCATTTGAGACTTGAGTCGATTTAGACAAGGCCCAGGACCCGGTTGAGATAATCTTGACTGGTGTTGGTGACTGTGAGTGGGAATCAAACTCGGATCGTCGGTGGTGTTGCGCAGTGCGCTACCCACAACGTCACGACAGCACGGCGTGGCAGTGGAGACACCTTGGCTGAGCAGCTCAATCCAGGTGCTGAAGAAGCTCCCAGCACGTGGAGCCAAACGTCGGACATCACGCCGAACAACAACAACAACAACTGGCCACACATCGGAGAGCGAAGCGGCACAGCCACGCAGCGCGTGGGGGAAATTGCATCGCTCTGCGTTTCTCCGTCACCGCTTCTGTTCACGGGGCACGGGGGGCGACTCGGAGCTGCACGGGACGAGGTGTTCACGGGGCGAGGTGTTCACGGGACCGGAACATTTTGACGTCCAACCCTCTCCGAGCACATCACTCGCGCGGGACATCGATGCCTCACCCCCTCCCCCCTCCTCGCTTCGGCCCCCGAACGCTACGGAGAATAACCGCGGCGAGATGCACTCGGGGAACATTATTTTTTCTTATCACATTTTAAATTGCTTGACGTCCCAGCAGCCGGTTATCCGCCGCGTGTCGGAAGCTCTGCTTGAGCGGCCGTGTGTTCGATCGGTAACGAGACGATCAATTTGGGCCTCCGCTCTCGCCGTGAATCCTTCACCCGTCCATACAGCATCGGGCGACAACTCGCGCCACGTGGCACTGAGTGAGCTCAATCCGCCTCTTTCGCCCGCCTCTTCGAGCGGGACTGAGCTCAGCTGCTGCATCTCAGAGTCACGGTCACGTGTGACGTCCGTTATGGATGGGGTTTTAAAATGACGCTGTTATGATGATGATTGTTGTTATTGTGATGATGTGCAAGGCAGCAGCCGGAGTGATGTTTGGATTTGGCGGACAATTATTTCCGCGTGACATAATTTTCCCATAACCATCACTCACGTAGGATGATAGATATCCTTAGAACTGCGTTACGTGTGATCACTTGAGCCGGACTGAAAATCCATGAAATAGTTTGTTTTGGGTAATATCGCGTAAATATAAATGTGTCGTTAAACCCGCCACCACCCGACACAGCTAATTAGTAAGGTTTGTCACGTCAACAGAACATGGCAATTCGTTACTAGAAAATGTTGTGGATTTGCTCTCCAACACAGCGGTGTGCTGTACTAGTAATAAATTGGCACGTTCTGTTTAAGTGGCAAACCTTACTAATTAGCTGTGTCGGGTGGTGGCGGGTTTAACGACACATTTATATTCACACGATCTAACTCAAAAATACCTCTTATATTATGGATGATATTGGTCGCGAAAGCCTACAGCGTGTTAAACGGACTGAAAATGTCTGTAGATTGGGTCGGACAGATACCAGGCTGGGAAGAGCGAGAGACGCCGCCGCTGCGTCCTCCTCCTCCTCCGCCTGCGTCCTGTGCGGAATCTCCGTGCTCCTCCTCATCGCAGTCTCTCCTTGACCACCCTCGCCCAGGGCTCGTGCCGGGCAAGGAGAGACTCGAGCAGCAGGGGACACGCGGTGGTGTGCCCACAGCCACCATTGCCCCACCACTGCCGGGCTCGGCTTTGTTTTGTTGTTAAATTCCCATTGCTCCGTCATAACAGTCCCACATTAGTTGTAGCAACAATGTCGCCGTGACGCAATGGCTTACTCTGCACGACGGCTCGCCGGGGGGGGGGGGGGGGGGGGGGGGGCAGACGCGCAGCAGCAGCAAGGGCAGCAGCCAACAGCAGTAGCAGGAAGCGTGGTACATTTCCATTTAAAGCTTTCGTGACTGCAGGGATTCATCTTCTCGGTTCTTTCGGTAAAGTCACGTAGAATGGAAATAATAAAAGAATAAAAATAAAACATAATAAAATACAATTCTCACGACGTTCTCGGCCGATTCGGACGCTGTCTTTCCGACAGCCCTGTTCTTCACCTGATGACGGCTGCTTGCGTTGTGGCCGAAACGTCGTGGGAATAGTATTTCATTATGTTTTATTTTTATTATTTTATCATTTCCCTTCTACGTGACTTTACCGAAAGAACCCAGAAGAGGAGGCGAGGTGTTTTGCAGCACCAAGCAGCGCTGCCCATTGAACAAACAGCCTCGTGGGCGGTCACACGCAGCTACGAGTCAGTCCATCGCTTTGCCCGCCACCCCCCACACTCTCGACTTTGCACAAGGGCTCCTGCCCGATACATTGGGCTGCTATACACGGCATACTTTCTGTTGTAACGTATCATGTACATGTATGTACGTTGAACTTACTTCGCACCGTGCGTAGCCAATCGCGCTAATCGGACGGGCAGTGGCGAGGATGAAGACGCCGAGGATGTTGTTTGTGTTTTTCGACTTGGGAGGGAGAGTTTGGGAGCGCTGAGTGTCAGCGCTGAGGTTCAGCGACTCGTGCGGCCGCTCGCTTCGCTGCAAACGGAGGCGTCAAAGACCCCCGTGGCATCTGTCACCGACGTAGATCGCTGCGTGCCAGCGTCAACATGAACACAAAAACGTACACGCCGACTCGTGCGTGTGTCTGTGTGTGGAGTGGTTAGCGCGCACGAATCCGGCGCGCCGAGTTCGATTCCCGCTCACGGTCAACACCAGTGACGATTATTTGAACTGGTCATGGGCCTCCTCTAGGTCGACTCAGCCTCAAATGAGTACCTGGTGCGGTGTGTAAACATCGCCACTGGGGAGACAAAGGCGGTCGGGCGTGGTGCTGGCCACCCACCCCCTCGTGTGCCGTGCCCGCCTTCATTGGTGCTCGCTAACAGCACTTGCCCCAACAGTCTGTTAAGGCTATGCGGGGGATCTTTATCTTTGCGTGCGTGTGGGCCACACCTGTGCCCCCCCCCCCACGCGGTCCCATGCGGGGGCCCCCATTCACGGGCGCGGGGAGGGGGGTGTAGAGGCTGCGGTGGGGGGGCTGACACTTTAACAAGAGGCGCCCTAAACGGCGTAAAGACACAGTGAGAAAAAAAAACTGTCTCGGCGAATTACACATGCCCCATCAAACCCCATTGTCAGCGCAGGAATGCCGCCTTCTACACAAGGGGCAGCCCAGTGAAAAGGGTTACGCGGTATGGGTGCGTGGGTATGGAGGCCAGTCAGGGTGCATGGGTATGGAGGCCAGTGTGGGTGCGTGGCCGTGAGGGTGCGTGGGTATGGAGGCCAGTCAGGGTCCGTGGGTATGGAGGCCAGTGAAAAGGGCTACGCGGTGTGGGTGCGTGGGTATGGAGGCCAGTCAGGGTGCGTGGGTAGGGAGGCCGTGTGGGTGAGTGACCGTGAGGGTGCGTGGCCGTGAGGGTGCGTGGCCGTGAGGGTGCGTGGGTATGGAGGTCAGTGTGGGTGCGTGGCCGTGAGGGTGCGTGGCCGTGAGGGTGCGTGGGTATGGAGGTCAGTGTGGGTGCGTGGCCGTGAGGGTGCAAGGGTAGGGAGGCCGTGTGGGTGCGTGGCCGTGAGAGTGCGTGGGTAGGGAGGCCGTGTGGGTGAGTGACCGTGAGGGTGCGTGGGTAGGGAGGCCGTGTGGGTGAGTGACCGTGAGGGTGCGTGGCCGTGAGGGTGCGTGGGTATGGAGGTCAGTGTGGGTGCGTGGCCGCGCGTGGCCGTGGTGAGCCCTGGTCTTGAGTCGAACCCATCCCCTCCCGCTCCGCACTTCCCGCGCCCACCAAGCTGTGAATCATGAAGTCGGGAGGCGGTGCCCGCGTGTCTCACTCCGCCTGTGTCTCCGCCTGTGTCTCCCCGTCTCACCACCGCACAGGCGGCCCGGCTGTGAGAGCGCGTGGAAAGGTGGGGGGTTGGGGGGGCCGGTGGGAATCCTCTCGTGCGCACCCCACCCCCCACCTCTACCTCCTCCTCTCATCCCTAGGACTGACCCCGCACCCCCTTAGCGCCTGCTCCCCCCCTCCCCACAGCCTCCGACAACAAACATCTGCAGACGAGCGGGGGGGGGGGGGGCCAGCCGAGAGAGGAGCGCTGAGCGGGACGCGGGAGGCGCGCTGACTGTGAAGCCGCCGTGCACGCGCGCGCTCCGGGAACTTGGGCTTACGAGATCTACTGCCATCTAGTTATGTTTTGGTTGTGCTGGTAATGCCAGCTGTGCCGTTTGTGTTCCTTATGTTGGTTACACTAAGCTGTGCTAGTTATGCTGGTTATGCTAGTTATGCTGATAGGTATCGTGGCCTCTAGTGGTAGATGTCGTGGCCTCTAGTGGTTGCAAGGCGTCGAGCGAGCCCTTTGCGAAAAGCATTTCGAATTGAAAAACAGAGCTTCTCACAAGGCGACCCAATGCATTCGATGCAGCTCAGTCCTCCGATCGTTCACACTTCACGTTTGTGTGTGTGGGGTTGATTACCCCCCCCCCCCTCCCGTGTTTGTGCCACCAGTTACGAGCCGAATACTCGAGAGAGGCCCGTCTCGCGGGTATTGGGCCTACTCTTCCTTCGACGCTTTCCGCACAATCGTCGCTGTGCAAGTTGAGCCACCCCGCGCTCGGCTCGCTACACACGCGACGTTCACAATCGAAGCGTGTCAAGGCGACCAAACCTCGAGGCGCTTCGCGTGGGGACACGGACTTTAACGGAAGACTAGAATCGCGCTGGCTATGAGCACGCACGGGGACGCGCACGGCAGCGTCTCAACCGCACGGAAGAGTTCAAGGGGGACGCTGATTGCAGACGCAGGAGCAGAAGCCGAGAGGGAGCGACCCTCCTCGCGCGCAATTGAAAGTTCACGGTGGGCGGCTTTGCGGGAAGGAGGCGGTCGTCGTTGCGGCTTCTATCGCCCAGGCCATCCGGATGCTGAGCAGAGAGCCGTGCAATATCTGCCCAAGCTTCACCAAACCTGATTTTGCTCCCCCCTACCCAAATCCACACCCCCTCCCCCCACCGACGTCACAAGACATTAACTAAACAGATTTTGCATAACAAGATCATTTATAAAGCTCACCCGCGGGGGACCCTATTTCTGCTATGCACATGTCACTTGTATCATCTGCACAGCGATTTTACTTAGTTTTAGTACAAATATATAAAAAAAAGTGTTGTTGCCGCTGTTTTCATTGTTGTTGTTGTTAATTTGCACAAGCTGAGAGAGAGCGATACGGGAACAAAACATCTAATTGCCATGTACCTCATGTATGCATGGGTATGTGATCAATAAAGCTGACTTGACTTGCTGGAGCGGAGGACATCGTGGCGGGGAGAGTGGAGAAAAACGTGAGCATGAACGTTGAGCTTCCGTAGACAGCCGTGCTCATCGGCGGTGCGGGGGACGGACAATAAACCAAACACACGCACGAAGAAAACTGTTTGAAAGAAACGAGTTTGGCATGGAGAAGTTTAACATCGATCGCTGTAATCTTCACGCGAATCAGAGATTCGACAGGAAGTTGGCGGAGAGACGTTAGCGACAATCTCCGGTGCTGTGAGCGTCGCCTCTCCGCAGCCCGCCATTGGAGAGCGACCGTGGCACGCCGTGGCATCATCGCTCCACCATCCTCCTGCACCGCTCGCACCGCCTCTTCGGCAACGACACCGCTCATCTCGGTGGCACCTTACTCGGCTCCGCCTCCCACCACCACCACCACCCCTCTCTCTGGCCACGCTCATCCCTCTCTCCTCTCTAGCCGTGCCTCGCAAAGCCCTGGCTGAGTTATGTATGAGCCGAGGTCAGCACAAGTGTGAGTTGAACAAACAAACTTACGCTGGGACACGAGCTCGCGTTGCGCAGCCACGAACCTGCCGTTTGCAGAGAGTTCTCACGCCGATGCGAGATGCATGCGCTGGGGAAGTGTCATCTCCCTCGCCTGGTACGCAGGAGGGCTTGGGTTCTATCCCGGACCCAGGCGATGCCTGTGTTGGTCGCGTGGGGTTCCTCCCGTATTGCCCTCTGCATTTAGAATCAACATGCGTTGAGATAATGTGGCTGCGACGATAAATTCCCACGCGTGAAGATGATTTAAGCCACTTTGTTGAGTTATCGTGTGTGGCCAGGTCGCCTCTGCAAAGAGCTAATGGCTCAGTGGGTTTTAGCTGGTAAAATAAAAGTATTTTTTTATATGTATAAAACATTTTAACGCGTTTATATTTGTCAAAAAAGCACACTCCAGCTCATTTATGATCTTTAGGCCACTTTGGGTGATTAAAGTGCATTTTTATTGTACAGGAGGGTGCCAGGTTTTTTTTTTTCAAGTACAATGAAACCACGTGAAGAAAAGTCACCGTAAAACTCAAATCAGCAAAACGCAGTATTTGTTCGCGAGAATTAAAATCTGGCATTGATTGGTGCGCTCTATGAAAAACGACTCTGGTACATATTTATGGGCATCTATGTATCTGTGAAGTGGAAACTTCCGCGTAGTCCCCCCCTACCCCCCCCCCTACCACCCCCCCTCCCCCACACGCACACCATGAATAGTGCGGCACAATTAGCCCGGCTCTATTCACGCTTCCCCATTCCTCTCTCTCCCCCTTATAGTGCTCGTGTATCCTCCCTCTGCTTGTGGAGAGTGAGGTGGGTGGGAGGGGTGGGGGAGGGGTGGGAGGGGTGGGGTTGTAGGGGGAGGGGTGGGGGGAGGGGTGGGGGTGGGTAAAGGGGTGGGGGCTCTCCAACAAAGGCAGACTGCCACTGGCTTTAGATTAAGTTTTTGGGTCAATTAACTTAGGAGATAATTAGACGTGTGTGTGTGCACGTGTGTGGTTGTGTGTGTGTGGGGAGCGTTAGTGTAATAGTTGGCGCGACCCGGGTTCGATTACCGCTTAAGGCCGCCACCGGTGACGATTATCTGAACCGGATCTGGGCGTCCCCTAGGTCGACTCAGCCTCAAATGAGTACCTAGTGCGGTGTGTAAACATCGCCACTAGGAAGACAAAGGCGGCCGGGCATCGTGCTGGACAACAACCCCCTCGTGTGCCGTGCCAGCATTCACAGGTGCTCGCTAACAACACTTGCTCCAAGTCTGTTAAGGCTATAGGGGAAACCTTTGTCTTTTTGTTTTGTGTGCACGTGCAGGGCTGAATGTGTGTGGGTTAGTGAATGTGTGTGTGTTGGTGTGGTTGAAAGTGGCCGCGTGTGAGCGAATGTGTGTGGCTGGATGCACGTGCGTGTGCGCGTCTGTGGCTGTGAATGTGTTGCGTGGGTGAAAGTGTCTTTGTGTGTCATTGTGTGATTATCTGAATCAGTCCTGGGCCTCCCCTAGGTCGACTCAGTCCCAAATAAGTACCTGGTGCGGACGTGAAAACATCGCCACGAGGGAGACAAAGGCGGCCGAGCGTGGTGGTTGCCACACCATCCCCATCGTGTGCCGTGACGGCACTTGCCCCAACAATCTGTTGAGGCTAGATGGGAGATCTTTGTCTTTGTACTTGCCAATTTAAGTCTGGAAGCGTGAGAATTCGCGTTTGTTGGTGTGTGTACGGGTGAGCGAAGTGCAGCGGCTTCGGGGCGCCGCGGTGACGAGATGTCAACGTCATCGCCTTGTGCACAGGATGTCGTGGGTTCGATCCCGACCCTAACGCCTGCTGCTGTATATTCCGAGTTTGCATGTTCTCCCCCGTGGTCGCGTGAATTTTTATTCGGCTTCCTTCGCTTGTTTTCCCTCCACCTTTATAGAATCCACGCGCGTTCAGAGTATTTGGCCGCTATAAATGTCCACCTGATGATAAGCCACTTAGTTGAGCTTCTGACAAAGAGCCGCAAGGCTCCGTGGGCCTCCTTGCCTGGTCAAAACGAATAGTTCAGTTTAGATGAATACTCGCGGTTATATTTCCCCGAAACATGCGGCGTGCCGCGGACGTGCGATGTTCACATCGTCCGGTGTGAGCGCGACAGCGGTGCACGTGGTGCGGCGTGCAGGGCCAGGCGGGGAAGGGATGCGTTGGAGGGGGGGGGCGTCAAACTCCGAATTCCAGCCGCCCGGTGTGCGACGTGGGCCTCCGCCGGGGTGAGGAATTGCGCTCGCGTTCGGGAATCGCGTTGCCCCCTGCTCGCGAATCACCGCCGCGGCTGCAACGCAAAGCGAACACATTCGCGAACGCACGAGACGCCTCCGTTAACGCGGGTTTCGAGTTTGCGCCGCTCGCGGGAGGGGAGTGGTGGGGGGTCACCCACAGCGGCATCAGCAGCGACAATCGTCGCCCCCTAATGGCAGAGCGACGCCCCGCACGCAGGCGGTGGGTCCCGAGTCACCTTGTGCCGCACAGGGACAGCTGCCACGTGGGGGGGCCCTTCAAATGACTGAGATGAGACGCGATGTACGGCGCGTCGATTTGCCGAGGAAATCTACAGCAATGGCATATGCAGTACCTGCTGCGTTGTGTACTGCTATTGCTGTACATGGACGTGCGCGCGTTCTGTCCGCTTGATTGCCGCAGCGATGCTTGTGTGCCACTATTGTCACTGCGTCTAGCGGAGTTGTCATCGTGGGAGAGCGGTGGTGCAGCGGTTAGCGCAAAACCCGGCGACCCAAGCTCGATTCCCGCTCACGGCCAACACCGGTGACGATTATCTGCACCGGTCTTTGGCCTCCCCTCGGTCGACTCAGCCTCAAATGAGTACCTGCTGCGTTGTGTACGCATCGCGACTGGGGAGACAAAGGCGGTCGGGCGTGGTGCTGGCCACCCACCCTGCCGTGTGCCGTTACGGCCTTCATAGGCGCTACTCGCCAGCAGCATTTGCCCCCAATAGTGTGTACAGGCTAGACGGGAGATCGTTGCGTTCATTGTGCCGAGGATCAGTGAGGGCTGTGATTACCCGCCTGTGGACTCGTGCGTGATCTTTCATGATCCAGCTACACGTGCCAATGGTATTTGCTGGCTGGCGGAGAGCGCCTGGGCTCGACTTAGCCTCGCTAATTGGTTTAGGAGTGCGGTGGCAGAACGGGATCCTGATGCGGCGTGCCCAGCGACCCCTCCGCGTGGCGAGCGGTTCGCGGTTCGACTCCGGCCAGCGCGCTGATCGTGATGGTCGTATTCGGTGTGCGCCGTCTTCTTCACAGTGGACGTTGAACGATCCGCTGACGTCACTCGCAAGAGTCGGATTTAAAATTTGAATTCATTACTGGAGGAATCCGATGAGCTATAAAGCTATTTTTTAAACACAGATGTCCAGAAAGGGGCACGGGGTAAGAACGTTAGTACAACAAACAGTACAACAACACGATAGTAGTGCAAAGTGCAAGAAAGATACACATATCACTCAAACACATCGAGTGAAATCTAAACCATCCCCATTCTACCAGGCAAAGCCCACCGCGGTGTTAACTTATCTTTCATTGTGTTCCGGCCGCAGGGTCACACGTTTGCGAAATTCGCTGTCGACTGGGTAACTAATTAGACTCATTCCCCACTCTCGCTCTCTAGTTTAAACGAAATACACGAAATAAACAACAACAACGACCATGCTGGGGTGAGCCGAGTGAACACGTGTCCATGTTGAGTCGCTCGTGACCTCGGCAGACTTCTCCGTACGCTGCGCGCGAGGCAGCAGGAGACCGCCTGGTGTCAGCAGACCGCCCGGTGTCAGGAGACCGCCTGGTGTCAGGAGACCGCCTGGTGTCAGGAGACCGCCTGGTGTCAGCAGACCGCCTGGTGTCAGGACACCGCCTGGTGTCAGCAGACCGCCTGGTGTCAGGACACCGCCTGGTGTCAGGAGACCGCCTGGTGTCAGGACACCGCCTGGTCTCAGCAGACCGCCTGGTGTCAGGACACCGCCTGGTGTCAGGACACCGCCTGGTGTCAGGAGACCGCCTGGTGTCAGGAGACCGCCTGGTGTCAGCAGACCGCCTGGTGTCAGGACACCGCCTGGTGTCAGGACACCGCCTGGTGTCAGGAGACCGCCTGGTGTCAGCAGACCGCCTGGTGTCAAGACACCGCCTGGTGTCAGGACACCGCCTGGTGTCAGGACACCGCCTGGTGTCAGGACACCGCCTGGTGTCAGGACACCGCCTGGTGTCAGGAGACCGCCTGGTGTCAGGACACCGCCTGGTGTCAAGACACCGCCTGGTGTCAGGAGACCGCCTGGTGTCAGGACACCGCCTGGTGTCAGGACACCGCGTGGCGTAAGGAGACCGCCTGGTGTCAGGACACCGTCTGGTGTCAGGACACCGCCTGGTGTCAGGAGACCGCCTGGTGTCAGGACACCGCTTGGTGTCAGGACACCGCCTGGTGTCTGGAGACCGCCTGGTGTCAGGAGACCGCCTGGTGTCAGGAGACCGCCTGGTGTCAGGACACCGCCTGGTGTCAGGAGACCGCCTGGTGTCAGGAGACCGCCTGGTGTCAGGAGACCGCCTGGTGTCAGGAGACCGCCTGGTGTCAGGAGACCGCCAGGTGTCAGGACACCGCCTGGTGTCAGGACACCGCCTGGTGTCAGGACACCGCCTGGTGTCAGGAGACCGCCTGGTGTCAGCAGACCGCCTGGTGTCAGGACACCGCCTGGTGTCAGGACACCGCCTGGTGTCAGGAGACCGCCTGGTGTCAGCAGACCGCCTGGTGTCAGGACACCGCCTGGTGTCAGGAGACCGCCTGGTGTCAGGAGACCGCCTGGTGTCAGGACACCGCCTGGTGTCAGGACACCGCCTGGTGTCAGCAGACCGCCTGGTGTCAGGACACCGCCTGGTGTCAGGACACCGCCTGGTGTCAGGAGACCGCCTGGTGTCAGGACACCGCCTGGTGTCAGGACACCACCTGGTGTCAGGAGGCCGCCTGGTGTCAGGACACCGCCTGGTGTCAGGAGACCGCCTGGTGTCAGCAGACCACCTGGTGTCAGGAGACCGCCTCGTGTCAGGAGACCGCCTGGTGTCAGGACACCGCCTGGTGTCAGGACACCACCTTGTGTCAGGACACCGCCTGGTGTCAGGAGACCGCCTGGTGTCAGGAGACCGCCTGGTGTCAGGACACCGCCTGGTGTCAGGAGACCGCCTGGTGTCAGGACACCGCCTGGTGTACAGGAGGCCGCCTGGTGTCAGGAGACCGCCTGGTGTCAGGACACCGCCTGGTGTCAGGAGACCGCCTGGTGTCAGGAGACGGCCTGGTGTCAGGACACCGCCTGGTGTCAGGACACCGCCTGGTGTCAGGAGACCGCCTGGTGTCAGGACACCGCCTGGTGTCAGGACACCGCCTGGTGTCAGGAGACCGCCTGGTGTCAGGACACCGCCTGGTGTCAGGACACCGCCTGGTGTCAGGACACCGCCTGGTGTCAGGAGGCCGCCTGGTGTCAGGAGACCGCCTGGTGTCAGGACACCGCCTGGTGTCAGGACACCGCCTGGTGTCAGGAGACCGCCAGGTGTCAGGACACCGCCTGGTGTCAGGACACCGCCTGGTGTCAGGACACCGCCTGGTGTCAGGAGACCGCCAGGTGTCAGGACACCGCCTGGTGTCAGGACACCGCCTGGTGTCAGGAGACCGCCAGGTGTCAGGACACCGCCTGGTATCAGGACACCGCCTGGTGTCAGGACACCGCCTGGTGTCAGGACACCGCCTGGTGTCAGGACACCGCCTGGTGTCAGGACACCGCCTGGTGTCAGGACACCGCCTGGTCTCAGGACACCGCCTGGTGTCAGGACACCGCCTGGTGTCAGGACACCGCCTGGTGTCAGGACACCGCCTGGTCTCAGGACACCGCCTGGTGTCAGGACACCGCCTGGTGTCAGGACACCGCCTGGTGTCAGGAGACCGCCTGGTGTCAGGACACCGCCTGTTGTCAGGACACCGCCTGGTGTCAGGACACCGCCTGGTGTCAGGAGACCGCCTGGTGTCAGGACACCGCCTGGTGTCAGGACACCGCCATGTGTCAGGACACCGCCTGGTGTCAGGACACCGCTTGGTGTCAGGACACCGCCTGGTGTCAGGAGACTGCCTGGTGTCAGGACACCGCCTGGTGTCAGGAGACCGCCTGGTGTCAGGACACCGCCTGGTGTCAGGACACCGCCTGTTGTCAGGAGACCGCCTGGTGTCAGGAGACCGCCTGGTGTCAGGACACCGCCTGTTGTCAGGACACCGCCTGGTGTCAGGACACCGCCTGGTGTCAGGAGACCGCCTGGTGTCAGGACACCGCCTGTTGTCAGGACACCGCCTGGTGTCAGGACACCGCCTGGTGTCAGGAGACCGCCTGGTGTCAGGACACCGCCTGGTGTCAGGAGACCGCCTGGTGTCAGGACACCGCCTGGTGTCAGGACACCGCCTGGTGTCAGGACACCGCCTGTTGTCAGGAGACCGCCTGGTGTCAGGACACCGCCTGGTGTCAGGAGACCGCCTGGTGTCAGGACACCGCCTGTTGTCAGGACACCACCTGGTGTCAGGACACCGCCTGGTGTCAGGACACCGCCTGGTGTCAGGAGACCGCCTGGTGTCAGGACACCGCCTGGTGTCAGGAGACCGCCTGGTGTCAGGACACCGCCTGTTGTCAGGACACCGCCTGGTGTCAGGACACCGCCTGGTGTCAGGAGACCGCCTGGTGTCAGGACACCGCCTGGTGTCAGGACACCACCTGGTGTCAGGAGACCGCCTGGTGTCAGGACACCACCTGTTGTCAGGACACCGCCTGGTGTCAGGACACCGCCTGGTGTCAGGAGACCGCCTGGTGTCAGGACACCGCCTGGTGTCAGGACACCGCCTGGTGTCAGGACACCGCCTGGTGTCAGGAGACCGCCTGGTGTCAGGACACCGCCTGGTGTCAGGAGACCGCCTGGTGTCAGGACACCGCCTGTTGTCAGGACACCGCCTGGTGTCAGGACACCGCCTGGTGTCAGGACACCGCCTGGTTTCAGGAGACCGCCTGGTATCAGGACACCGCCTGTTGTCAGGACACCGCCTGGTGTCAGGACACCGCCTGGTGTCAGGAGACCGCCTGGTGTCAGGACACCACCTGTTGTCAGGACACCGCCTGGTGTCAGGACACCGCCTGGTGTCAAGAGACCGCCTGGTGTCAGGACACCGCCTGTTGTCAGGACACCGCCTGGTGTCAGGAGACCGCCTGGTGTCAGGACACCGCCTGTTGTCAGGACACCGCCTGGTGTCAGGACACCGCCTGGTGTCAGGACACCGCCTGGTGTCAGGACACCGCCTGGTCTCAGGACACCGCCTGGTGTCAGGACACCGCCTGGTGTCAGGACACCGCCTGTTGTTAGGACACCGCCTGGTGTCAGGACACCGCCTGGTGTCAGGACACCGCCTGTTGTCAGGACACCGCCTGGTGTCAGGACACCGCCTGGTGTCAGGACACCGCCTGGTGTCAGGACACCGCCTGTTGTCAGGACACCGCCTGGTGTCAGGAGACCGCCTGGTGTCAGGAGACCGCCTGGTGTCAGGAGACCGCCTGGTGTCAGGACACCGCCTGGTGTCAGGACACCGCCTGGTGTCAGGAGACCGCCTGGTGTCAGGACACCGCCTGTTGTTAGGACACCGCCTGGTGTCAGGACACCACCTGTTGTCAGGAAACCGCCTGGTGTCAGGACACCGCCTGTTGTTAGGACACCGCCTGGTGTCAGGACACCACCTGTTGTCAGGACACCGCCTGGTGTCAGGACACCGCCTGTTGTTAGGACACCGCCTGGTGTCAGGACACCACCTGTTGTCAGGACACCGCCTGGTGTCAGGAGACCGCCTGGTGTCAGGACACCACCTGTTGTCAGGACACCGCCTGGTGTCAGGAGACCGCCTGGTGTCAGGACACCACCTGTTGTCAGGACACCGCCTGGTGTCAGGACACCGCCTGTTGTTAGGACACCGCCTGGTGTCAGGACACCACCTGTTGTCAGGACACCGCCTGGTGTCAGGAGCACCGCCTGTTGTCAGGACACCACCTGGTGTCAGGACACCAGCCTGTTGTCAGGACACCGCCTGGTGTCAGGAGACCGCCTGGTGTCAGGACACCACCTGGTGTCAGGACACCGCCTGGTGTCAGGAGACCGCCTGGTGTCAGGACACCGCCTGGTGTCAGGAGACCGCCTGGTGTCAGGACACCGCCTGTTGTCAGGACACCGCCTGGTGTCAGGACACCGCCTGGTGTCAGGACACCGCCTGGTTTCAGGAGACCGCCTGGTATCAGGACACCACCTGTTGTCAGGACACCGCCTGGTGTCAGGACACCGCCTGGTGTCAGGAGACCGCCTGGTGTCAGGACACCACCTGTTGTCAGGACACCGCCTGGTGTCAGGACACCGCCTGGTGTCAAGAGACCGCCTGGTGTCAGGACACCGCCTGTTGTCAGTACACCGCCTGGTGTCAGGAGACCGCCTGGTGTCAGGACACCGCCTGTTGTCAGGACACCGCCTGGTGTCAGGACACCGCCTGGTGTCAGGACACCGCCTGGTGTCAGGACACCGCCTGGTCTCAGGACACCGCCTGGTGTCAGGACACCGCCTGGTGTCAGGACACCGCCTGTTGTTAGGACACCGCCTGGTGTCAGGACACCGCCTGGTGTCAGGACACCGCCTGTTATCAGGACACCGCCTGGTGTCAGGACACCGCCTGGTGTCAGGACACCGCCTGGTGTCAGGACACCGCCTGTTGTCAGGACACCGCCTGGTGTCAGGAGACCGCCTGGTGTCAGGAGACCGCCTGGTGTCAGGAGACCGCCTGGTGTCAGGACACCGCCTGTTGTCAGGACACCGCCTGGTGTCAGGAGACCGCCTGGTGTCAGGAGACCGCCTGGTGTCAGGAGACCGCCTGGTGTCAGGAGACCGCCTGGTGTCAGGACACCGCCTGGTGTCAGGAGACCGCCTGGTGTCAGGACACCGCCTGTTGTTAGGACACCGCCTGGTGTCAGGACACCACCTGTTGTCAGGACACCGCCTGGTGTCAGGAGACCGCCTGTTGTTAGGACACCGCCTGGTGTCAGGACACCACCTGTTGTCAGGACACCGCCTGGTGTCAGGACACCGCCTGTTGTTAGGACACCGCCTGGTGTCAGGACACCACCTGTTGTCAGGACACCGCCTGGTGTCAGGAGACCGCCTGGTGTCAGGACACCACCTGTTGTCAGGACACCGCCTGGTGTCAGGACACCGCCTGTTGTTAGGACACCGCCTGGTGTCAGGACACCACCTGTTGTCAGGACACCGCCTGGTGTCAGGAGACCGCCTGGTGTCAGGACACCACCTGTTGTCAGGACACCGCCTGGTGTCAGGACACCGCCTGTTGTTAGGACACCGCCTGGTGTCAGGACACCACCTGTTGTCAGGACACCGCCTGGTGTCAGGAGACCGCCTGGTGTCAGGACACCGCCTGGTGTCAGGACACCGCCTGGTGTCAGGAGACCGCCTGGTGTCAGGACACCACCTGGTGTCAGGACACCGCCTGGTGTCAGGAGACCGCCTGGTGTCAGGACACCGCCTGGTGTCAGGACACCGCCTGGTGTCAGGACACCGCCTGGTGTCAGGAGACCGCCTGGTGTCAGGAGACCGCCTGTTGTTAGGACACCGCCTGGTGTCAGGACACCGCCTGGTGTCAGGAGACCGCCTGGTGTCAGGATCGAGGTTTGGGGCTCCGGCCACGCGCTGCTTAGCTCTGCCTGTGGCTCAACTGCGTCATCTCAACAACACTCGCAGACAAATAAATGTAACGATTGGACGCGCTACGAATCGCTTGAAACTGCGTCAGACATCACCCTCGCAGCGGCGGATTTCGGCTGGCCATCGAACAAAGACGGCCACTGCATCGCCCGTTTTCAGATTCGCTTCTGCGGCCGTCTGGAACGCTCTCTTCCTTCCCATATTAGGAAGCCACTGGAGCTATGCACTTTTAAATCTATCTATATATAAACATGTTTAGAACTGCTTTTTGTGTTTAGTTTGTTGTCCTTCCCCCGCACCTCCGATTAGCGCGGTTGGCTACGTACGGTGCGAAAGAAGTGTGACATACATAGAGAACAAGAATCACGTTGTTAACAATGCAGACAGCCATAATGACGCGTTAAGAACGGTTTACTTGAGGCCTACCACTCTTGCCCGTGGGCTTAACCACTCACCACAATCACAGCAAAGATGATGACGACGACGATGTTGCAAAGACGATAATCGTATTAATGTCCATGATGATCGCGTTGGTGGCAAGGTTGCTCTGTCTCTGAGCGGCTATCTGCATTCGGGTGGCAGGAATGGATTTGTACCGAGGCGTGCTGCCTGAGTCGCCGCGCTGAACTCAATTGCAGGGAAACTGCGCAGTTTGGTAACAGACCCAGTGCTGACTGGCGAGGTGGGGTGGGGTTTGCTCTGTGGGAAAGTGTGGCGACTCGAAGTGGCGATCACGGAACATTGATCGTGGCGAATATGAGGCTGTTTTTTGTTGTTGTTCTATTAAAGAGTAAATGATATAGGCGGACATGGCGCTGCTGTACAATAATCAGAATCCGGTGATGCTGATAATGATAATCGCAGTAAGCAACTATCAGAATCAGAATCATTAGTTCTACTGGAGGAAGCCGATGAGAGCCCTAAAGCTCATTTTTTCACAGACGCCCAGTGGATAATTATCCAAGGGCACGAAGCTGTGACTAATGGAACGTCCTCTGAAACTTTGCACGTTGATGCTGGCCAAGCAGCAGCAGCAGCGGCATCGGCATCTCGCGGAAGGCGACGTGACCAGCGGCCTCGTCATGAGCGACGCCGCGTGACCCAGCCAGCACCAGCAGCCACTCCTAAACACATCCGCTCGCTCGAGTAAGCGGAGATTGTTCATGGGGGAGGGCGCCCTAATTCCGCCCCGCATTACCCAGTCACCTCCAATTACCGGGACGTGGTGACGAGGAGGGCACGGGGAAGGAGGCGGGAGGAGGAGGCGGCGGCGGCGCTTGTGAGCAAGTGGGACCCGGGGCTCGGGGCGCCACGCGGCCCTCTCGACCGCCCCCTCCGTCACGCGGGGGCCGCGCGTGCCACGCGCTCGCCCGCTCGCTCGCTGCTCCAAGTCGATAACCTCTCACCGAGTCTCTCTCTTCTCTCTCTCTCCTTGTAACTCTTCTATCTATCTATCGCTGCTATTCGGGATTGGATTCCGATTGGCGAACGAACAAGTTTAGAAGTTCGCATTCGTTGCACACAACACAAAGTACCTGCCACAAATGAACCACGAATTCCTTGGCCGATCTCGTCAAGGCGCATACAACCATCACGTGAATTCGGGTAAATCCCCGCAGTGGCGGCGGCTTTTTGCTGACCGTCGAATAAAAACGGCGGTCACCGCATCGCGCGCTTTCAGAAGCGCTTCTGCGGCCGTCTGGAACGCTCTTCCTTCCGATATATAAGTCACTGGAGCTATGCACTTTTAAATACTCCAGATTGAAAACTCATTTCTTTATAACAGCTTTTTTGATTTAGTTTGTTGTCCTTCCGCCGACACCTCTGATTAGCACGGTTGGCTACATACGGTGCGAAAGAAGTTCAACATACACGCACACACAACGATGCCCAACCATGACCCCGCAAAGAGCGGTCTGCGGAATGTAAATACAAACATGCTGAACGTACGGTGTGAAAGAAGTTCAACAATATACATATACATGCTGTACACCAAACAGGGGAACATGCCTAAGAGGATAACTAACAGCGGCGATGGAACGATACGATTGGCTCATGAGTTAAATACATCGCGGACTGAGAGGGATGGTGGAGGCGATTGTGGTAATGTTTTTGCTTAATATAGCAGTGGATAAATGATGATAGTTATGCTGGTGTACCGATGAACGCCTCACTGAGTCTCAAGGCTCTTATTCAGGAGGGACCTGCCAGGTTTTCTCAGCAGGAGATCGATGGAGCTGCTGCTCCTGCAGCTGTATTAAATCACCATTGAATAATTTGCATTGGGATGTGTTGGTGAATAGCAGTGGCAGTGTGCTATGGGAAGAAACCGGAGAATCCGCAGGAAACCCATGCAGGACGAGGGGAGAGCGCACAACATGCACACAGCACGGCGCCCGAGTTGTGCCACCCAGCAAGAAGGGCTCAGATATTCCCGGCGTCTTATTCTCGAGTATTTAATGTTGTTATCCTTGTCAATTACGTCTGTTGTTGTTGTTGTTGTGTTTTCTCTGGTGCATAATCTATGATGATTGTCATCTTCCAATATTTGTTTTCCCTTACAATCCTCGTTGGGCTTTTTGTGAAGTAATAATAATAAACAATGAATGAGATTCCGCTGTCGTGTTTAGGGGCTCCTGTCCGTGCTCAGGTCTCTTGCGGAACGACCCTGAACCCCAGTGACCTGGCGCGCGGCAGTCTCCATGAGACGTTCCCCCCGACGCGCTGAGTCACACCGCGCTCTGGAGACCTTGTGGTGAAAGGCTACTCACACAAAGGTGATGATAATAATGATGCTTTTTCCTCCACATTAAGAAACACGCGTTTGGAGAATTTGGCTGCGATAAATTTGCACGCGATAAGCCACTCGGTTGAGCTATCATTTGTGGCCAGGTCGCTTCTGAACAGATCTGGATAGCTCAGTGGGCCTTACCTTGATAAAATAAAGCATAGTTTAGTTTATTAACATTGCGCATATCTCCATGAATGGAACATTAAATACGAGCCATGCTCGTGCGATTGTGACCACGCACCAACTACGCACCGTGTATTAAACCACGGTAGCCTGCGCTCCTTGGATGGAGGAGGAGCAACGGCAAAAGGACACGAACTCTCTCCTGATGCCCTCTCGTCGTGGCCAGCAGCAGACCTCGACATTCGGCATCGAGCTCCTGAACGCACTGCCGCTGCTGCCATCACGCGCAAGAATAGAACCACACATCACGTCGCCTCCCTCTCGAGCCGAGTCGCACGTGCGACCACGTGGTAGCGACAGGGGGGGGGGGTCATTCTGCAACCACACCGCACCAGGTACGCGATTACCGCCTCATTTGAGGCCGAGTCAACCTAGGAGAGGCCCAGGACCGGTTCAAACAATCGTCACTGGTGTTGGCTGTGAGCGGGAATCGAACTCGGGTCCCCAGCTTCGTAGCGCAGTGCGCTTTCCACTGCGCCACCGCTCCCCACACTGATACCATGGCAAAGATGCTCCGTGTAGCCTTAACAGACTGTTGGGGCAGGTGCTGCTAGCGAGCGCCTATAAAGGCCGGTACGGCACACGAGGGGATGGATGGCCAGCACCACACCCGGCCGCCTTTGTCTCCTCAACGACGATGGTTACGAACCGCACTAGGTACTCATTTGAGGCCGAGTCGACCAAGGGGAGGCCCAGGACCGGTTCAAATAATCATCACTGGTGTTTGCCGTGAGCGGGAATCGGTTCCCGGGTTTATAGCGTAGCGCGCTAGCCGCTACACTACCGCTCCCCACGCTTTTAGCGAGCACACACACACACACACTCTCACTCTCACCTTGGCCCCAGAGTTGTCCAATAGGCTTTATGAGCTGCGTAAATCAGGGTTGAACGCTGGAGCCATGGGCGCGCGCGTATTTATCGCACGGCCCAGCCGCAATCCCTCACCCCGCGGCCTCTCGCGGCACGCCCGAGGGCCTTCCGACTGGCGGCACCACGCGGGGCCGGTGCTGCGTGGCTGGAGGGGGTGAGGTCGAGCGGCGGCGAGAGGTCTCCCCGCGCTCTCGGCCCCGTGTCACCCCCTCCACCCCATCCACCCCATCCACCTTCTCTCTCCCCTTTGATCGGAGCCGCCACCGGGAGTGGCCCTCAAGACAGCGCCTCAAGGCAGCGTCGTTGAATAAAACAAAACAAAACCAAATCACTTGTCAATAATCATATGAATAATTATTCGCGGGAGGGAGAGACATTTGGGACCGGCCACAATCAACAATTTGCCCGAGTTCTGTGGTCCTACATTAGGATATTTGGTTAACTCCATAATGAGTGCTGCCACGTGACGCCAGGCATCTGACGGACAAGGCGAATGGATGGAAGGCAGCCAGCCGGAGAAGGCCACCACTGACCAGCTGTGTCGAATGCGAGACCGCACAGAGATGGATACTGCACTAGGGTGCCATGGCACGCAGCGTTCGACACGGGACACTCACCACGGGATAACTCACCACGCCATACCACTCACCATGGAACACACGCCACAAGATACCAAGCCATGTCACTAACCATGCGATACCGCGGACGCCGCGGTGGTGAGATGTTAACTACCTCGCCTGGTATACAGGAAGTCGTGGGTTCGATTCTGACCCTGACGTCTGCTGTATATTTAGAGTTTGCGTGTCTCTCTCTCGCCCTGTACTCGCGTGGATTTTTATCCGAGTTTTTCCTCTCAATTTAGAATCAACACGCGTTTAGAGTATGTGGCTGCTATAAATGTCCACGTGATGAGCCACTTCGTTGAGCAATCATTGTGGCCAAGTCGCTTATGTAAATGCATGTTTATAAGTGTAGAGGGGAGAAACCGGATTGACCCGGAGAAAAGGCCACGGCGACCACGGGGAGAGCGAAACTCCAAATATGCAGCAGGCATCAGGGTCGGGATCGAACCCACGGTCTCCTCGAACACTAGGCGAGGAAGTTAACATGGCGCCCACTCACAACATCGTGCCACCACCGCCGATATTATCACCACCCAACACAAAGAAAACCACCACCATCACCACACACCAGGCACACCAGACACACCACACACCACCCAACACCATCCACCAGACACACCACCCAACCACCACCACACACCAGACACACCACACACCACCCAACACCATCCACCAGGCACCCACCCAACCACCACCACCACACACCAGACACACCACGCACCACCCAACACCACCCACCAGACACACCACCCAACCACCACCACCACCACACACCAGACACACCACACACCACCCAACACCATCCACCAGACACACCACCCAACCACCACCACACACCAGACACACCACACACCACCCAACACCATCCACCAGGCACCCACCCAACCACCACCACCACACACCAGACACACCACACACCACCCAACACCATCCACCAGACACACCACCCAACCACCACCACCACCACACACCAGACACACCACACACCACCCAACACCATCCACCAGACACACCACCCAACCACCACCACCACCACACACCAGACACACCACACACCACACACACCACCCAACACCATCCACCAGGCACCCACCCAACCACCACCACCACCACACACCAGACACACCACCCAACACCATCCACCAGACACACCACCCAACCAACACCACCACCACACACCAGACACACCACACACACCACACACTACACACACCATCCAACACCATCCACCAGGCACCCACCCAACCAACACCACCACCACCACACACCAGGCACACCAGACACACCACACACCACCCAACACCATCCACCAGGCACCCACCCAACCCCCTCCCTGGCTCGGGGGACGAGTGGAAGGGTGTGGGGGGGGGACGCCCCCCCCCCTCCACTGCCGTGTCCCGCGCGGTGTCACAGCGATCACGCGCGCGATATGAACCCCTACAGGGCTGGGGTTAATATCGCGGCAGGCCATCATCTTCCCCCTGGGGCCGGTGTCGCTATCCTTAGCCGTTTTGACTGATCGCGTGGAAAGTGACGGCAATAAAATGCTTATTTTAACTCCTTATGAGTTCCGGGCAGCGTATAGATTTTTTCCGGAGACCTTTAAGGGAACGCAGCGTCCCGTGTGGGGCGCCCGCGTGGCTCGGGGCGAGATCCGCCCTGAGCCATGGGGGCAGCAGCAGCAGCAGCTACGGGTTGAGACGCGTAGCGGAGACGGCCGCAGATTAAACCCAGCTATCACGCGCGGCCAGTTATCACGCTTTCGAGCCGGGCCACTACAACCGATTCAGAACAAAACACACACACACACACACAAAAACAACCACACATCGTATAAATGTGGCCCTGCACTTAATGTGGATGGGCCCCAGCTCTGAGGCGCATGATGAGTCATTAATTCCCCCTGTAGCTGCTGCAGATGCTGATGGTGTTGGCTGCGGCTACTTTAACTGAAGCAGCGGCTGCTGCTACTGCAGCACGCGCCGTGGTGACGGCCCCGGTCACGGCTGGGACGCGGCTCCTGCTTTGACCAGAGTCCAGCACAACTCTCAAATCCATCCACACGAATAGGAGGATGGAGGACATTGGTGTGATTCATCGCTGCAAGGGACATTGTTTTAGTTGACAAGGGTTTGGGAAGAGGGCGGTGGTGCAGTGGAGAGCGCGCTGTTCAATGCACCCAGCGACCCGAGTTTGATTCCCATCCCCATGGCCGAACATCAGTGGCGAGCGATACCGATCGTGGACTCTTCCCTTCACCAGCCCGCGCTGATCAACCCGTGGGGAAGCATGGTCAAGCAACTCCCACATTAAAGAGCTTGTGGGGAGATCTTCATCCAGCAGCGGAATGACAAAGGGCTGTAAATTAATGGTTATTATCAATGCATTGGGTTTATAAAGGGTCTAGCGTAAAAGGAAATGATCAAGAGCCTTCATAGGTGAAACATAAACAGCAAAACATTGAGAAATAGTGGGAAGGGAAATACAAAATGAATAAACCCAAGTTGGGCCGATTGAGCCGTGGTTTTGGACGCGCGGCCCGAGTGCGAACCACGTGGTCACATCGTGACGTGGCCCGGCGGTAGCACCGTCAGCCACTCATGGCAGAGGTTCGCGTTCGGACCCAGAGGCCGCTCTGGTTAATACCAAATGGGCATTTTCAGTCGATATGACGTCACCTGAGAAGAGCAATACATTGCGTATCGGCGTCACGATCCCTCATTTGTGTTTATTCTCGGAAGCGCGTTACACTCTGATCGATTGCACACTTCGATAGTGCTGCTTGTTGCTGGCCCAATGACGTTTTCGGGAGCCTTGAACCTGTGCTCAGCAATTGTATATACATTATAAACAAAATAAAACGTAATTCCCACTGCAAGCTAAGCAGGCAGTAACGGAAGGCGATCATCTGAAGCAGTCCACACGCTGGCGCTATAAATTAAAACTATTTTTTATTTGACCAGGTACGGCCCAGTGAGCTATGGAGCTCTTTTTCAGAAGCGACCTGGCGATCACAAATGATAGCTCAACGAAGTGGCTTCTCATGTTCAAAGTTGTATGAGCCAAATACTCTCAGCACATGTTTATAAATGCGGAGGGGAAAAACGGGTGGACACGGATAAAAAAAATCCACGCGACCGCGGGGAGAGAGACGTGGAAACTCCAAATATACAGCAGGCGTCAGGGTCGGAATCGAACCCACGACCTCCTGCATACCTGGCGAGGTAGTTAACATCTCGCACCGTGGCTCCACCGTGGCTATAGCTCTGATACAAAGGCTCTGGCGCCCATAGACACTCATGGATTTTCCTGCGAGCAAGGCAGCCGTGCCTCACAAACGCAAATGATTGGCGCATTGACCCGGGGAAGTAATGTTTAGTCCATTTCACAGTTTCTCCGACCACGGGTTGTGGATTACCTCGCATCAATCGCCCGAGCCCCCCGCCCCCCCCGCACCACCCGGCCCCCGAATATTCTCTGTGCTTCTCTGCGCACCCCCGGGGCTCCAATACGCGAGGCCGTCACGCAACGCCAAGAAAAAAAGGAAAACCCCCATTCGTGTGAAGAGGAGTTCGTTTTTTTAATACCTGTCCGGGAATATTCTATGGGTTTTAAATTTAAAGGAATTCCTCCCGAACGCACGTGGCCGGCTGGCAACTAATTCGCCGGGTGGAATTTGAACGGAGCACCAATCTGCACCGTTTACCCAGCGGCCAATCGTCACCTATGGTGACGTCCCCACGGCACCTGTGCCAGGCCAGGTTCACTTTGAGGCCACGTGAAGTGTCGAAGGCTCGCCGACAGGGAGGTCACGGGACAGACCCAGCAAGTGCCATAGATTGGCTGACTGAGATGACCGGTAGATGCACCAGCTGTGCCCCCTACTGTGCCAAAAGTAGGAAGGGGAAACGGGCATTCTGCCACGGGTGTAATTACGTCATGACGCTGGCCCCACTCGCAAACGAAAGCTGACCAATCAGGCCATGGCATTCAGCACGTTGTCATGTTGCGCGTGTGCCGTGCCGGCCTTCTTCGTAGATGCTAGCTAACATCACTTGCCCCAACAGTCTGTTACATGCTATACTAGGGGTGGGTCTTTGTGGTTCGCTCGGCGAGGCTTCGAGAGAGACCACGCAGCTTCGCGGTGAAACAGAAGGCGCGGGGGGTGGAGGTGGAGGTGTGTTGAGGTCCACGCGACCCTGCGGCTACGAGCAGAGAGGCGAGCGCCCAGCGCATGCGGGAGGCCGTTGGAGCAGCCGGGGGCCGAGCGGGCGGGCAGGCGGCCAGCGGATGTGCCGCGTGCCACTGAGTTGTGGTTATTGGCATGCCGGATGGATGGATGGTTTGCGAATCGGCATGTCTGTGGATGAACGGCCGCACTCAATCTCTCCAAAGCTGCAAAGTTATAGCAACGTTCTATATACGTTATGCAAACTAACTTGTGCTTAAATGCGTTTGAGAAAAAAAATCGTTTCTACTGTATATTTAACTTCATGCTAATAGAGTCACGCGGGTACATATGCAGGTCGCTTCTGAAACAGAGACGTAGAGCTCAGTGGACCTTACCTGGTAAAAAATAAAAAAATGTTTATATCCAGCGTGTGTGTGTGTGTGACGGAGATCTTACCAGGAATCCAGGTGAACACGACGAAGATAAACGTGGGTGATGTGATAGAACGTTTCGGAGAAACGTCTCTAAAATCACATCTCCAAAGTCACGTCAATGCCTCTGATTCATATCGCTCCCGCATCTCGGGCAAACGCGTGCGCCTATCCTGTGAGCGCATATGTGTGAGTGTGTGAGTCCCGGCCACGGCCAACACCAGTGACATATTATTTGAACCGGTCGACTCAGCCCCAAACGAGTAACTGGTTCGGTGTGTCAACATCGCCACGGGGGAGACAAAGGTGGCCGAGCGTGGTGTTGGCCACCCACACTTCATGTGCCGTGCCGGCTTTCGTAGGTGATCGCTAACAGCACTTGCCCCAACAGTCTGTGAAGGCTATACGGGGGATCTTTGTCGTTGTGTGTATGGGCGTGGTGAGAGTCGTTGACATAAGTTATGGCGTCGTGGGTTGCAGGCCGAGATGAGACTCCTCGCCTTGCACAGCGCGACAGACCGCTGGTGGCCATTGAGACTTGGTAAGAGATCCTGGGGCAGTGTGGTGCTCACCTTCGCCTCACCAGCTGCTCCCTCACCACCCTCGCCTCACCACCCTCGCCTCACCACCCTCGCCTCACGACCCTCGCCTCACCACCCTAGCCTCACCAGCTGCTCCCTCACCACCCTCGCCTCACCAGCTGCTCCCTCACCACCCTCGCCTCACCACCCTCGCCTCACCACCCTCGCCTCACCACCCTCGCCTCACCAGCTGCTCCCTCACCAGCCTCGCCTCACCAGCTGCTCCCTCACCAGCTGCTCCCTCCCCACCCCGCCTCACCAGCCTCGCCTCACCACCCTCGCCTCACCACCCTCGCCTCACCAGCTGCTCCCTCACCAGCCTCGCCTCACCAGCTGCTCCCTCACCAGCTGCTCCCTCCCCACCCCGCCTCACCAGCCTCGCCTCACCACCCTCGCCTCACCACCCTCGCCTCACCAGCTGCTCCCTCACCAGCCTCGCCTCACCACCCTCGCCTCACCAGCTGCTCCCTCACCACCCCGCCTCACCAGTGGCTCCCTCACCACCCTCGGCGTGACACACGGTGATACGAACGATATCATTTGATACATAAATATTGTTTACTTACAATTAACACATTTTCGTTTGCAGCGGATTTTGCGTGATACAGTACAGTATGTAGAACAAAGTTAAATCTATTGTAAGAAAATAAAATTGTCAAGGAACAACAACGATTAAAAAATATATAATAGTAGAAACAAAATCGTGCCCGCGCACCGGAGGAGATGTTTTCATTTAGCAGCCGGGTTGGTTCACGAAGCCGCTGCCGGCTGGGGTCGTGACCCGAGCCGGGTCACTGGGGTCAGCGCTGACGATGACCCCACGCCCCATCCCCACGTTGGGGCAGGGGGGGGACAGTGCGGGAGGCTGCTGTGTCGCCACGATGTCTCATCATCATCGTCGTCGTCGTCGTCATCGACGGTAATTCCCCATTCCCACGGCAGGAAGACGCCTTCGATCCGTCGGTCAAGCCGCTCGTGCCCAGCAGTGACACAAACTGAACTGACGCGAAATTCCAAGTGAGGTTCTCCCGAAGTGAACACATTCTCAATTTGTTAACTTATTTCATGCCTCCTGTGGTGACCGACTTGATTTTCTGGATGGTGTTTGATGACGTAGCGACTTGGCGTTGTTGGCTACAGCGGGCAACGCGCGCGTGCCGTCGTGGGCGATATCTCGCTCGGCAAAGCAACAACAACAACAACAACAAAATCATACGAAGTCAACACGAGCCACGGCGGGAGATCGCTCACCGGCGGACTAAGCTACGCGGCATCTCTCAAACCCGGGGGCCACACGGGGCCACACGGGGCCACACGGGGGCCACACGGGGGCCACACAGCCCAGGCCGCCTCCCAGGAGCTCGCGAGGAGCAGGGGTCGAGGATTCCCCGCTGTGAGGGGCGCGCGCGCTGAGCCGACGACAGTGATGGTCAGCAAATGTGCCCTGGAAGATGACACCGCACAACTCATTCTGGAACCATTTCGAAAACCCATTTTTTTTAAACCGCATATTTAAACAGTAGGCGTGTGTGTGTTTGTTACATGCTGCACAGGAATTGGTGGCCGATCCGAGACCAACGAGAGCTCCACGCGAGGCTGTGGTTCTGTTCACGACATGTTCACCTGGATTGGAATCACAGTTCCTGGGCCACGAGACACCGTGGGGAGTGCTCACGTGCCGAGCGCCGTGCCTAGGTGCTCTGTGCTGAAGATGGGAACAGAAAAGGCAAAGGCGCAGCTCCTGCATTTCCATGCCCATGCAACTGCTGGCGGAAGGGCCTCCCCTAGAACGAGCTCTAAGGAGGTCGCAATATACAGGGTGGTCCAGCTGTCTTGTGGCCCAGATTTTTTATGAATATTTTAAAATATTGAAACCTTAATATTACAACGATTTCAGGTTTGTTTAAAACAGAAATGAATATTCAAAGATGAAAAAAATTAGGGGTCAATTAATTGGGGGTCACAGTACATCAGGACCACCGTGAAGAAGGATATTCGGCCATCTCTTCGACACTGGCCAGAAATCTTGTAAAATGTTCACGTACCCACGCTTTTCCCCACCACACGCAAAGCCTCGTTTCTCTATCGGCCCACCACTGTCGAGATGCCAACACGAATAGTGGAACCTCACTCGCTCGGTGGTTCTCAATCTACCGTCCCCAGAAGAATAATGATGATGATGGTGATGATGATGTGTGTGTGTGTGTGAGAGATAATGACGTTAATGATGGATGGGGTGGACTCGTTCCTGGCCAGGCTTTGAACTCTCCAACTCAGTCGGGAGTCGAAGAGTCGCAAAGATTCCCAGCCGTGCAACACAAAACCCAGCGGTGTGCTTCCGCTGATTCTGGATGTATATATATGTGTGTATATATGTATATATATGTATGTGTTTATCGTTAGTAATATAGTGCAGATACGAGATGGCAATTCTACTCATGCGCCAACTTCCACCGGGACCCTTGAAGCGGAGTAACTAATGTATTGTGATTAATTATGGTTATTCGGGCTGGACTGGGGCTCCGGGAGGGGGAGGAGGCTGGGTGGAGGAAATGAGATAAGAATTCAATAACGGACGGAGGTGGTGCAACACTTCTCGCGCGTCACGGCCAGCCGTCTGCCGCGCCGGGTTGGAGGGTTTTTGTTGTTGTTGTTATTTAAAGAGGCGTCTTCATATACGGCGCAGCGACAAAACAAGATGAAGCGATGTCTTTACCGCGACCATCACCGAAATTAAACAACGTCTCACGCCGTCGCCTCCTCCTCCCGCCGGGCGTTATGAGCGAGACCGCCACGGGACGCGCCGGGGGAGTTGAGACGCGGGATGGAGGAGGAGGAGGTGGTGGGGGTGCTAGGAGGTGGTGGGGGTGCTCGGGGGGGGGGGGGTGCGGACGCCACCGCCGCGGCGTTTAAAGCGGGGGGGGGGGGGGGAATAAGCGATGGAAGAAGAGACGCTTGGGAAATAGCCGCGCTGGAATGAATCGCTCCTCTGAAGGATTTTCATAGGAGGGGGAAAAAAAAACTTGCCGGCGTTAAACGGTTTCTCGATCATCCTGCAGCGGACGTGGGGCCGGGGACTTTGCTGGTCCCTGGGCGGGCCGCGTTCTCACGTCCCCCGACTCGCGTCTCGCGTCGTGAATTTCCACTGCTAGCTGCGTGCGTGCGTGCGTTTGTGCGTGCGTGCGTACGTGTGTGCGTGCGTGTGTGCGTGCGTGCGTGTGTGCGTGCGTGTGTGCGTGCGTGTGTGCGTGTGTGCGTGCGTGCGTGTGTGAGTGCGTGCGTGTGTGCGTGCGTGTGTGCGTGTGTACGTGCGTGCGTGTGTGCGTGCGTGTGTGCGTGCGTGCGTTTGTGCGTGTGTGCGTGCGTACGTGCGTGCGTACGTGCGTGCGTGTGTGCGTGTGTGAGTGCGTGCGTGTGTGCGTGTGTGCGTGTGTGCGTGCGTGCGTGTGTGCGTGCGTGTGTGCGTGCGTGCGTGCGTGCGTGTGTGCGTGCGTGTGTGTGTGCGTGTGTGCGTGCGTGTGTGCGTGCGTGCGTGTGTGCGTGCGTGTGTGCGTGCGTGCGTGTGTGCGTGCGTGTGTGCGTGTGTGCGTGCGTGCGTGTGTGCGTGCGTGTGTGCGTGCGTGCGTGTGTGCGTGTGTGAGTGCGTGCGTGTGTGAGTGCGTGCGTGCGGACAGCAGTGGCGTGCACACCTGCTCCTTCGAGCGCCACGGTGGCGAGATGTTAATTGCCTCGCTTGGTGTACAGGAGGTCGTGGGTGTTGGATCTAGACCCTGGCGCCTGCTGTATATTTGGAGTGTGCGTGTCTCTCTCCCCGTGGTGGCGTGGATTTGTCCGCGGGTATTCCGCCCTTTTCCCCCACCTCCACACCGAGAAGCGCGCGTCTAGAGTATTCGGCTGCGATCACTTCCCACGTGACGGTAAGCCGCTTCGCTGAGATACCATTTTGATAGCCAGCTCGTTTCTGAAGAAGAGCTCAGTGGGCCTTACCTGGTCAAATCAAATAAAAAGTTTAGCCTCAGTGGAGCGCTGGAGCAATGCTTGTCACATTGCGTTCGATGAACGAGGGCCGTTCAAATCGGATTTGTCTGCATTATCGATAACCGCAGGCAAAAAAACACGGTGAAACCGGTTAATACCGGTTAGTCGCAAGTATAGAAATGTCTATATAGTGGTACACGTGGAATGTTCGCCGTTTAAACAAACGAAAGAAGAATGGAGTTGCCACTGTGGTGCAGTGGTCAGCACGCTGGACTTGCAATCCAGAGTTCGCCGGTTTCAATCCCCACCTCCCGGCGCGGCAGTTCAAACACTGGGGAAAAGTTTCAACCAGTGAAACCATTCCTGAAATTCGGGATCGATTACCGGTCCCCGATTTTCGGAACCAGTAATCGGCAATCTGAGTTCGACTCCCAGCTGTGGCTAAAATCGGTGGCGAGTGATATCTCAACCAGTCCTGCCCCTTCACCAGCGCTTACTGACCGGTATGGTGAAGTATGGTCAAACAATTGAGGCAAGAATGTAAATGCACGCACCGTAGTAACGCTTCATCATGGTTGACACACGTGGCACTAGGATGCGTGCCACTCACGCCTGGTCAACCCAGTCGAAAAAACAGGCGAGCCGTGCCTCACTGACAAGCACTAGCGGAGACGAAGGTGGTCAGGTGTGGTACTATCGGAATCAGACGTTGCATTCCTGGAGGAATCCGATGAGCTATAAAGCTCTTTGTCACAGATGTCCAGTAGCCCCCCCCCCGCCCCCCGCCTTGTGTACCCCGCGTGCTCCTCGTCCCCTCGCTCCCCGCGTCCGCGTCGATTCCGGCGAAAGCGACCGTCCCTGGGGGGTGGGGGGGACCCGTGCCGCCGCTTGACAGATGAGGCCATTGCATGCCGTGTCGTGGTGTGGCCAGATGTGGTGTCCCCCGCCCCCCTACTCCCCTGCCCCCCCACCCCCCCCCCTTATTTAATCAAGCGACTTAGAGGGGAGGGGGTGCGGGTTGATGGATCACACAGAGATGGAGGCGCGTGATTGGCACCAGCTCGTCTCGGGTGGAGGGGAGGGGAGATCTGTCGTGTGGAGGGCCACGGTAACAGCGACTCACCGATGAGAGGAGAGTGAACCTAGATATGAGGGCGAGGGGGTGGGGATCGCGGGCGCCAGGGGCATGTGGAGACACCCAGCCATACGAGATGTCTGCGGGCGTCATTGTGGCTAGACGATGTTAACTCCCTCGCCTGGTATACAGGAGGTCGTGGGCTCGACCCCGACCATGACGCCTGCTGCTGCTGCTGTATATGTGGGAGAGTTTGCGTGTCTCTCTGCCCGTGGTCGCGTGGATTTTTCTCCGGTCTTTCCCCTTCACGTTTCGCATCGACATGCATTTAGAGTATTTGGCTGCTATACATTTCCACACGATGACGAGCCACTTTTTTGAGCTATCATTTGTGACAGCCAGTTCGCTTCTGAAAAAGAGCTCAGTGGGCCTTACCTGGTAACATAAACAAAAATAAGTTGATAGTTTAGTTTATTGCAGTGCGGCCAGGAGGCTCCCCCTCCTTTATTTACATGATGAGGGTTCTATCCCCGTTGTCTCGAGGCACGTGTTGTGTGACGCACAAACCACACGCCTCGCCGAGGCGTGAGGATGCTTGAGACCCAGCGAGTAACAACAAACATGAAGACGAACACTTCATGCCACCCGGGTGCAAGAGTCGCCGCTAATTGTCACACCTGTGCTTAGTTCCCCATTGCAGTAAGCGCTGCGTGTGAGCTGACTGGCGCCTGGTGAAATCACGGATGCTCGGCGTGAGAGCGTGGGGAGCAATGCTCGCAGTGAGACGCATCGCGACACCAACAAGCAGGGCTGACACACAACGGAGACTCATACCACCATCACCACCACCATCACCACCACCATCACCACCATCACCACCACCACCACCACCATCACCACCACCACCATCACCACCACCACCATCACCACCACCATCACCACCACCATCACCACCACCATCACCACCATCACCACCACCACCACCACCACCATCACCACCACCACCATTACCACCACCACCACGTTATCACGGTATCGCGTACCAGCCGACTGCTGCCAAAAGTCCTCACCGCCCCCCTCCGAGTCATTAGCTCACGCCTAACTCTCTCTCTGTCTTACTCTCTGGGCGACGTTTCGCAACCGTGGCCAGCCGCGTGTGAAAGCTGCGTGCAGATCGAGAGCCGTGCAGGCGCGGTCCGTTGTTGCGCGTCTCGGCTATTGCACGCTCAGTGAAGAAACAAACAAATCAACCCTGGTCCGTCACCCGTTCCATCGCACTCCATGTTGTTGTCATCGATCACTTCCAGAACAACACCGGGACATGGCCATGGGACGCGATTTCCACTCGGCCGTGGTCACCCGCGGCCTGGCAGGAGGATCGGGGAAGGGAAGACGACTCTTCCACCCACGCCTCTCGTCCGAGTGACGTCTCAATGCGTGCACCGCTTCCGTGAGCACCTCCGCAGCGAGTGCGCCGCGCCGGGTATCGGGGTCGCGTCACGCGGTAATCGCTGCAGCGGCGATCGCTCCGGGAAATCCCGCGGAGTGCCAGCGGTGGAGCGTGACAACGCCGCTTGTCCACCTCGATGGAGACCGACTTGGTGGATGCGTCGGCCTGGCGTTGGGGGAACGTAGCACGAACGCTGTCCAGTCCTGTCATGCAACGGTCTTCATCCGTGAACTCTCCCGTGAGCTGCGTGTAATAGAATACACACAGAGAATAATGGGATACACACAGCTCACGGCGGCTTACTGACGACCCCTCGCACTCGACGCGGCCTCTCCAGTGGGAGCTGCAGTCACGCCCCCCCCCCATTCCTGGGACACGGCCCCAAACACGCGGCCGCGAACGCTCTCGGCGCGGCGCTTACGTTTCACTGGATTTATTTAAACTATTTCAAACATACTCTTTGGTTCTTTCGGTAAAGTCGCGGAGGTATAAGATAAAATATAATAAATCACGACGTTTCGGGCGCAACACGAGCGTCCGTCATGAGGTGGGAAAACATATTTACATAATATATTTGAACGGTGAATACGTTTATAGACTTCGATTTAAAGCTTTCGTGACTGCAGGGATTCATCTTCTTGGTTCTTTCGGTAAAGTCACGTAGAAGGGAAATAATAAAATAATAAAAATAAAACATAATAAAATACAATTCTCACGACGTTTCGGCCACAACGCAAGCAGCCGTCCTCAGGTGAAGAACAGGTCTGTCGGAAAGACAGCGTCTGAATAGACGGCTGCTTGCGTTGTGGCCGAAACGTCGTGAGAATTGTATTTTATTATATTTTAGTTTTATTATTTTATTATTTCCCTTCTACGTGACTTTACCGAAAGAACCAAGAAGACGTTTATAGACATTTGAATGTTTTATTTTTTAAAGGAAAAAAAGCCTAGTCCCAAGTCAGCCATCGAACGCGTGACCTCCAAGCCTGCTGGCTTGCACCGCGACGGCAGAGATTGCAGAGTGCCTGGAGACGCGTCCCAGTCCAAGCATTGGCAGGCAGCGTGCTTAGGAAGCCGTTAATCCGTAATTAGCCGTTAAGGACAATGGTAAAACCGTGCTTAAGACGACGCCTCCGAGCCGAACAAAAAACCCGCACGTTCTGCACGGGGCACGTGAGCCAACAGCGTCGCAGACCCAGACGTGGGGAGTGGACAGTGGCACGAAAACCAACGTGGTGGTGATGGCTTTGTGCTTTTTTGGCTTGAGTTAGGGTTTGACTCTGTGATTCGAGAGGCAGAAAGTGTTTGGGTTGTAGCTTAGTGAGAATAGTCAAAATAAAAAATGAGTTCCGGATCAAATAAGCATTGAAGCGGTGCACAGCTCCCGTTGACAGCCCTGTGCCAGTGTTGGGCAATCCAACATTCCCATGGCCGGGCGAGTCTATCCATAGAACAACCGCTGTTGACGACCCTAGAAAATGGTACCTATTTTAGCGACCCGAGATGGATCATGGGGCTGAGTCAACTCCTAACTATGAAGGATTTGAACCACTCGCGGCAACCCTCCGATTGCGTCCGCTCACTCCACCGCTGAGCCACAGGGCGGCCGGATAGAGGGGCCCGGGTGCTCGTGCAGAACGAACGCACTGGCAGAGACGCTGCTACAGGTGACGGGGGCATCGGTTCACGTGGTTGATGGTGGTGGTGGTACAGGGCTCCTAGGGGAGACGGTAGCGTAGCTCCATTGGAACCTCATTTGCCAGTAGCAAAATATGATAATTGTTTTTTTACCCTTTTATCTGGCAACAAAACTGACACCTTTTTTTACAAGGAGTCATGTTTGCATTGACCACAATACCTGCAGTCGGAATGCAAAAAAAAACATAACTCTGATATTGTATGCACTGTCCTTGAAATTGATTGGTCCACACCCGAGACAGCTTTCTTTAGAGCCTCGTCTCACATGGTGTTGGACCAGATGACGCTAAAAGGCGCACAACTCAAGGACAATGCACTATCAGAGTATGAGAGCTCGGGGTAAGCATTTACACCATTGGAACCTCATTTGCCAGTAGCAAAATAGGATAATTGGTAGCTGTTAGCGCGCTGCGCTACGAATCTGGCGACCCAGTTGGATTCCCGCCCACGGCCAACACCAGCGGCGAATATTTGATCCGATCCAGGGCCTCCCCTAGGTCGACTCAGTCTTAAATGAGTACGTGGTGCGGTGTGTAAAGCATCGCCACTGGGAAGACAAAGGCGGCCGGGCGTGGTGTTGGCCAACCACCCCCCTTCGTGTGCCGTGCCGGCCTTCATAGGTGCTCGCTAAAAGCACTTGCCCTACCAGTCTGTTACATGCTATACGGGGGGATCTTTGTTTTTGAGGCCATACTCATCAGAGGTCAATGCGTGAACCCATGACGTCCACACGCGGTCCCCGGGTTACGCGGCATCACCCCACCGAGGATTAGTGCGCCTCATTTGCAAGGCCGTCTTTTGCCATCTACTGGGAACACGCAGTCACTGCACGCCGTTCTCCTGGACGCGTCTCGCAAAATCACTCGGCAGCGAGCGAGGCACACCGCCAATCAGCACGAGCACATTGCCACAAAACAACAAGAAGAAGATGATGATGGTGATGATGTATCGTTTGAGTTCGGAATGGAAGTCGCTTCACAGATCGGCACGGAACTCGCGGCTAATTCAGGGACACTAGAGTCAAGCAGCCACCACAATCACCATCACCACCATCATCACCACCATCACCATCATCACCATCACCACCATCATCACCATCACCACCATCATCACCACCACCATCACCACCATCATCACCACCATCACCACCATCACCATCACCACCATCATCACCACCATCACCATCACCACCATCACCACTACCATCACCACCACTATCACCACCATCACCACTACCATCACCACCACCATCACCATCACCACTACCACCGCCATCATCATCACCACCACCATCACCACCACCTGTTTTCACATTTCTTAGCTCTCACCGGCGCACCGCGGAACGTGCGTGCTCTAACGCTGCACGTACAATCGGTCGCGTTCGACTCTGGCCTGCGCTCTCGAACTTCATCGGAGACCTCGCTCAGGCCACGTGCGTGAAAATGTCACGGGAGCTTGAAGACAGCGCTGTCCCTCCAGACGGGTGCCGGTGGTAATGAACAAGCGGACCCGTGCCGGCCTGGCTCGGGCAATGCCGGCCCACGCAGTGGCAGCGGCGATACTCTGCCTCGCTTCTGCCTCGCGTCTTCGTCTTCTTCTTGTCGTACGGCTGCTGATGTTGATGCGGAGCGACGACTGCAATGCCACACTCAGGTGTATCAAGCCCAGACAACCGCGCCAGCAGCAGCAGAGTTGTGTATCGCTGTGAGGTCTCCTTCCTATTTGTGGATCGGGGCATTGCATCGTTACACGTTGTACGGTCTGTGCTGGATGACCACAGTTGCACACCACTACTGGAGAGTTTTTATTTATTTTCCAGTTGTGCATCAGGTATCATCCGGATCTACTGCAATGGTTCGTGCAGTGGATGCAGATTATAGTGGACCATGAGCTTCGTGGAAGATCAAATCCCTTGGGGATCTTCTGCGTTGGGTCTTTCACAAGGCGGTGTTTGTTTGTGAGTTCTTTTGAGCTCCATTCAGCTCTCCAAGCGTCATCGGGGTTGAACTCGCGTTGTTGAAGGTTCTGCCTCGCTGATGCGCCCTAACGACAGTGAAGCCAGAACGCAGACGCGCGGCTCATCTGGTGCATTGGCAGGACCCCGGCGTTAGAACTGCATCGAGCTTGAGGACACTTTGTGATTCTATTCTCGCGCGTGATGGCAGCAGCAGCAGCAGTGTGTTCAGAAGCTCGGCGCCAATGTCAAGGTCTGCTGGCCACGACAAGAGGGCGTTAGGAGAGAGAGAGTTTGTGTCGTTTTGCTGTTCCTCCTCCTCCTCTTCTGTCGAAGGACGGCCGACTCCCAGTAGTTTTACTAAGTGGTACATACGTTGGGTTGCATGGCCGAAATCCCGTGGCTTGTGACATTAATTTTCTATTCACGAAGTGGATGTGCACAGCGCCCTGTCGCGATGTTCACGCAGTGATACCGTGCGTCATCAGGCTCTGTATCACCACGGTGCTAATGTTCGCACAGCGCACCAGGTACTCGAGTAGGAAGGCTCCTTCTCGGCAAAATAAAGAAAAACCCTGGCCATAGTCTCAGATTGCGATCGTCGCTCGCGTTACGCCCGAGCGCGGCGGCCAGGACACTGCAAGGTGGGGTCATCGGTATTGCGTTGCAGTACGCTGCACGAGGCTGTCAGTCCCCCCATCTGCAACCGGGCCCTCGCGTTCACGGGCAGCGATGGTGCACCGAGCACGGGTGAGGCAAAATCGCCCACGGATGCCACTCGCGCGGGAGGGTTACGCACGAGCAGAAGCCGCGATTCGCGAGGGGCACAGCCAGCGATGGCAATGTGTCGGCGTGCGAAGGGGCGCCAGACGGGCACTGCTCAACGCCAAACACGGATGCCGCCTCTCCCCAGAACGGCACCTCTTCCTGTATCACGCAGTGTGCCCACTCCGCAGAGAGGGACGCGGCAGTGGGCACGGACAGCTGCAGGGTAAATGGGTTTCATACCGGGACTTGTACATTCCCATTGCGGTCACTGGGCACACATCGAGCGGTAGCCCCGGTCGGGTGCGCGTAGCTTTGGGTGGCGCGCGAGACGTTACCGCGCCGCGGTCACCATCACCCGTGACGCCCCCCGCCCCCCCCCCTGCGGTCACGCTGCTCCCACGTGATGTCAAGAAGTCATTCAGTCTCACGACACGGCGCGCCTCCTCCTCCTCACACCCCCCCCCCCGTTATTTTTTTATGACTTAATCGAGATTTTCGGCTCCGTGATTTGCAGTCCCGCTCCGCCCGTAAGCACACGGCGCGCGTTCACGACTGGGAGACGACTCGACTCTCCACCGCGAGCCGCGTTCGGAACCGAAGTCAAGTTCCCTTCTCTGTCCGTTGGGGGTGGCGACGACGACGACGACGATGATGATGATGGACGCGCGCCGCCTATCCGCCACGCGCTGGGCCCAAATGGGAGAGAGCGCCGCGCTCAGACAGAAGCTCGGGGTGGGGGGGGGGGTCAAGCAGCGCGACTCTCCAGAGTTGGATGGACACAAAACACCACCACCACCAACAGTCGCCACACGTCACTAAGCGGCGGTGACGTCACCGCAGCGCCTGTGCCAGGCTAGGTGCACCTTAAGGACGGTTCGCTGCTGACAGGAGGTCACGCGGACAGACCCGGGTGCCGTGGGTTGAGTGACCGGGATGACCGAGATGGAAACACAATCAGTGACAAGGAAAAATATCCCCCCAGTGTAGCCTTAACAGACTGTTGGGGCAAGTGCTGTTAGCGAGCACCTATGAATGTCGGGGTGGGTGGCCAACACCACGCCCGACCGCCTTTGTCTCCCGTGTGCCAATGTTTACACACGGCACCAGGTAGTCAGTTCAGGCTGAGGCGACCTAAGGGAGACCCAGGACCGGTTCAGATAATCGTCACTGATGTTGGCCGTGAGCGAGCGGGAATCGAACTCTGGTCGCAGGGTTCGTAGTGCAGCGTAGCGCGAACCGCTACATCACCGCTGCCCAGTGACACACAGACACACGCACAGATACACACAGACACACACACAGACAGACACACACAGACACACACACACAGACACACACACAGACACACACACAGACACACACAGACACACACACAGACACACACACATGCCGTGAGAGCGTTAGCCGCCGGCAAGAATCACTATCGTTTAAATAAAATATGTGGAATAAAGAGCCACGCAATCTCGTCATATTGAATACCTTCGGGTATGGATGATAATTTCAAAGTCACGCTTTCGTGTATTCCTAGAAGTCAACTGAAGTTACGAAGCCGTCTTTATCCCATTACAGGGATGCTTCGGAGTGCTGTCCACGCATCGCCACACACAAAAACAAAGGTTCCCCGTATAGCATCAGCAGACTGTTGGGGCAAGTGCTGCGAGCGAGCACTTATAAAGGCCGACACGGCACGCGAGCGGGTATGGCCAGTACTGTACCCCGCCTGGCCGTCTTTGTCTCCCTCGCGGCGATATTTACATAATCGCACAAGGTACTAGGGCCGTGAGCGGGGATCGGATCTCGGGTTGCTGGGTTCGTAGCGCAGCGTAGCGCTAACCACTGCGCCACCGCTCCCCGTCACGGATTGCTACGCACAGCGACGTGGACAAGGCAGACGCTCGTCTCTCGCCTGCCACTGCCAGGGCACCGATGTGGCTGCTGAGACGTAGGCCCTAACCATCTTTGTCTTCCCAGTGCCGACGATGACGATGATGAACACATCACCACACCGAGTACTGTACTTATTTTAGGCGGAGTAAGCCGAGGGCGGATCAAGGTAAAGAGTGAAATCCCATTTGCCTCTGAAGGCGTCGTGAGCAGCCAGGGATTGAACTCGCATATGGGACAGAGATCCCGCGTCGCTCACAGCGACACACACAGCAGCAGCAAAGACAAATATACCCCGGATAGCCTTAAAAGACTGTTGGGGCAAGTGGTGTTAGTGAGCACCTATGAAAGCCGGCACGGCACACGAGGGGGGTGGGTGGACAACACCACGCCCGGCCGCGTTTGTCTCCCCTGTGGCGATGTTAACACATCGCGCCAGGTACTCAATTGAGGCTGAGTCGACCTAGGGGAGGCCCAGGACCGGTTTAGACAATCGTCACCGGTGTTGGCCGTGAGCGGGAATCGAACTCGGGTCGCCGGGTTTGTAAGCGCCGCGCGCGAACAGCTACCCTACCGCTCCCCACAAAGACACGTACAGAAGCACACACACACACATCAGCACACACAACAGTGGCACACACATCAGCACACACAGCGGCACACAGAGCCACGCGCGCGCGTTGTAAGCTCGGCAGCATTGCTGTTCGCGTGTGCATGGCCATGGGGATGTCTTTAAACTGCTGTGGTTCGCGAGTGTGTGCGAGTGTGTGTGTGTGCGCGTGTGTGTGTCTCATCCTACCAGCACTCCACCCGTCCCCGCGGTGGGGTATAATTACGGGACGATGTATGCCGAATCAGAGCAGGCAGGTTGGTAATCGGATTATTAGTACGGACACTGGCCGTGTATTGCTTGTCTCGGGATTAGAGGAATATTCCGCAGGCCCGATCGATAAGCAATCTCTAGCCGTATAATGGATGATGCGGGCACCCATCAGCCGACCCAAAAGCTGACATGATGAAGCCAGACATTGTGATTACCCACATTTCATGTTGCGTGCATGCCATACACACGCACGCACAGACACACACACACGTACACGTGCGCACATGCTAGCATCCAACAGCCACACAAATACACACACACACACACCACAAACACACACACCACAAATACACACACACACCACAAACACACACACCACAAACACACACACCACAAATACACACACACCACAAACACACACACCACAAACACACACACACACACCACAAATACACACACACACCACAAACACACCACACACCACAAATACACACACACCACAAACACACCACACATACACACACCACAAACACACACACACACCACAAATACACACACCACAAATACACACACACCACAAATACACACACACCACAAACACACACACACCACAAACACACACACCACAAATACACACACACCACAAAACACACACCACAAATACACACACACCACAAATACACACACACCACAAACACACACACACCACAAATACACACACACCACAAATACACACACCACAAATACACACACACACCACAAATACACACACCACAAATACACACACACCACAAATACACACACCACAAACACACACACCACAAATACACACACCACAAATACACACATCACAAATACACACACACCACAAATACACACACACCACAAATACACACACACACCACAAATACACACACCACAAATACACACACACCACAAATGCAAACACCCCACAAATACACACAAACCACAAACACACACACCACAAATACACACACACACCACAAATACACACACCACAAATACACACACCACAAATACACCACACATACACACCACAAACACGCACACCCCACAAATACACACACACCACAAATACACACACACACCACACATACACACACACCATAAATACACAGACACACCACGAATACATACCACACCACCATGGGCATGGTGGATACACAACCAGACAACACAATTTTGTGGGATTTTACCGCGGAGTTAGAACCACACAACATAACTCACGGGGCCGAACAATTGGGGGCGCTGCGTTGGCGAGACGTGAATCACCTCGCCTGGCATGAAGGAGGCTGTGGGTTCGACCCTGACCCTGACGATGCCTGATGCATATTTGGAGTTTGCATGTTCTCCCCGTGGTCGCGTGGATTTTTCTGCGGGTTCCTCCGCTTATTCCCCTCCACATTTAGAATCGGCATCAACGTGCGCTTCGAGTGTTTGGCTGCTATAAATGTCCACACGACGATGAGCCCACTTCGTCCAGCTATCGCTTGTGATGACCAGGTCGCTTCTGAAAAATAACTCTATAGCTCAGTGGGCCATACCTGGTCAAATAAATACAGCTCATAGTTTAGTTGTGCGTAAAACACGCAGAAGGCTGGGTTGACGTGCAGGGTAGATGACGACGGAGAGCGCTTCTGGCGGTACTGGAGTCGCGCTGGTGCTGTGGGCTGCCGTGATGTGCGCTCCATGGTGAGAGGGCGAGGGGAGGAGTGGGCGAGGGAGACCCTGGCGAGGAGGAGGAGGAGGCACGCGGAGCCTCGTGTCGGGGATGATGGACGTGGGATGTGGTGGTGGATGTTTGAGGGGCAATTCGATACACTTGTTTAGGCTTTAGGGTTATTTGGCGACAAACGTTGTAAGTTAAGTCCTTTCACCGTTACCCTCCTTATTAGGTAAATGTGTAATCACATTGAATTTAAAATTTTCTTGCTGTGGATTTCACACCTGATGATGATTGCTTGTGTTGCAGTCGAAACGTCGTGAGAATTTTTATTGTTTTATATTTATATTATTTTATAATTTCCCTTCTACGTGACTTTACCGATAGAACCAAGAATATGAATCCCTGCAGTCACGAAAGTTTTAAATCAGAATTTAAAATAGTTTCATTTTATTTTAATACGTACTTGTTAATCTTGGTAAAATATATTTTTATAATTGCTAGCAGCCCGAACGTCCTTTGGGCATGTCCATCCGTCCGTCCAGCCAGCCAGCAAAACTTCAAAAAAATAATACCGTATCGTATGAACATTTAACCTATTTCAAATCTTTATTAATAACATATTCGTTTAAAATATAGTCTTATTGTTTGATCATAGTAGTAATGGTTTTTCGTCCAGAACAGTCTCCCGGAGTGTCTCAATGTGTGTGTGTGTGTCTTGTTCCTGGAGGCTGCCGCTGTGCGATGAGCGCTCTGGGCGCGCGAGGGAATCTGGAAACCCGGAGAGGAACTCCGCACAACACGTCGCTTCAGCCGGGCCCGTCGGGGTCAGTGACCCAGACCACAATTTCGCACCCAGCACACCACATCCAGTATACACCCTTTCGCTCCGGCTGTGCGTGGATGTTCGTCGCGTGCCCACTTAAGTCGACGAGCTACCGACGTACTTAGTTGAGAACAAGTGCTTCCTGCACTCTCATTAAACAGTCACCGTATTGCCCTGCAGATGGATAATGCCTTACACGCCGCTCCGTCTGCGCGTGATCCACCAACATAGCTCTCTCTTGAGATTGAGTTGGATTCGGAAACGCGAGAGAATCGTGTGAGCGGCTCCATCTGTCGCGCGCACCAACAACAACCGCCGTTCGACACTAAGTGGCCTTGACGTCACCGCGATGCTTGTGCCAGGCTAGGTACACCTTTTTAAGGCCACGTGAAGTGTCGAAGGCTCGCTGGCACCACCCCGCGCACCATCACCCGCACCACTACCACCGCACCACGAAGACAAAGATCCCCCGTATAGCCTCAACAGATGTTTTTTTAGGGCAAGTGCTATAAGCGAGCACCTATGAAGGCCGGCACGGCGCACGAGGGAGTGGGTGGCCGACGCCACGGCAGAACCACCACCACACAGGGCGACACGCGCTCAGCGCAGCCGCACTATCTGGAGCTGCATGTCCTTCCGCTCATCATCGGCTTCGATCAATCCACTGCTGGAAGAAGACCACCCCCCCCCCCGCCGTCGTCATCCCTGATGGTCACGTGATGTTACAATCATGTTGGAGCTGCACATAAGTAGAAGTCATCGCGTTAGGCAGTTCATGGTTCCGCCAGTGTCTTCCATCAACCGCATGAGAACGCGTGCGGTCGCACCGTGAGCCCCACTCTTTGCGAATGACGTCAGGGGGTCTTTAACGTGCCACTGTGAGTGAAGCAGACGGCGGTGCGTGTTTGTGAGGCGAACGCGTGCACTGCCGTGACGAGGTACGGGTCCCGTGCCCCTCCCTGTACCGTGGGTGGGGGACGTGAGCGTTGAGGAGGTGGAGGAGAGGGAGGGAGCGAGAGTATAGGGGAGCGGTGGCGCCGCGGTGAGGGCGCTGCGCTACGGCGACGCGAGTTTGGTTTCCGCTCACGGCTAACACCGGTGACGGTTATCTGGACCGGTCATGGGTCTCCTCTATGTCGACTCAGCCTCAAATGAGTACCTGGTGCGGTGTGTCAACATCAACGTTATAGGAGATAAAGGCGGCCGGGCGTGGTGCTGGCCACCCATTCCCTCGTGTGCCGTGACGGCCTTTATAGGTGCTCGCTAACAGCACTTGCCCCAATAGTTTGTTCAGGCTATATGGGTGGTCTTTGTCTTTTGGTGGGTGAATGGGTGGGTGGGTGAGTGAGTAGGTGAATGGGTGGGCGAGTGGGTGGATGATTGAGTGGGTTGGTGAATGTGTGGGTGTGTCGGATGAGTGAGTGGATGAGTGAGTGGGTGAATGGGTGGGGAGAGTGGGTGGCTGAGTGAGTGGGTGGGTGATTGTGTGGGTGGGTCGGTGAGTGGGTTGGTGAGTGGGTGGGTGGATGGGTGAGTGTGTCATGGACACCCGCGGTATGCTGGTTGAACACCGCGTGGCCCTGCCCCCTGTCGGAGGCTCCGCGGGGGAGCAGCAGTTGGTCGAGTCGTGGCGCTCTGATGTTGGGGAAAGTGCAGAGAGAAAATCCTGCACAGTGCCGTTGCTTTCGACCGACTTGTCCCAGCGCACCGCGACTCACCGTGACGCGCTTTCCAGTGCCATTCCATCTCTGTCACCCCCAACAGGGATCTGCGCGCACCCAGAGTTTGATGCCGTTCGCACAACGCTAACCAGGGAACCGGGCCGAAATCCTAAACCAAGCCCGCTGGAAAACCAACATGTTTACAACACATCTCCTTCCCATGTAAGTTTCTGCCCATAAACATACTCGCGATGTATTTGTGCAGATCCCATCGGCCACAGCACGGCCTTTCCAGCTGCGCTGTTTTAATGCAGCAAGCAAAAAAAACTCGCGACTGGCTTCGACATTCAGTGTATCATCATCATCAGAACAGTCAGGCGAGCGTCTTGAAAATGGGTCCTGCACGAAACTCCATGATGCCCGCACTGAGTAAACACGTCCTCTTTTTTATATCGCATTACTCAATTACTCTTCGTAGATTTCCCAAAACCCATAACCCAGGCCACAGACAGCCCGCGGCTCGTCCCTTCTACTTCATCGCTACGGCCCCCGTGGCGAGACGCCGTTGGGGCCCACCAGGCGCCCAGACGAAGTCGCCTTCTGCCTCCGGATGCCGCCAGAGCTCCCGCCTTCGGAATGCCCCTCCAGAGGACGCCGTCCGACCGCGGAGTTGGAGCGCCGAACGAGAGCTCGCGTGCGCAGGCGCTCACCTGGGATTGTTGCATCCATCGGCAGGGGGGGGGGGGGCTCCTGGGAGGTGGTGACGGCTCGTGCTGGGGGGGAGGAAGCAGGGGGGGAGGGCGTTCATCCATCCAGCGGTGGATCGATTGCGGCTGGCGGTGACGATCGCGACGTAGGTGGAGACGGTATGAATGCACGGTGGTCATCACTCACGTGCCGGGGCATTGTCTGTTCCAACCGCGTGACCTCCAGGGGTCAGTGGGAACAAGCTCCTTTGTTTACCAAATGAACCCGAGCAGGCGCTTCCCGCGTGCCTCTCGGCTCTGCCGCTGTCTCTTCCTGTTTGGCCAGCCGAGTCGAGCGACCTCTGGGATCTGACGCCTGCCGTTCAACGCGTCCCTCAAGGTGTGGCTCTGATTGACTCGGCCTTGAGTTTGTCGGCCTGAACGAGAGAAACAACCCCCCCCCCCCCCCTGCTGCACCCACTCCACGCCTTCACTCCCCCACACTCCCTCACGCATCTCACTCACTCGCTCACTCACTCCCTGCTCGATAATAACTAAAACAACAACAACAAAGGGCCAACACTGAAGATGCCGGGCAGCTCGGGGGACTCGTGGTCGTGTGACGGCACCGAGCCAGAACCGATGAGATTCTGAGTTGGGGTCCACGCAGACGCCCGCAAATTAAAGCAGATTCTCAGGAGTGACGAGCCAGGTTTTTTTTTATTTTTATTTGGGTTTATCACGCACGTCGGCGGCCCGGAAAAAAATCCACGCGATCACGGGGAGAACATGCAAGCTCCGAATAAACAGCAGAGGTCAGGATCGGGGTCGAACCCACGACCTCCTGCACACCAGGCGCGGTAGTTAACATCTCGTCACCGCGTGCGCCAACCAGGGTGGCCTGGCGGATTCGAACCTCTTCCACAAGCAAACCGCCACTGCGCTGGGACACAGAAAGAGAGAGAAGCCAACGCGAGTGGCTACTTCTGTGACCCCTACCCCCCCCCACACGACAACTCGACTGCCCCCCCCCTCTATCTCCTATCCGAGAGCAGCTGCTGCCAGGGCCTGAGTGGAAGGATGTTCCTTCATCTCATCACACGACTCCAAGACACACAAGTGTAATTTAAGTTACGTTTTTTAAATATACGCATATGAGAATGGGTAGTCCGACCGTGATTAGCTTAGAGATGCGGAATCACTTAAACTCCAACAAAAACCGCCATTCGCCACTAAGTAGCGGTGACGTCGCCACGGCGCTTGTGCCAGGCTATGTGCACATTAAGGCCACGTGAAGTGTCGAACGCCCGGTGGCAGGAGGTCTCGGGACAAACCCAGGTGCCATGGTTCGACTGAGATGACTGGCCGATGCACCACCTGTGCCCCCTACTGTGCCAACTTGCTGTGTTTTAACCGCCCGGCGCGCCGTTCGTTGTTGTGGGCTTAAGCAAACCTAACTCAAACACACACACCACGCATAGAGAGAGATTGAAAAAATACCCGTACAAAATGTCAATCAGAGCGTATTTCCAGATGCATGGACCACAAACATCAAGGAGGACAAGGAAGCATGAAACGAAATGTGCCGAGTGTGCCATCGAGCAGAGAGAGGTGGTGCAGGTTTTTGCGTGTTTTGGTTTGTTGTCCTTCCACCCGGACATGCGCTTAGCACGGTTGACTACGTACGGTGCGAAGGAAGTTCAACGTACATACCTACATAGATTATACAGTGACAGACAGGAAGTAGCACGCGATGATTAGAAGTCGTACGCCCATTGGAGACGTCGCGTTGACGATAACGAACGGCATGTGGACGCGGGCAGGACGCGTCGCCGGAACGAACGATGATCAACGGCTTCGAGGCGTTTAATCTGCGCCACGAAACGCGCCGCGCGTCCCCACCCCACCAGCACCCCTCGCCCGTAGCCACTCCATGTGAAGCCACAACACCGCTCGTGCCGATCACCGCTCGCAGCTTCAGCGCCTGAGCACGCGTGGCGGCAGCGCCGCGTTCGCGGGCGATGGCACGAATTGTGAGGTCACAACGGGACGACGTCGAGATGCCCTCTCTCTCTCTCGTGCTCCCTCGCCACGTGTCGGGCCTGCCACGCGGTCTCCCGGTCACGGATCTCCGGTGCGCGCGTCACCGCTGATCGGTGTTTGAGCGCCGTGATTAATCTCCGTCTCGCTCCACATTGATGCAGCAGCAGCAGGAGGAGAGCCTCCCATCGCCATCAGCGCTTCGCAATAGCATCGGCCTCCGTCGCGGGAGATAATGAGGGGTGAAGAGGGAGGGAGGAGGGGCCGACATCGACTCGACGCGCTGCCCAATAAACATTACGCGAGAGCTCACACAGATGGTTAGGGTCTCGTCGCCAGCTCAGCCTCATTCATAACAATTAAACTCGCTTAATTGGGTTATTGGGTCAGGCAAGAGGGCAAGGATGACAGGATGAATGTCCCTCCACCCCCAATCCCAGCGGGCCCTGCTCCCCCATCTCCATCTGCACCCCCCCCCACCCCCCGGCGGGTTCGCTGCTTGTGGAAGAGGTTCGAATCCGCCAGGCCACCCTGGTTGGGGCGCCGCGGTGACGAGATGTTAACTACCGCGCCTGGCGTGCAGCAGGTCTGGGTTCGATCCCAATCCTGACCTCTGCTGTATATTCGGAGATTGAATGTTCTCCCCGTGATCGCGTGGATTTTCCTCTGGGTCCGCGGGTTTTCCCCTCCACATTTAGAATCAACGTGCGTTTAGAGTATTTGGCTGCTAGAAATTGCCACGTGATAAGCCACTTCGTCGAGTTATCATTTTGTGATGACCGGGTCGCTTCTGAAAAAAAGCTATATAGCTCAGTGGGCCTCCTTACCTGATATATATATTTTAAACCATTGTAAAATAAATATTTAGTTTAGTTATTACTTCGGGTGTGTCAACTGTAAAACACGCGCCGTCCGCAGCACCTCGCGGTGGACGTTAGACACCCCGTGACGTAGTTTAGATCCGAGGAGGAGGAGGCCATTGTGTGGCGGCGTCACGGTACACATTTGCCAAATTCGAAATATGACACCGCGCAAAAGGCTCGACTGAGATCGCACGTACAGCAGTGGCTGTGAAACCACTGCCGACTGTGCCTGCGAAACACAGCGGCGATCGCCCCCCCCGAGCTCGGCGGGAATTCCGAATGTCGTCGATAGCGACGCGCGCTGTAGCCAGGGAGCCCAATGCCCGCGACACGTACACAGCATTCAACCACGACTGCGCGATACTCACATCACTGGATTGTCGTGCACAACCCATGCACGTTTGTCGTCGTGGATACTTGCGAATGCTTTGGCGTGCCTGCTCGTTTATAGCAACCGGAGGCAGCAAGACACCTCGCGACGTGTGGCCTCTTCCACAGCGGTGGACACCCACCCTAGGATGATCGACTACGCGTCTCACCGTGGACATTCGTACCACGCGGCACGCACGTGCACGATGGCATCAGACTTCACGCGGCTCGGCTCGGTGGGAAATCACGACCAGCGCCATCGTCAACCCGGCGACCGAACATCGATCAACGATCTCCCGGCCTCCAGAGCGCCAACTCCCGCACGCACGACACCCCCGAGCGCCGAGCGCTCTGCCGCGAGCCCAGCAGAGGGACGGGCCACGGCCTCGTGGCTCGCGGCTCCAGCATCCCGCACGGCAAGGAGCGCGACGCGAGGGTGGCTCAACGCAGCCGCAGAGAAGAGATCGGGGGGCGACCCCGCGGGGTGCACACGCACTCGCGCGTTCCTTACCCCGCGCTGCGACCCCACGCCCTCCATTCTGCACGTACGTATGTGTGTGTGTGGTGAACTTCTTTCGCACCGTATTTACACAACAGTGCTAATCGGAGGTGCGGGGGAAGGACAACAAATGATGGGTCTCTGTGTGAGTCCATGGTTCTCCGCGTGAGTCTATTGGTCGCTGTGTGAGTCTATGTATGTATGTATGTTGAACGTGTTTCCTACAGTACCGTGGCGACCACGGTGGCCACGTTCGAAACCAGTTGAGATCACTGCTCCGATATGCGATATATTTGGGGTACTTCTGTGCCAATCGAGGAACGGCTCCGTGCGTTTGATGCTAAGCCATCTATCCACTCACTAAACTGCTGACCCCACCAACCCACTCACTTGCCAAAATCCCTTACCGAATCACCTACACACATGCTCGCCTGCCTACCCACCTATTCGCTAGCCCACGAACTCAGCAACCTGCTTACGCACCCACTGAAAAATAAAAAAAATGGGAAAAGGCTATGGAGCGTCATGAGGGTGACCATCAGACGGTCCGTGGTGCCCGGCACTGAAAACTCTGAGAAGAGGAGAGCCCAACGGGGCATTGGCAACGGGGAGCGTGGCTTGACGAGTCAGAACCGAGATACGCAATTGGGACGAAGAGAGTGACGAAGAGTGACGAAGAGAGTGATGATAATTGTGACAGTGATGGGTGCAATGAGTGGAGTTTCCAGAAGGAGTGGGGGTTGGGGGTTAGAGGTCAAAGTCAGTCGGGTGTGCCCATGGCAAAGCCCCAACTCAGCCCGCTGACCACCTGACATTTGTAGCTACATTTGTTTTTGTATTCACGTGAGAAAAAATGTAAAACTTTCACAGATGTCCGACTTGGCTTAATAATTTGTATCTGTCACTCGAGCTTTTCCGAATCGTTCGACTCCACGAACCCCTCCGAATGTTGCGCGTGGTCAGGTCAATAACCGCTCCGCTATTTTTTTTACAAATCAACGACGCACGCGGCTTAATTTGTGAGTCACCACAGAAATGATCGGCGATGCCCACCCCCCTGCTGCTCCGGGAGAGGCTTCAGCCGCCCACGATGCGGTCATTACATGCATCCTGAACCCGGCTTAACGAGGGCTCAATCAATCGTGCCGTGGGGCCACGTGGTGTGCGCCCGTTCGCTCGGCTTAAAAATAATAACAAACGCCTCGATGTCATTTGGTTACCGTTCGCGGGGGGTTGGGGCAGCTCGCTCGCGCGTCGCGTTGTCGCGTTGTCGTCCGCAGGACATTGACAACGGGGGCGCTTTTGGTGAGAACAGAAGGTGTACGCCTAAAATCACGGCCCCTTCCAATGGAGCTTTTCACGTCGCGGTGGTGAATTCTCCATCGCGGTGGTGAGTTCACCATCGCGGTGGTGAGTTCTCCACCGCAGTGGTGAGTTCTCCATCGCGGTGGTGAGTTCACTCCACCGCGATAGAGAACTCACCACGGTGATGAGTTCTCCACCGCGGTGGTGAGTTCTCTCCATCGCGGTGGTGAGTTCTCCATCGCGGTGGTGAGTTCTCTCCACCGTGGTGGTGAGTTCTCTCCATCGCGGTGGTGAGTTCACCATCGCGGTGGTGAGTTCTCTCCACCGTGGTGGTGAGTTCACTCCATCGCGGTGGTGAGTTCTCCACCGCGGTGGTGAGTTCTCTCCATCGCGGTGGTGAGTTCTCCATCGTGGTGGTGAGTTCACCATCGCGGTGGTGAGTTCTCTCCATCGTGGTGGTGAGTTTACCATCGCGGTGGTGAGTTCTCCATCGCGGTGGTGAATTCTCCATCGCGGTGGTGAGTTCTCCATCGTGGTGGTGAGTTCTCTCCATCGCGGTGGTGAGTTCACCATCGTGGTGGTGAGTTCTCCATCGTGGTGGTGAGTTCTCTCCACCGCGGTGGTGAGTTCTCTCCACCGCGGTGGTGAGTTCTCCATCGCGGTGGTGAGTTCACCATCGCGGTGGTGAGTTCTCTCCATCGCGGTGGTGAGTTCTCCATCGTGGTGGTGAGTTCTCCATCGCGGTGGTGAGTTCTCCATCGCGGTGGTGAGTTCTCTCCATCGTGGTGGTGAGTTTTCTCCATCGCAGTGGTGAGTTCTCCATCGCGGTGGTGAGTTCTCACCATCGTGGTGGTGAGTTCACCATCGCGGTGGTGAGTTCACCATCGTGGTGGTGAATTATCTCCACCGCGGAGCTTTTCACGTCGCGGTGGTGAATTCTCCATCGCGGTGGTGAGTTCACCATCGCGGTGGTGAGTTCTCCACCGCAGTGGTGAGTTCTCCATCGCGGTGGTGAGTTCACTCCACCGCGATAGAGAACTCACCACGGTGATGAGTTCTCCACCGCGGTGGTGAGTTCTCTCCACCGTGGTGGTGAGTTCTCTCCATCGCGGTGGTGAGTTCACCATCGCGGTGGTGAGTTCACCATCGCGGTGGTGAGTTCTCTCCACCGTGGTGGTGAGTTCACTCCATCGCGGTGGTGAGTTCTCCACCGCGGTGGTGAGTTCTCTCCATCGCGGTGGTGAGTTCTCCATCGTGGTGGTGAGTTCACCATCGCGGTGGTGAGTTCTCTCCATCGTGGTGGTGAGTTCACCATCGCGGTGGTGAGTTCTCCATCGCGGTGGTGAATTCTCCATCGCGGTGGTGAGTTCTCCATCGTGGTGGTGAGTTCTCTCCATCGCGGTGGTGAGTTCACCATCGTGGTGGTGAGTTCTCCATCGTGGTGGTGAGTTCTCTCCACCGCGGTGGTGAGTTCTCCATCGCGGTGGTGAGTTCACCATCGCGGTGGTGAGTTATCTCCATCGCGGTGGTGAGTTCTCCATCGTGGTGGTGAGTTCTCCATCGCGGTGGTGAGTTCTCCATCGCGGTGGTGAGTTCTCTCCATCGTGGTGGTGAGTTTTCTCCATCGCAGTGGTGAGTTCTCCATCGCGGTGGTGAGTTCTCACCATCGTGGTGGTGAGTTCACCATCGCGGTGGTGAGTTCACCATCGTGGTGGTGAATTATCTCCACCGCGGTGGTGAGTTCTCCATCGCGGTGGTGAGTTCTCTCCATCGCTATCTGGCAGGTAGAAACTTCTGGATCCGCCTCCATCTCAATGTGCCCCCCGCCCCCCCACTGCGTGAAGGCGCCACGGCCCCCCCACCTCGCTCCCCGCCCCCAAGACCATAATTAAAGTGAGGCCTCAGAAATGGCGAAGTGTGAACGTCGGAGGCCCTGCCTGAGGCTCGGTCGCCTCAATTGAGGAGAAGGAGGATGAGGAGGAGGCTCGCGTGGCTGTAATGTCCGGGTGTTGAGCCTCCTCCGTCACCCCCACGCGGTTGATGCGGTTCCACGTGCGCTGCATCAGACGGGCGACCACGCACTTAACATCAACGCCCGATGATGTTTCTGAGGATGGATCGATGATGACGACGATGATGATGATGGAAACAGAAGACAAACGACACTCACCCAACGCCGCTCTCCGCCGCCTCATTCCCACAATCACAATTCACAAAGTCGCCTCCATCCCGGTCGCACACGCTCGCCTGCCTGCCCTCCCTCTCTCCCTCCTATATCGGAATTAGCCTCTGGGGATTGGCCAAACACCCACAAATATGTGCACAGTTCGGACGGAGGGAAATCAATGGGATCCGAAATGGTGCGCGATCGGCCGGGACCCCTTGCCATAATTACATCATATTTCACGGGAGGGGCAGCGTCTCTAATGGACTCCATCAAGGTGGGGGTTGACGCCACATTAACCCACCCACCGTTCCCCACCCCTTCCTCTCCGTGATCAATAACACTTTAGTCTTTAGCCCGGGTTTAGAATCGGCCAATTTGAAGAGGGAGGGCAAGTGGAGAGAGAGAACGGGGGGGGGGGGGGGGGGGGGCGTGGGCCATAAAAACCAAGAGCGCGTGCCAAATGGAGCGGTGAAAGTTGAGCCGCCCCACAACCCCCGGGGGGTGATGGTCAAGTTGACCCGGCCGTCGCTTCCGCGAGTCTTTATTTCGTGGGCGATAAACATTCAAAGGTATCCCCTTCATTAACTGAACGTGCCGGCCCCACGCAGCCATGATAATGATTATTACGATTATTATGTGATCTGAGATCTTGCGTCGGCCACGCAAATGTTCTGACCAAATGCGTCGCTCGTAAAAATAAGTCATATTTAAAACACTTTGTTTAAACACGCTTTTATGAAATGTACTAGTAATGGAAGAACTCCACGACTCCAGAAAGTGACCCCGAAGCTTGCCATAACGTAAGGGACCGTGGCCAATTACAGCCAACGTCAGTTCGACCGTGGACAATTAGACCCAAGCCGAAACATAACATATACAAAATAATGTTTAAAAATATCTAATTAATTTTTTATGATGGAATATAGTATTGTCATCACTATGACATAAGTATACCAAGTTTGCAGTCGATACCACATTGGAAAGTGGGTTAAAATAGAGTTACAAGATTTGATGATACAACAACAACGACGACAACGACGACAACAGAGTTAAATGAAAGCGTGTAAAAAAGATTCCACCGGGCAACACAGGCAGACGGACAGAGAGCTTGATTGTCGCCGTGCCGAGGCAAAGCATTGAAACGACGCGCCCGGTTTTAGCAAAGAGATACCGCAACCGGTGCCATTTCGACGATTCGATATTTTCTAACTGCTGTCCGTTGTTGCCTGTTGAGGCGACACTTGACGGGGAGTGCCGAGACTTCGAGGAAAGCTCTAGAACATCGCAGGCAAGTTAAAACCGCTGCAGTGAGACGTCACCGCACACGCTGTGCGAGCGATCTGCTGCTCGAATGGCCACTCAGGCGGTATTCGTTGCCCGTTATCAGTCCGGATTCATTGGTGGAAATTCCACATTCCTTAGGCGGGGGGCGAGTTTCCCCAAAAAGGCAACCATTGTTGAGTTTCTTGCAAAGTTGGTACTGATTTTATCGACCGCGGAGGGATGATGGGCTGAGTCAACCAGCAGCCAGACATTTTATCCACGGGAATGGAAACAGACTGTTCCCTGCAGAGTGTAATTATGCATACAATTAAATGATGCGCAAAAATATCCTGAAAAATCACTGAAAGCCAAATTATGTCAGCACCAAGATCCACGTCACTTACCACTCACTCACCACTTCACTCACCACGTTACTCACCATTCACTCACCACGTCACTCGCCACTTACCACGTCACTCACCACTCACTCACCACGTCGCTTATCACTCAACACGTTACTCAACACTCACTCACCACGTCACTCACCACTCAATCACCACTCACTCACCACGTTACTCACCACTCAATCACCACTCACGATCCACGTCAGTGACCACTCACCACGTCACTTACACACCACGTCACTAATCACTCACCACGTTACTCACCACTCACCACGTTACTCACCACGTCGCTCACTTTTTGTTTGTTGCGGTTGCACCCGATTCAAGAGCCGAATGGCTCACAGGGCGATACCAAATAAATAAAACTGAAACACCACGTCACTCACTACTCACTCACCACTCACGATCCACGTCACTCACCACTCACGATCCACGTCACTCCCCACTCACCACGTCACTCACCACCCTTCACGAGCCCTGTCCGTGTCCCACGTGGACGCCCCGCGGGCTCCCTCTGGCGTGCGCGTGCCGCCTCTGCAGAGGGCGCCGAGTGTTGGATGAGCGGTGGCGCAGCGGTTAGCGCACTGCGCTTCGAAACCGACGACCCCAGTTCGACAGCAAATATCTGGATCTGTCCGGGTATTCTCCTAGGTCAACTCAACCTTAAATGAGTAAATGGTGCGGTGCCTAAACATCGGAACTGGGGAGACAAAGGCGGTCGGGAATGGTTCTGGCACCCACGGTCTGATAAGGCGATAAGGGGAATGTTTTACCTTTACACTAAACATTACAATTTGGATTACAATCGCTCGCATCTATCCACACTACAGATTACATTATCCTGCGTCGATCCACACTATGGATTACAATCGCTCGCGTCTATCAACACTACCAATTACAATCAATCGCGTTTATCCACACTACGGGTTACAATCGCTTGCGTCTATCCACACTACCGATTACAATCGCTCGCGTCTATCCACACTACCGATTACAATCGCTCGCGTCTATGCACACTATCGATTACAATCGCTCGCGTCTATCCACATTACGGTTTATAATCGCACGCGTCTATCCACATTGCGGTTTATAATCGCTCGCGTCTATCCACACTACCGATTACAATCGCTCGCGTCTATCCACATTACGGATTACAATCGCTTGCTTTGCAACATGGCGGCGCCCATCTGAGCAGTGCAAGGGTCTCCCCCACCGCCTCCACTGCTCCGCGCGTTCCGTTCGGCCGCGCTGCTGCCTCGCCTGGAGCCCGGTGGGGGCGGGGGGCCTCATGTCTCTGTGTCGCTGCGTGGGGTCGCGGCTGCTCCTGCAGGTGCCGCTGCGGCTCCGCGTCCCGGGCCCCCGCGCCGCGCTGCACGTCTCCTCGCCCCGGGGCGACTCCAGAGTCCAGCAGCTGCAGCGAATGCTGGCCAAGCACAGGTGGGGGGGGGGGGGGGCACAGGTGGGGGGGGGGGCAAGCACAGGTGGGGGGGGCACAGGTGGGGGGGGGGGCAAGCACAGGTGGGGGGGGGGGGGGCACAGGTGGGGGGGGGGCAAGCACAGGTGGGGGGGGCACAGGTGGGGGGGGGCAAGCACAGGTGGGGGGGGGGCAAGCACAGGTGGGGGGGGGCACAGATGGGGGGGGGGCACAGGTGGGGGGGGGGCAAGCACAGGTGGGGGGGGGGCAAGCACAGGTGGGGGGGGGGCAAGCACAGGTGGGGGGGGGCACAGGTGGGGGGGGCACAGGTGGGGGGGGCAAGCACAGGTGGGGGGGGGGCAAGCACAGGTGGGGGGGGCACAGGTGGGGGGGGGCACAGGTGGGGGGGGCACAGGTGGGGGGGGGCACAGGTGGGGGGGGCACAGGTGTGGGGGGGGCACAGGTGGGGGGGGGGGGGCACAGGTGGGGGGGGCAAGCACAGGTGGGGGGGAGGGGGGGCAAGCACAGGTGGGGGGGAGGGGGGGCAAGCACAGGTGGGGGGGAGGGGGGGCAAGCACAGGTGGGGGGGAGGGGGGGCAAGCACAGGTGGGGGGGAGGGGGGGCAAGCACAGGTGGGGGGAGGGGGGCAAGCACAGGTGGGGGGAGGGGGGCAAGCACAGGTGGGGGGGAGGGGGGGCAAGCACAGGTGGGGGGGAGGGGGGCAAGCACAGGTGGGGGGGAGGGGGGCAAGCACAGGTGGGGGGGAGGGGGGGCAAGCACAGGTGGGGGGGAGGGGGGGCAAGCACAGGTGGGGGGAGGGGGGGCAAGCACAGGTGGGGGGGGGCAAGCACAGGTGGGGGAGGGCAAGCACAGGTGGGGGGGGCAAGCACAGGTGGGGGGGGGGCAAGCACAGGTGGGGGGGGCAAGCACAGGTGGGGGGGGCAAGCACAGGTGGGGGGGCAAGCACAGGTGGGGGGGGGCAAGCACAGGTGGGGGGGAGGCAAGCACAGGTGGGGGGGAGGCAAGCACAGGTGGGGGGGAGGCAAGCACAGGTGGGGGGGGCAAGCACAGGTGGGGGGGAGGCAAGCACAGGTGGGGGGGCTGGCCAAGCACAGGTGGGGGGGGGGCACAGGTGGGGGGGAGGCACAGGTGGGGGGGGCAAGCACAGGTGGGGGGGGGGCAAGCACAGGTGGGGGGGGGGGGCAAGCACAGATTGGGGGTTTGGGGGCAAGCACAAGCGTGGGGGAGGGGGGCTGTCCCAGCCCCTGTCGAGCTGGTTTAGGACTGACCGTTCGATCCCGGTTGTTTTGTACTGTGAATTTCCAGAGCGTCACAGTTAGTTTCTCCCAGTCTGGTGACGGGTAGAGCGATACCTTCAATTGATCCTGATTGCGGTACCCCTGGGGTACCGAATAATACAAAATGGGCGAGGCAATTAAATATTTTATTCCTGGGACACTATTTTTTTCCAGGGGTGTACTTAACTTGGCGACTGGGGTACCAATCCATCCGAAATCAGTAATACTCCACGATGTCGAAATGCAGCGAGGACGATTGCGCTGAAACCCTGAACGCACCTAGTGGTGCATCGTGTGCGAGAGCCGGATTACTATGGTACCCCGCGGGGTACCGCCATAAGGTTCAGTTAACATTGAGTGATTTCGAAGTCTCACGTGACAGGGTTGTTTGTGTTATTGTTCTGATTTCCGTCTGCTTCGCCGTTGTATTTTGCGTTGCTTTTGCCATTATGGTAACCCAGCGCAACATGCAATTGAGACTCATTCTGGTCTCTTGATTTGTCACTTTGTTAAACAAAATAACTTTTAAACTTGAAGATCATACGTGAATGCATGCTAATTAAATGAGAAACACGCATATTACAGTCACCGCATTTAAATTAATCACGTCTCTCTGACACATTTTCCCATGCCATATTTTCAGAAAGAAGCACTGGTTTCAGTCGCGTTTTAAGCCGGTAAGTCAGCTCCAGAACCACCAGCACCGTTTCATCATTGTAAACCCGTCAAAATTATTTTTGCTGTGAACGTTATGACCACTCATTTATCTAGACACTTTAAATTTATACAGAAAAAACTCTACAAACATTTAGTGGCATAAAAAAAAACATTTTATATATTTTTTCATTATTACAACTAACTGGATTTATTACACAACTTGACCCAGTGAGGTCTTGTGAATGACTCCAGGAATGTAGTTGTGGACATTATATATTTGTGCCTGTTTCATAATTGAGCTTCTTCTTCTTCTTTAGTGCTGCCTAACGGCGTGTGCGACTTCACGATGATATTGGTCCCGGTCTAGCACGGCGTGTAGAGTTTGTGCTGTTGTTAATTCTAGCCATGTTTTGATATTACTGAGCCATGTCGTTTTTGGCCATCCTGGTCGTTTTTTCCCTTCGATTTTTCCTTCCAGGATTTGCTTTAATAGCTGGTATTTGTGGTCGTTTCGGGCAATGTGGCCTAGGTAGTAACACTTCCTGCTAATGATGGCCTTCAGCACTTGCCTGTCAGTGCCCATATCTTGCAGAACTTGTGTATTGGTGGTTTTGGCTGTCCATGGGATTTTCAGCATTCTTCAATACAGCCACATTTCGAAAGCTTCGAGCCTTTTTTAATTGAGCTAATGACTGGTAACTGTAAAGCAGGTAATTCCTTTTCTTAAAAACTGCATTCAAGTGAAGGTGGAGCAAAGGGGAGCACAGTAAGTAGTGTCAGGTTCATAGAAAAGGAGGAGGAGGGGATGGTGAGAACATCCGGTGCAAGGGGAGTCAGCAATGCAGACAGCCTGAGATCCAGCTGAGGGATTATTCTGTGGGGGCAGCAAAGGAAAAGGGGCAACCTCCTGCAGGAGAGGGTATGAGGAGGAGGGAAATAGAGAGAGATGAGATGGAAAGGGAGGCACACCCATGCCTGATCTTGAAAACAGTGAGGGCAATCTTATAGTTAAGCCATGATTGGTTTGGGAGCCAATGGAGGCATCTTTGGATTAGGGTGATACGTTTCCGGTGCAGGCATGAATTCTGACAGTCGTGTTCAGAATTGTACAGAGTGAGGAGGTGAGCGGTTTTTGGGAGCAAGAAGGAGTTTTACAGGGATGAGGAAAGGTTTCAGCAGCAGTTGAGCCATTGAAGTGGTGGTGGTGGTGGTGGACGTCGGATGTTCTGCACACGCTGAGCTCGGTGGCGAGTTCAGGGTTTGGAGTGATGCCGAGGCCTCGGTGATGATCGGCGTGTTCCGTGCGCCACGCAGGAGGTCTTCCAGGGGTCCCTGGACTCGGGCCCCAACTGGTTGGGAGGGACGTCGCTGGGGCCCCGCAAACGGGCCAGGGGCGAGGACAGCCTGCGTTCCCGCACGGTGAGCAGCCTGCTGATGCGCTACATCGTAGACCTGATGAGCACGTCCGAGGTGGGGCCCGAGGTGTGCCACCTGCCCATGGAGATCGTCAAGGTGAGCTGCCGAACAGGGCGACCGGCTACCACACTTGTGAACACCCAGCGACACTCCACGTTACTCCAATAGCTTCCAGTGTGGACCACGGGTGCCACGGTGGCGAGATGTTATCTGCCTCGCCTGGTATGGAGGAGGTTGTGAGTTTGATCCCGACCCTGACGCCTACTGTATATTTGGAGTTTGAATGGTCTCCCCGTGGTCGAGTGAATTTTCCTCCGTGTCCTCTAGTTTTTCCCTAATTTAGAAAAGCGCATTTAGAGTATTTGGCTGCTATAAATTTCCACATAAGCCACTTCGTTGAGCTATCATTTGTGGCTATGTCGCTTCTGAAAAAGAGCTATATAGCTCAGTGGGCCTTCCCTGGTAAAATAAAAATACATTGTAGTTTTTATAGTTTATGTTTCCCATGCCTTTGATGTTATTAGTGCAAGGGTCTCAATAAGTCTTTCGTATGGTTTTGCAAAAGCAACTGGCAAAATACTCTGTGTGTGGCGTCTGGTAATCGATTTAGTGGCATGCATTATTAATGCATACCCGTTGGAGGAATAGAGAGAGCCCTGTTGACATGAGGTCTCTGGCTGCGCGTTGATACAATGTCGCGTTGCGTGCTGTGAAAGCTCTTGCGTCTATCCACACTACAGATTACAATCACTCCCGTTTATCCATACAACGGATTGCAGTCACTCGCGTCAATCTATATTATGAATTACAATCGCTTGTCTATCCACGCTACGGTTTGCAATCACGTGCGTCTATCCACATCTCATATACAGGTGTTTTAGTTTCGTGGCATAACGCTGACGTCACAGTTGGGCGGATATAATCGGATGTCACAAGCTGCTCTCTGTCGCCCATTGAGACGTTCCCGTGCGCCGCCAGGTGAAGATAACCCCGGACTTCAGCGCGTGCCGCGTGTACTGGCGTGGCCTGGGCAGCACGGAGCAGGACGAGGGCACAGCGCAGACGCTGCAGCGCTACGCCAAGCGCCTGCGGTGAGTGTGCCACGCAGCGACAATGCAGCTGCAGCAGATCGTGCCCGTACTGCTGCAGCTGTATTAACCTCGAAGTTACGCTCCACATGCTTCACAGCGGACGTTAAAAATCCCGTGACGTCACTCATAAGAGTCGGCCGTTGCTCGCTGGCATCAAAGGCCAAATTTGCTCAATTCGAAGATTATGAAATTGGGATTACACATATTGTTATCTTCTATAGATTTATATAGCACCTTTGTCCAAGGTGCTTCACGATAAATTTAAAATTGTACAAAAGATGATAGTGGTTAAAATAAAGAGTGGGGTTACTAAAAGTGGGGATGTAGTTATGGTGACAGGACAGGTGGTAGTGGTTAGGGAGGGATTGAGGTAGTGCTCGTGATAGGGTATGGGTTGGGGTGGTGATAGGGGCAGTGATAGGGGTATGGGTAGGGGTATGGGTTGGGGTGGTGATAGGGGTAGTGATAGGGGTATGGGTAGGGGTATGGGTTGGGGTGGTGATAGGGGCAGTGATAGGGGTATGGGTAGGGGTATGGGTTGGGGTGGTGATAGGGGCAGTGATAGGGGTATGGGTATGGGTTGGGGTGGTGATAGGGGTAGTGATAGGGGTATGGGTAGGGGTATGGGTTGGGGTGGTGATAGGGGCAGTGATAGGGGTATGGGTAGGGGTATGGGTTGGGGTGGTGATAGGGGTAGTGATAAGGGTATGGGTAGGGGTATGGGTTGGGGTGGTGATAGGGGTAGTGATAGGGGTATGGGTAGGGGTATGGGTTGGGGTGGTGATAAGGGTAGTGATAGGGGTTGGGGTAGGCCTGGTCGTAGCTGGGGGGCAGGGGCAGGAAGTCGCAGGATAGGCAAGGGAGAACAGATGGGTTCTAAGCAAGTAACGGAAGATGATTGCTCCATGTGCTGCAGTGGGGAGTTGGTTTCAATGAAAGGGAGCGAGACTGGGCGCAGGGCGAGGGAGGCTGTTGTATATGTTGGGTATGAAAATTTGTTATGTTGTATGCGTGCGTGGGTGAATTATTATGTTGTATGTGTGGGTTATGAATATTCAGTGGAAATAATAATAATTAAATGAAATTTGGCCAAATGTGTAATTATCCGGAAATATGTTAATTTATGTAATTACGCACATTTTAATTATGCCAATTCGAGAGGTAATCGTATTAATTATGCGAGTGGGTGTAATTATGATAACGCAAGTCGTTATGATAACCAGACCCCGGTTCACCCCGTTATCGCTTTAACATTTACTGAGTATGTATTAGTGTGTTTATTAAGGTCACCAAGTTCAAATCTCAACGCAGAAGCAGATCTTATGCATAGATTTCAGGAAAGAATCACACAACCACTTCTGTATTGATCAATTTATTACTAATTCAACCTTAACTATGATATAGTATGCGAACTCTCAATCCCGGAACGTCAATACGGCATCAATACAGTATCATCAACGATTGTCTGATTTCACTTTGACAACGGCACATGGATCCCGCATAACGCGATGGTTCTTAGTGAGAGAGAGAGTCGTTAAAACATGCAAATATTATGCTAAGAAAACCTTAACGTTAATGAATGATTATACTCAATATTGTTCACGCAGTACCGCACTCCTTATTGATCATACGCAACCCTTATCACGTTGTTAACACCTTGGGTCACGGAACAGTTGAATATTCTGTAGAGGATGCGAGTACGTGCGGCGATTATGACTGAAAGATACTTGAAAGATTATACGGCGATAAAAAAAAAACACAATCAAAACAGTTATTATTCTTAAAGGCACCAATCTCAACAGATACATCGGCAGGTTATCTCAGAACGGCTCGGAGTAAGGGCCTGCGACGGTGCTCCTTTTCCGAAGATTGTTATCTTATACCAAGTTTACTAATTGGGGACCAGATCACCTGATAAGGATCCGGTGGGCCACCACTCCCCACGTGAGCGTGGCTCGGCGGAAGGAGGTGCCAAGAATCAGTTCGTATTGATGGATCTGTTGGGAATTTATGCGATTAAGAGTACAGTCCACTAAATATTAAAGATAAAAATTAAGAATACTCTTATAAACGACGGATGGCCACCACTCGGTCTCGTTGTGATGCCTTCCCAGCCACGGATGACTTATGGGTTCGAGTGTGTTTGAGTGGTAAGAGTTGTCTTGAATAGTCAGTGTTCGGAGTCGATTCTTTATGTCAAACAGACGCCTGGTGGTCGTGTGGTGAGGGGGCGGTGCGCGTCATACGTATCAGGCGCTCCCCTGTCACCGTGGTGAATTGGCTCGGATGGCTGTTGATACGCTGTCGCAGTTCGGAACCCGGTCGGTAGGTGGCGCCCACAACTCGCTCGTAGCGTGCAGCGCTGGATCGTCGCCAAGTCGCGACGCTCACCACCGGCGGCAGCGGAGATCTCCGGCGGCAGCAGAGATTGACGAGCTGAAGATGAGTCGAGCCGACCCGCTGGTCGCAGCTCGCTCCTGAGTCGACCCTCCCGGTCGAGCTCGCTCCTGGGTCGACCCGCTGGTCGCCCTCGCTCCTGAGTCGACTCTCTGGTCGCACTCCTGAGTGGACCCGCTCTGGTCGCACTCGTTCCTGAGTCGACCCTCCCGGTCGAGCTTCTGAGTGGACCCTCCCGTCGCACTCGTTCCTGAGTCGACCCTCCCGGTCGAGCTTCTGAGTGGACCCTCCCGTCGCACTCGTTCCTGAGTCGACCCTCCCGGTCGAGCTTCTGAGTGGACCCTCCCGTCGCACTGGTTCCAATGCTCAGGATCCTTTACTTTATGCCGAAAAATCCCCCTGGATCCCGCCCACAAGGCGGGGCTTCTTTTCGATTTTTGCTGTGTCAGGATCTGTCCGTAGGCAGGTGTGTCCATGTGTCTGTCCGTATGTCCGTGTGTCCTTGTGTGCATCACTGACGGTATATTCGTTGTCACACTCCCTCCATAAAACCCACGAGCAAACAATCAGATGTTACAAATTGCCTCGAAGTCGTCTCTCTGTCTGGGTGCAATATTATCTCTTGTCTGGCCTTCTTCATGACCCAAAACACAGACGTTACAAATCGTCTCATAGGCGTCTTTGTTCGTGTTGCACAACCTGGAGGGAGGGGCAACACTCTCTCCGACCCGGCGCACAAAGAAATGGTTAAAAAGTTTTAAGTTAACATTTGTCCCTTACTATTTCACAGTTATGATTCTGTATGTAACCTAAGGTCTGTCGTTTCCCATCGTGGTGCCCGACCCAAGTGTAGGTGTTTCCCCGAGCGTACACACACTCCTATCCCGCGCTGCGGGAATACAAAGACGGCCGGGATCTCCCTTTCTCTCCGACCCTGGGTTTAACATCGTTTTTTTTTTTTATTATGTATTATATTCGACCTGGTTGTGATTCATCCCGTTATCCTGGCTTTTCCATAAGTTTTACTTTGTCTTTTCATGCATATACTTATTACTATTAATTTATTTCCGATATCTTAGGTTAAGGGGTAAGTTTCTTGATCCTAGGAATTCGTATTCCTTGGTGCCTGGATGGTTATATAAGCGGAATATAGTTTACGGTGAATAGCGTTAACATTGATGTTATGTGCGATATGTATTGTGATGTCTTTAACTTAACTTGTTTGTCAGGGCTTTACTGACACGAAGTTGCATTCCATGGTCCGCAGTCTTTGCCCCACCCTATCTCTGCTCGCCGTTGTTGTTGCCTGCCGTTAATTCAAGGCCTCATTAATTTCCGTCCCTCCTGAGTAGGTGAGGGCGGCTGAACCTTGGAGTCAGTTCTGGTTTTTGTCTGCCTGCTTCTTCTTGTGTCCCCTGACCCCGGGAGTTATTATTCTACTTTATGGCCTGTCGAAGCCCCACTCGCTGTTGCTGGGCTGGTGTTGTTCCCGGCTTTTTGCTTACGTTTGCAGTTCGCCGTGCTCTTGATTTCCTTCCCTCTTCAACCTTATATTGACTATTCGCTCCTGTCTGGGTGCGATTCAATTTTGACTTAGGAAGGTTCTGATTGTCATATGCTTCGGGTCGAATTGTATAGAAAGTATTGAAGTATGGAAATAACATTTCATATTGACTTAATAATGGTGATGGTTCAGTAGGCGTAACTTGTGGCCTGGTTTAATTGGAGTGGGTGTGAATATCAATAACTTTAGCCTACCCTGTTGTTAAATTCCGACTTTAACGTTACTTTAATAGCAATACAGAATAATTGAGCTTTTTGTCTTAACTAGGCGAATGCGAACTTCTGGTGACCCCCGCAGCCTTGTTGTTCAGCTGGGTCTGCCTCCTTGAGAGATATACACCACTCTTATTCTCGTCTCACTGTGGTCATCCAACCTTCTGCTCTGGGAGTGTTATTCTTACTTTCAGGTCAAAGGCCCCCTCACGTTCAGACGTGCAGGGTTGTTTACATCAGCTCCCCCCCTGTGCACGTGTTCTAACTAGCTCGGAATCCCTGAACACACAATCAGTGATGATTCCTGGCTTTCTGTGGTTGTGATTTAGACAAAGGCGCCTCTGTTTCTTCCATTGCCTTTGAGTCGACACTGCCCTATTATTTGCCCATGTGCTGAGGTCATAGAATTCGTTTTGACTTCAGTAATATTAACATTCAGTATTGGATCAGCAAATGGGCAATGGTTCATTGATGTAGCTCGCAGCCTGGTCTCCAATTTGAGCGAGCGCGAGGATCGATAATTTAGCCTACTCTGTTGTTGAATTTCGAATTTTGACGTTACTTTAAAACCATGCAGGATGATTGGGCTTTTGCCTTAACTATGTCTGGCTGACACTCCCACTGTCTCTGCCGCCTGCACGGGTGACATGTGCCCGTTCATCCGGCCTTATCTTTCCTTGAAGCAAGGTTGCAAATTCTGCCATCCTAGCCCTCCTCCAGTTCATTACTTAACAACACCTGGTGTTTTGCAGTTTGCTGCGCTTGGTGTGTTTCAATCATTAAAAAAACAAGTAAAAAGATAATATATAAAAATCATCAAATATTATTAATCTCAATTATGGAAGAAGGGTTAGGATACAACATACCGCCCTTTTAAAAATGACCAGTGGTCAAATGGCCACGGGTTATTTTTAAAAAAAAATGTATACCCTTCTTCCATCATGAACCATCGATTGTCCTCAAGTTTTGCTGCTATTCCTTACAACGCGCGCGTACGTGTCACAACTTAACATGGTTATATTTGAATTGAGCAAAGAAAATTAAACAAGCGTTAAACATCGATATTGCGTTACATCGGTTCTGATACATCATGACTCCGACGAATATTCATTTTTGTTTTTGTTAAATCCTGGGAAACGCTAGGTAGCGGTTTCGAACGCATTTATGCGTTACCTTCCTCATGTTGCCTCGTTCACCACTTATCACTTCGATAATTCGATCACGGTTTTCGGGTTCGTTTTTGTAGTTTCCTCTCTGACTCTCTGTGTCGTGGGAGTGTGTGGTGAAAAATTGTGCTGCACATAACCAGAATTCGCGCACACGACCCACTTTGACACTTGGTTCGAGGCATTCGCTCTCTCTGCGATTACATGCACATTTGCCGAGTCAGTGTGTCGATTTAATTCTGTCCCTCGTAATGTTGCCCTCTTTGTTTTTACTAGTGTGTTGGATTTCAACACCATTCCCGGTACGTCATGGACATTCGTCTCCATTTTAGCACTCCGATCCACATAATTTTTGGTTTCCCTTGGATATTTTCCATTCAAAGGCTCATGCCTGCGCTCCTCAGGGCGTGTCCCTGCTGTCTGTTTTTGTACTGTCCGATCACGCTTCAATTCAACCCTGTCCTTGTATTCGATCCGCGCGTCATTTACGGGAGCACTGTCCACGTTTTTGCCCGCCCTGTCACTTGCAGCCTGCCTGTATTTCACATTGAGCGCCGGGTTTAACACCTCGGCGGGTGTGGCGCGTATGGGCTGCCCGCTCTCAATCACTGTGGATGGTTCATCACGTATTTGGACCGTATTCTGTGTTATTCCTCTATTCCCTCCTGGTATAGCCGGTGGAGGAATTGGTCGGAATTGGATCGATTGTGTTTGACCTCCCATCCTGCGATTCTCGTGAATGTTCGCATCCATACCTCCGCGGTATGTGTAACACCTTCCCGCTAGGTGGTTATCTTCCCATCTCTGTGCGTAATTTGAACCTTGCGTGTGTCGTGGGATGGGGTGTTGATATGGTTCTGCTCTGAACCTCTCCCTCCTACGATTCTCCTGCACCCTTGGCCCAGTGTTTTTCCCATTTGGGTGCCAAATTTTTCCTGGATTGTTACTTCGCCATCCCTGTGGGTAATCTTGACCTTGCGCATGTCGGGGCATGGGGTGTTGGTATGGTTCTATTCTGAACCTCCCCCTCCTGCGATTCTCCTGAATGTTCGGCTTTGTGCCGCTCTCATTCTCGTGCCAACCTCTCTCTGGGTTATTTTGCCATGTGTGCGTGCGTTTCTGCTGCTCTCTGCATGGTGGGACTGCTCGGTGATTTTTATTCCTCTCTGAGAGGCTGGGTTCCTCATCCCTCTCCCTGTGTTCTGGATCCGAATTATGATTCTTAGCTCTGTATAACCATGCCATGTACGCCTTGCTCTCTATGCGGCGTAAGGATGCGGTTTCTGGATTCAAAACCATTCTCACCCTTTCTGTAATCTCTGGGCTTAAGGATTCAAAAAACATAATTTTGAACATTTTATCCCCTTCGTGGTATTGATTCACATCGCCTGCGTAATACGCTCTTTTAAATTGGACGAGGTAGTCACGTGGATCTTGGTCCATGCCCTGGGTCATCGATTTTACAGCATAAAACCCCTCAGTGAGTGTCGAATATTCTCCAAACTTCCGAATCACTGCCAGGCTCAATTGTTTAAAATCATTTCTAACCTTGTGTGGTAGTGACTTTACCCATGGAATAGATTCTTTATGTAAGGTCCGTTTCAACAAACTCGCTTTTTCATCCCGTCTCCTCAGCCCTCTAATCATTGCCTCCTCTTCCACTGTCGCGATATGTGTGTGGATATCCATAGTCTTATTGTGGGGGTCAAAATCGGGAATTCTGACTAGAGCCTTGTCCATCAACTTAAGGGTTTTACTGGTGAACAGGTATTCCGAAAGTTGATTGCTGACAGCGTCATCATCAAACAAGTTATCATCAGGCAATCTGTCACTTTGGTCTGTGCTGTGTCTCTTGTGTTTAAGTGGTGTGCATTTTCTGTGTGCGCGCCCAGGGCCGTGTCGCTCGTGTTGCCATTTCCCTTCAGTTTTTGCCTCTGCCCTTAGTGTACCATGTCCTGGCGATTTTACTTTAACTTTTGTGCGATCAATCCCTGGACTCTGTCCACGTACCCAAGAGAGTGATTTGATGTTACTTCCATATTTATTCTGTGGCTCAACGTCTGTGAGTTTCGCTGGTGTCGCGAGCTTTGATTTCTCCTCCCTCTCGAGGGTGTGAGGACATTTCTCGTCGTTTATTAGAGACGATTTCTCTCCCGTTTCCTTTCCAAAATTTCCTTCATTCCACAATCCCTGTCTGTATGCCTGTGTGAGAAGGTATGAGTCCTGTCCTGCCTTCTCTGCAGTTTTTGCATCGTGTTTGCCTTCGTTACTTTTTATCCAGTCAATTAGTTTCCCCCAAGGTGTGTTCGTGTTATCGATACAGCTCCCTTCCCATATGTCTCTCTGACTGTACTGCTTTGTAACAGATTGGTCGGTACGTTTAAATACGAGCTCCCCGTATCCCATAACCCATTCAAATATTATTCTTAATCCTAGCATCTTAAGTATGGCAAGAGTTACCTTAATATTTCTTTTCAGAGTGCATATAAACAATTGTATCACAGGATGCGTCAGTTCAACTCGAGCAAATAATCTCAGCCCAGCTGTCTTTGTTATACTCTGCTACTCTGGTATTTCCCTTCAGAGCGCGTTTTGTTTGTATACCCCCGTTTACAATCACAAGGCAACGTTAGTTCACAACACTTTGATTAACACATCAGTGATTCGTTCCTGAATTCATGCACAAACTGTCTGCGAGAGATCCCGGAAGACGAGCCCCCATTATGTTGTATATGTTGGTTATGAAAATTTGTTATGTTGTATGCGTGCGTGGGTGAATTATTATGTTGTACGTGTGGGTTATGAATATTCAGTGGAAATAATAATAATTAATGAAATTTGGCCAAATGTGTAATTATCCGGAAATATGTTAATTATGTAATTACGCACATTTTAATTATGCCAATTCGAGAGGTAATCGTATTAATTATGCGAGTGGGTGTAATTATGATAACGCAAGTCGTTATGATAACCAGACCCCGGTTCACCCCGTTATCGCTTTAACATTTACTGAGTATGTATTAGTGTGTTTATTAAGGTCACCAAGTTCAAATCTCAACGCAGAAGCAGATCTTATGCATAGATTTCAGGAAAGAATCACACAACCACTTCTGTATTGATCAATTTATTACTAATTCAACCTTAACTATGATATAGTATGCGAACTCTCAATCCCGGAACGTCAATACGGCATCAATACAGTATCATCAACGATTGTCTGATTTCACTTTGACAACTGCACATGGATCCCGCATAACGCGATGGTTGTTAGTGAGAGAGAGAGTCGTTAAAACATGCAAATACTATGCTAAGAAAACCTTAACGTTAATGAATGATTATACTCAATATTGTTCACGCAGTACCGCACTCCTTATTGATCATACGCAACCCTTATCACGTTGTTAACACCTTGGGTCACGGGACAGTTGAATATTCTGTAGAGGATGCGAGTACGTGCGGCGATTATGACTGAAGGATACTTGAAAGATTATACGGTGAAAAAAAAAACACAATCAAAACAGTTACTATTCTTAAAGGCACCAATCTCAACAGATACATCGGCAGGTTATCTGACAGCAGAACGGCTCGGAGTAAGGGCCTGCGACGGTGCTCCTTTTCCGAAGATCGTTATCTTATACCAAGTTTACTAATTGGGGACCAGATCACCTGATAAGGATCCGGTGGGCCACCACTCCCCACGTGAGCGTGGCTCGGCGGAAGGAGGTGCCAAGAATCAGTTCGTATTGATGGATCTGTTGGGAATTTATGCGATTAAGAGTACAGCCCACTAAATATTAAAGATAAAAATTAAGAATACTCTTATACGACGGATGGCCACCACTCGGTCTCGTTGTGATGCCTTCCCAGCCACGGATGACTTATGGGTTCGAGTGTGTTTGAGTGGTAAGAGTTGTCTTGAATAGTCAGTGTTCGGAGTCGATTCTTTATGTCAAACAGACGCCTGGTGGTCGTGTGGTGAGGGGGCGGTGCGCGTCATACGTATCAGGCGCTCTCCTGTCACCGTGGTGAATTGGCTCGGATGGCTGTTGATACGCTGTCGCAGTTCGGAACCCGGTCGGTAGGTGGCGCCCACAACTCGCTCGTAGCGTGCAGCGTTGGATCGTCGCCAAGTCGCGACGCTCACCACCGGCGGCAGCGGAGATCTCCGGCGGCAGCAGAGATTGACGAGCTGAAGATGAGTCGAGCCGACCCACTGGTCGCAGCTCGCTCCTGAGTCGACCCTCCCGGTCGAGCTCGCTCCTGGGTCGACCCGCTGGTCGCCCTCGCTCCTGAGTCGACTCTCTGGTCGCACTCCTGAGTGGACCCGCTCTGGTCGCACTCGTTCCTGAGTCGACCCTCCCGGTCGAGCTTCTGAGTGGACCCTCCCGTCGCACTGGTTTCCAATGTTCAGGATCCGTTCCTTTATGCTGAAAAATCCCCCTGGATCCCGCCCACAAGGCGGGGCTTCCGATTTTTGCTGTGTCAGGATCTGTCCGTAGGCAGGTGTGTCCATGTGTGTGTCCGTATGTCCTTGTGTGCATCACTGACGGTATATTCCGTTGTCAACTCCCTCCATAAAACCCACGAGCAAACAACCAGATGTTACAAATTGTCTCGAAGTCGTCTCTCTGTCTGGGTGCAATTTATCTCTTGTCTGGCCTTCTTCATGAACCCAAAACACAGACGTTACAAATCGTCTCATAGGCGTCTTTGTTCGTGTTGCACAACCTGGAGGGAGGGGCAACACTCTCTCCGACCCGGCGCACAAAGAAATGGTTAAAAGTTTTAAGTTAACATTTGTCCCTTACTATTTCACAGTTATGATTCTGTATGTAACCTAAGGTCTGTCGTTTCCCATCGTGGTTCCCGACCCAAGTGTAGGTGTTTCCCCGAGCGTACACACACTCCTATCCCGCGCTGCGGGGATACAAAGACGGCCGGGATCTCCCTTTCTCTCCGACCCTGGGTTTAACATTGTTTTTTTTTTTATTATGTATTTATATTCGACCTGGTGGTGATTCATCCCGTTATCCTGGCTTTTCCATAAGTTTTACTTTTGTCTTTTCATGCATATACTTATTACTATTAATTTATTTCCGATATCTTAGGTTAAGGGGTAAGTTTCTTGATCCTAGGAATTCGTATTCCTTGGTGCCTGGATGGTTATATAAGCGGAATATAGTTTACGGTGAATAGCGTTAACATTGATGTTATGTGCGATATTATGTATTGTGATGTCTTTAACTTAACTTGTTTGTCAGGGCTTTACTGACACGAAGTTGCATTCCATAGCCCGCAGTCTTTGCCCCACCCTATCTCTGCTCGCCGTTGTTGTTGCCTGCCGTTAATTCAAGGCCTCATTAATTTCCGTCACCCCTGAGTAGGTGAGGGCGGTTGAACCTTGGAGTCAGTTCTGGTTTTTGTCTGCCTGCTTCTTCTTGTGTCCCCTGACCCCGGGAGTTATTATTCTACTTTATGGCCTGTCGAAGCCCCACTCGCTGTTGCTGGGCTGGTGTTGTTCCCGGCTTTTGCTTACGTTTGCAGTTCGCCGTGCTCTTGATTTCCTTCCCTCTTCAACCTTATATTGACTATTCGCTCCTGTCTGGGTGCGATTCAATTTTGACTTAGGAAGGTTCTGATTGTCATATGCTTCGGGTCGAATTGTATAGAAAGTATTGAAGTATGGAAATAACATTTCATATTGACTTAATAATGGTGATGGTTCAGTAGGCGTAACTTGTGGCCTGGTTTAATTGGAGTGGGTGTGAATATCGATAACTTTAGCCTACCCTGTTGTTAAATTCCGACTTTAACGTTACTTTAATAGCAATACAGAATAATTGAGCTTTTTGTCTTAACTAGGCGAATGCGAACTTCTGGTGACCCCGCAGCCTTGTTGTTCAGCTGGGTCTGCCTCCTTGAGAGATATACACCACTCTTATTCTCGTCTCACTGTGGTCATCCAACCTTCTGCTCTGGGAGTGTTATTCTTACTTTCAGGTCAAAGGCCCCCTCACGTTCAGACGTGCAGGGTTGTTTACATCAGCTCCCCCCCTGTGCACGTGTTCTAACTAGCTCGGAATCCCTGAACACACAATCAGTGATGATTCCTGGCTTTCTGTGGTTGTGATTTAGACAAAGGCGCCTCTGTTTCTTCCATTGCCTTTGAGTCGACACTGCCCTATTATTTGCCCATGTGCTGAGGTCATAGAATTCGTTTTGACTTCAGTAATATTAACATTCAGTATTGGATTAGCAAATGGGCAATGGTTCATTTATGTAGCTCGCAGCCTGGTCTCCAATTTGAGCGAGCGCGAGGATCGGTAATTTAGCCTACTCTGTTGTTGAATTTCGAATTTTGACGTTACTTTAAAACCATGCAGGATGGTTGGGCTTTTTGCCTTAACTATGTCTGGCTGACACTCCCACTGTCTCTGCCGCCTGCACGGGTGACATGTGCCCGTTCATCAGGCCTTATCTTCCCTTGAAGCAACGTTGTAAATTCTGCCATCCTAGCCCTCCTCCGGTTCATTACTTAACAACACCTGGTGTTTTGCAGTTTGCTGCGCTTGGTGTGTTTCACTCATTAAAAAACAAGTAAAAAGATAATATATAAAAATCATCAAATATTATTAATCTCAATTATGGAAGAAGGGTTAGGATACAACAAGGCACACAAAGGGACTGTGGAGACTGGGAGCATAGAGGACGGGACAGGACAGAGTACTAAGAGATGAGAGACGCGAGATAATATGGGGCAAGACCATGGAGAGATTTTTAGACTAAAAGTGAGAAATGTAAACGGGCAGCGATAGTCGACAGAGAGCCAGTGGAGTTGGACAAGGAGAGCAGAAGTGTGGGAGTAGTGGGGCGACGTTAAAAATGATCTGGGCTGAGGCATTTGAGTGAAGGCGGAGACAGGACCGCCAAGAAGAGAGTTGCCATCGTCAAGGTGAGTGAACACGAGGGAGTGAACCAGGAGATTAGCAGCAGAGAATAAGATGAGGGGACGGGTTTTTCCGAATATTGAACAGGTTGAGAGCAGCAGGTGTGGCTCGTAGCAGAGATGCGGGTGGAGAGAGAGGAGTTGGAGATGACCCTGAGGTTGCGAGCAGGAGACACGAAGAGTGAGGGAGAAGGGAGGGAATGAGATAGTAGGACAGGGTGGAGGGGAGAAGGGATGAAAATGATTTCAGTGATAGAAGGATTAATGCAGAGGAAGTGGCGTGACATCCAGGATGTGGTTAAGCAGTTGGCAATGCGGGAGGAAAGGTCAGGGGTAAAGGAGGGAAAGGAAAATAAAATCTGGGTGTCGTCGGTGAATAAGTTATCGGGTAAGATATAGAGGGAGAATAGCAAACGGCCTAGGACAGATCCTTGGGGTAGACACCAACCGTGACGGGGGAGGGGAGGGGAGGTTGAGTGGTTGAAAGCAACAGACGAAGAGCGTGAAGAGAGATAAGAGTGGAGCCAGGAGAGGGGTGTGCTGGAGATACCGTGACTCGAGAGGATGGAAGGGAGTGTGGGTTGATCGACTTCCTCAAAGGCTGAGCAAAGATCCAGGAGAATGAGGATTGAGGGGAGGCTCGAATGGGCAGTTTGTTCGATGACTCTGTACAGTGAGGATGGGCAGTTTCAGTGGAATGGTAGGGGCGGAATCCAGATTGGAGTTGAGGGTAAAGAGAATTAGATGAGATGTGGCGAGTAAGGCGGGAGTGGACGACGTTATAGAAGCTTAGGAAAGGAAGGAGTGAGATTGGCCGATAGTTGGCAGGACTTGAAGTGTCGCAAGGGTGTTTTTAGAAGGGGGTTTATGATAGCTGATAGAAATTAACACATTCCTGCGGAGGGAGCTGGTAGGAACGTTGGGTTGCTCGGTCAATGGTCAGGGTCAACGGCGGCGTGGTGTATTCCGCAAATATGCCTGACTGTGAGGGCGGGCACAAGCCGGCGTGAGTAGGTTAAACGTTGAGTTTTATAAGGGCACCACGGTGTGACCAACCCCTCCCCACCCAGCCCCACCTCTCCCACCCCCCACCCAGCAGCACCCTCTCCTCCCCACCCAGCCCCTCCCTCCCCACCCGGCCCCTCCCTCCCCACCCGGCCCTTCCCTCCCCACCCAGCCCCTCCCCACCCTCCCCTCCCCACCCAGCCCCTCCCTGCACGACGGACGGACACAATAATCCCCTGTGGGCTGGTGGAACCAGTGGGTTCCTACCAGTATCACGCCCCACATATGGCATCATTTTTTGTCAAACAGGGACAGCTGCCACCGGGGCTGGCCTTGGCAATTGTTTGAGAAGAGATGTGATGCAAGTTGCTGATAGCGTATTGAGTGCTCCGAGACGCCCTGGGCGTGAAGGAGGGCCGGACTCTTTATTAAATACAAATCATTATTACCATAAAATACGGCACGTGAGAACGGCGGCAGCAGCAGCCATGCACGTCAGTCGGCAGAGCAAGTGCTCACAAGTAAAGCACGGTTGTGCAAACAAAGCACAAGCGCAGTCTCGTGCACCGCCACACGCGTCACAGCGACGGTCAGGATGGGAGCATGAAACGCAATAGCAGCAGGCAAAACAGCAAACGACAGGTCGCATGCATCTGTGTGTCATGGTTTCGTAGGCACCTGCTCATCAGCTACCAGCTCATCGGGAATGTGCCGCCGATCGTGTTCGTGCGGGACAAGGAGTACGCGGCCGTGGCAGAGGTGGGTGTCCGCACGGGGGCCACTCTTTATTTAAACACCACAGTGAAGGCTGCGGAGGGGGGGGGGCATCCTTGGGAGTCCCCCTCTCCGTTGGCTTGTACGTGACATTCCGTGTACACCGAGCACAGGTGGTGACGTGCTGATGTGACTTTGGGTCTTTTTTGCCACGAGATTGTAGCCTTTTAACATTTATGTAATTGAAGTCATTACCACCTATCGTTGTGGACAGAGCATAGCCTCAATGCTCGTACAATAAGTTTACACGCTTACGTGGTGCCTATTATTTAATGGCAACAATACAAGGGCCGCTGCAACGCGGGCGCCAGGATGTCTCTCAAATGTGGAGCTCTGCGGACCCGTGTGGTCGTTGCTTAGCCTTACTCCCCGATCCCAGTGGAGTTGCGCGAACGCAACTGCTGTGGGTGATAAAAATCGGAGGCCGTTTTACAAAACCAGAAACATCTCGGCTGCCCCCTCCGCAGGTGGAACATTTGCTGGCGTGCATTGGTGTTCACGGCGGTGAGGAATTGGAGCTGGAGGCCCCGGTGGACCCTGTTATCGCGGGGGACCCTGCCACCGCGGGCCCCGGTGACCAAGCAGAGGCGTGGGGGCCCCCCCTCCCGGCCGACGTGTTTGGGGTGGACCGCGCCGCCATGCTGCGGCAGATCGCCGGCTACAAGAAGCGCGAGCGGCCCAGCGCCGTGGCCGAGCCCGTGGGGGACGAGTGGGACCGGCTGCAGCGGCAGCAGCTGCGGAGGCTCAAGCAGAAGATGCAGGCGAAGAAGAAGGAGAGACGCGAGGACGACGACGACGTCACGCCCGCCGCGTACCTGGCCCAGCGGCTCCAACGCGACGAGGCGATGCGCAGGCGGCAGCAGGCCGAGTGGCACAGCGACGAGCTCGAGGATGGTGACGACAGCGATTATCATGGAGTTAAAGATCGGTAGCTTCGAGACAATGGACTTGACAAATGTTCGTTTTTTATATTGAAGGATAGAATGGTGGCACTTTATGAATGTGCATTGAATGTTGTAATGCCGGCCATGTTAATGCAATTCATCGCTGTCTTCTCTTAAACATAACAAATAGGGTTTATTTACAATTTGCTTCATTACCGTGCCATATACTTAACGAGCATTATCAGCCAGCACCTTCTACATCTTAACAGAGTCGATTGGATAATTGGTCTAAATAAATGTTTTTTTATTGACCGATAGTTCAGCTTCACAGATGTCATTGTAAGCAAATAGCTTATACATAAGCACAATAGAAAAATAAACGTGCGAGGGAGTTTGTTTTCAGATTGAAAAGTAATAAGTATAACCCGTAAAAACTAAGTTTTTCACTATAAATCCTTTATATGCGTGGCGGCTAGAGTCCTCTCGTCCTCTGGCTTGAGATGCCTGCCACCTATGGGTCAGATGATTGCATTGCACCATTAAGCAATTGGTAATTAAATATATTTTTGTCCTAAAAAGTGTAAAATTTTGGAAAAAAATTTTCACGAACATTAATTGTCACGCACAACGAGTCTGGAAAATGTCAGCTCGATTGGATCATGGGAAGTGGGTTAAAAAACGGCCGAAAGATTTGCACGGTCCTAAGCAAGCAAGAGAACTTAATATAACGGATTTTAAAATGAAAAAGCATCCGTGTGCAATCACGCAGATTGTTTTTCCAAGTAAAATATGTATAAAAAGACATCCCGGAGATGCTCTTAACTTTGGCGAGTCAAGCCGCGTTCGAGTCCAAATGTAAAGGAACCGGTCACAGGGTTTCCTCGTTTAAACAAATGGAAATTATCCCAATGGTTGAACACTTTTAACGAATAAAAGATGCAAACCACCAAACAAAGTGATTATGGTGTAGACATCTCGTCTGTGTCCCAGGTTGTCCTATACAAGATTTACGGTTTCATTATTTTGGGGGAAACTTTATTTAACGGTCACTTGACTTCCGAACACACTGTTACGTGGCCACTGATAAAAGCAATCTTTTTCGCTCAATCAAAAATCTAACCAAAATATATAATGCATCATTCCGCAAGAATCCGATACGGAAGCGCAGATAATGGAGAAAAATTAAACTTAAACTGAACAGAAGAGAAAATAAATGCTTTCAATCCAGTCTTAAAAGCACAGATTTTCACAACTGACTGGACTTCAGTTGGTAGACCGTTCTAATCTGCACCTTGCTTTAGACCCCCTCGCATACTCACTCTTAGCACGGCGATATTTGCCAAAGCAGAAAATGAAACGAAAATTTAACCACCACATACATGCAACGTTTAAAAGAAAAAATGCGCCCATAAATTGCACCCATATATTCTTGGGGGAGTGGTAGTGCTGCGATCGTGCATGCACCACGCTGTGAACACAGCGACCCGAGATGGATACTGGCGACAGTTAATATCTGCACCAGTCCTGAGTCCCCCCCCCCCCACATTGACCCGTACTGCCCAGTGTGGTGAAGTATGACCAGGAAACCCCCCACGACCCACAGCGCGAAGGGGCCTTGTTTAATTATACATTGTAAACACGATTTTTGTTCCTGGGTAGTGTTATTTTCTAATTTCTTATGCCTCTAAGGTACATGGCTATTATTCCCCACAAACTTTGCTTTTGTGACCAGGGCGTTATGTGAAGGAATGACAAAAAAGCACACCACGTTTTCTCATTGAAATTAGGTAAATTTCTAAATATCACTGTCCTGGTCACAAAAGCAAAGTTTGTGGGGAATAATAGCCATGTACCTTTGCGGCATAAGAAATTGGAAAATAACACTTCATACTCAGGAACAAAAAAAAATGTTTTTGTTACAGCGTTATTCTACATTCGGCTATCTAGTTATTTTAAAATAACCACATTTTTTCGTTAAAAAAATACCCCCATAGCACTTGTTTTAAATATTTATATTTTAAATAGTTTTGATGTTTGGTGGCTCTAACTCCAGCAGCAAGCCCCATCGAATCACTGCAGTGATTTGGGGCGTTTGTGGCCCCAGCAGTAACGTGTCGTCCACTTGTTGCAGAGACTCTACGGTTCGATTGCAGTGACCACCCTGGTTAATACTGTGGGTGTAATAAAAAAAATACGCATTGCGTGCCGGCGCGTCATGGTCCAAATTTGCCAAATGAGGAAAAAAATTACCCGCAAATGACTCAATTGGAATATTACACAGCACAATCATCGCCCCCTACGTGGGAAACTTTTCGCAGTTGAAAAAGTCAAGTCTCGGGACTCTTCAATCTGGCTATATACACGCTTTAAGTTAGAAAGGAACATCAACTTTGTGGCGCGAGTTGTATCATCCAGCAACCTTGCTCAAAGTACTGGCAGCATGGCCAGTGCTCCCATTCCCCGTGCGACAGCTCATCGAATTCCGCATTCAACCACAGCCACCACCGTTGACAACGCCTCTGACAAAAAAACCAGAACAAATGTGCCACCTTCCTTATTAACCATTCTGTTGGCAGTCCCCAGAGGGTGGTGGAAATTCCACATTGCTATGGCGAGGAACATCCCCCAGCTTCAGTTCCACCACGTGGTGAGAGCCAGGCAGCGTTCATTTGAAGGCGCCTGGAGAGACGGCAGTGGGGGCCGCTGTTGGTGTCTCGTGCTCGCTCGCAGTGATGAGATCTCCGCTCTTTGCACAAATCTGGTGATCCCAATCGTGCAAAAGCCAAGCGACCTCAAAAGTAGCCTCTCTTGACGAGCAGTGAAGGAAAAGCGTGCGGAAACCCAACTGCTTGCCATGCTCACAAGTAAGTTAATATCAAATTCCACAAATGAGTGTTATTTCCGATACGCATCCTGTTACAAAAGACTTCGGTGTGGTTGGGGCAGCATCCGTGATTCAATCGCACGGGCAGTGAACGCGCGTGGTGGATAAATTACCTGCACACTTTATTAGATGGGAGTCTACGGTACCGTGGTCTGGCCCGACACCCTCTCTTCGTCCACTCATCCTCACGCCCTTAACTCTCTCAACCCCATGCGTACCCTCCTCCTATCCGACAGTTAATGTTACATTCACTTTAGCATGTTTGATCAACCTTCTGGTTTGTCAACAGTCTCAAATATCAGCGTGTCTTATGAAATGTTACATCCGCCAAGTCGAGCACAAAGCAGAAACATTTTTAAGTTACCCACCATATTCAATATAAAAAGGCCACCCATCCCCGAAACGTGAAAACCCACGGGTGAAACGTGCCAAGCTTTGTGCGAGCACCCGGCGATTCTCCCGCCTCTCCTGTGCTCGACTCTCATCAGCAGTCGCCGCGAGTCGCCCCCTCCGAACCATCGATCTCCACCTCCACGGCGACCACCTGCTGCATGGTGGTCTCCGTCTCCACGGCGACCACCTGCTGCAAGGTCCCCTCCGTCTCCACGGCGACCACCTGCTGCATGGCAGCCTCGATCTCCACGGCCTCCTGTGCCGCTTCCCCCTCCTCCCCCATCGCCTCGATGGCCACCATGTTCCCAGCTGCCATAGCCATGGCGGCGGCCTGCACGCGCTGCGCCGCGTCATCCATGGGGAATCGCGACGTGCGCAGGATGAGCACAGTCTGCTGACGCAGCGGCCGCACGTCCAGCCCCGGCTGCAGCAGCACGTGCTGCTCGCTCAGCTGCTCCTGCTGCTCGCTCAGCTGCTCCTGCTGCACCTGCACGTGGGCGACCTGCTCCTGCACGATATAGTGCTGCGTAATATGCTGCTGCTGCCGCTCGGCCATCTCCTGTCCTTCAAACTGATGCTCCTGATCAATGTGCTCCTCGTAAATGTGATGCTCCTGATCGCCGTATTCCTGCTGTGCCATCTGCTGCTGTTGGTGGATTTGCTGCTCCTGTTCGCTGAGTAGCTGCTCGGCAACCTGCTGCTCAACAAGCTGCTGCTGCTGAGCTACGTGCTGTTGGTAAATCTCGGTATTGACTATTTGCTGTCCCTGAACTACATGATGCTCCGCAACCTGCTGCCGGTGGTCTATGTGCTGCAACTGAACTATGTGCGGATGGTCAACCTGATGAGCTACAAGCTCCTGGACAATCCGCTGCTGCTGCTGCTCCTCTTCCAGGTGGGCAATCTCCTGGACCAGCAAAGCTTTCGAACGCCTTCTCTGTTGCCGTTTCGGCCGTGGGTTCGGCACCGGGGCTCCCTCTCCGTTCTCCGCCAGGAGCTGGTCCTCCTCCCCCTCCTCGAGCGGCCCCCTCTTCCGGCGCGCGGCCACCGGCTTGCCGCACGTGTGCCGCTGCAGGCCGCTGCGGTTGACGAACATGCGGCCGCAAAGCTCGCACGCGTGGAAGCGCTCCCCCGTGTGGTAGCGCAGGTGGTGGGTGAGCTGCGATGGAGTGGCGAAGCGCTTGTTGCAATGCGTGCACTGGTAGGCCGGCAAGCCGTAATTGTGACGCGCCTTGATGTGCGACCACAGCGAGTTGTTGCGGTGGAAAGCCACATCGCAGTACTGGCACTTGTAGGGCCGCACGTCCAGGTGCAGGTTCATGTGCTGGGTCAAGTTGTTTGATGACGTGAAGTTCTTTCCACAGATCTAGCGAGGAGAGGACGGGCAGGGGGAAGGACGGAGAGAACGACTCAAGACTACAAATACACAACTCCAAGCACCCCGCATACAGAGGTCTTGCGGTCAGTCGGGACTTTACGGTGCTGGAGTAAATATTTTTTTCTCGTGTCACTGCCACTGTCATTGATGCCAAGTCTGTAAATTAGAACATTTGATTGTCACGCATCTAGCAAGGTCTCTGCATATTCTATACATTTTGGCAGGCATATATAACATTTTAGTGTGCGTGCACGTGACAGTGTACACAATATCCTCAGTGTCTGTCTACTGCAGTCTCAACGATCTCACTCTCCCTTGAACAGACCACAAAAGGAACAGTCCACCGATTTAAAAGCTACTCCCTAATAAATACTGCGGTTGTATTATCCTTAAAAATATGCACCGTCTACTTCACAGACATGAAACTCGGTGAGGCCTTCCTGAACAGACGAGCACAAAATAATAAGAATGCTTTGACAAGAGCCCCAGCTATAAAGTCACTGACCTATCAAGGCTCAGGTGTCACGCCAAAGGCCAAGACAGAAGTGAGCCTGCTCCTCCATTTTCAACCCTAGACCTCACTCTAGACCAAGACGTAACATACAACGCATCCCCCGCAAAGCCTTAAGAGACTGTAGGAGCAAGCGCTGTTAGTGAACACCTACGAAGGCCAGCACGGCACAAGAGGGGGTGGGTGGCCAGCACCACGCCCGGCCGCCTTTGTCTCCCTAGTGGCGATGTTTACACACTGCAGCAGGTACTAATTTGAGGCCAAGTCAACCTAGGCGATGCCCAGGACCAGTTTGGATAATCATCACCAGTGTCGACTGTGAGTTTGAATCGAACCCGGGTCGCCGGGTTCATAGCACGGCTCCCCAAGACGTCACCCGCATCATCGCGCACACCCCTCGCCGCCGCCGCCCACCTCGCACACGTGCTTGTGCGCCTTCGTGTGGCGCTCCAGTGCCTCCTGTCCCACGCACAGTTTCTTGCACACGGTGCAGGGCAGCACCTCGAGGCCGTTGTGACCGGCCATGTGCACCACGAACTCCGTCTGGCGCGAAAACTGCAGCGCGCAAGCGCTGCATTCGAAGCAGCCGCCCGCCAGCGTGCTGGTGGTGACGCCGCAGTACTCCTCCTGCACGGTCTCCACCTTGACCAGGCGGCGCCCCAAGGAGCTGCTGCTTGGCTTGACGACGTTTTGTGGATTGTGAATGGAGTTGACGTGCTTCTGCATGGTGCCTGCGGACGAGGTGGAAGGGAGCGTCGTGATCGTTAGGAGCGCCAGCCGTGCGGTCGCCGCAGTTTTCTCTTCCGGTTCGGGATCGAGGATGCGTCGTGAAACTGTGAGCTTGTGAAATTATGAAAAGCAGAACCCTCTGAAAACAAAACGCCCACCTAAATTAAACTCAGTGTGGCATGTCCACAGGTTCGACTCCGTGTTTACCTCGTGATCACTTTGGCTAAAAGACAGTCGCTGCATCGCACGCTTTCATATGCGGTTCTGTGGCCGTCTGGAACGCTCCTTCCCCATATTAGGAAGCCATTGGAACTATGTACCTTTAAATTGAGAGTGAAAACTCATTTATTTCGAATTTATTTTTGTGTTGAGTTTGTTGTCCTTCCCCCGCACACCTCTGATTAGCATGGTTGGCTACGTACGGTGTGAAAGAAGTTCAACAAGTATACATACAAACACATTATACATACAAACACATCATACATACATACTGTCCACACGCTCGCTGGCACCGCCTGAACATGCCCCCCTCGTGGTGTTTTCTTTGCGGTTAGCCTCAGGGATGAGTTTAAAAACAAGGGGAGTGACACCTATAGGATCGCAAAATAGTTACAATAAGTCTCCGTCCCATATTTGTCCCATTTACATTAAGTATTAAACTAATTTTTTTTAAACATCCCATCAGCCATAAAGCCCTTCTGGGAGCACGTAATTGCAGCAGCATTAATTCGAAACAAGAAAACTTTGGACCAGTTTTTTTAATAGAGTGCTTCACCAGCAGGCAGGCTTGCTTGAACCAATGCTGGCGAATTGCCAGATGCTATAGACAAGAACCCGGTGTTTTAGATAAGGGTCTTAGTTCAACGCAAAACTCTAGGATTGCAGAACAATTCACTGGATCTAAGCCACCACCCCGTCGGATCTGCTACGCGTGCGGGCAGGCAGCTTGCGGACGAGGAGCCCCACGCCTTACCCTTGAGGGTGAACTTCTTCCCGCAGTATTCGCACTGGAACAAGCGCTCCCCCGTGTGCAGGCGCATGTGGCTCGGTAGATTTCCGCGGTTCGCGAATGTCTTCCCGCAGACGTTGCACTCAAACGGCTTCTCTCCTGCCGAGAGAGGACTGCCTTCAGAGATGGAGGGGGGGGGGGAGCCCTAACTTAAAGGAGGGGTGTTGGGCATGGCCAGTGTAATGCCTCAAGAAACATTTTTTCTTTTAAATAAAAAAAATGCACGCAAGTCTTGGGAAGCAATGCATTCCAAGGCATCCCCGCTGTATTCAGATGACCAGAGCAGATTACCAATAACCCCGTAGTGTTACTCCTTTGTTTCAGTTTATAATCAAAACAGCTGAAAAAAAATAATTACAACCCTATTTGCAAGCTACTGTTGAAGGCCTCACCAGATCGTATTAGTCACCGGAGGGGGGGGGGGGGGGGTTGTTTGACCATACTTCATAAAATTGGTCAGTGTCGGATGACGAACCGGGGCTGCCCAGGACCGTTTCAGATATCACTTCACCAATGATGTTAGCTGCGGCCGGGAATCGAACTCAGGTCACTGGGTTCATGGTGCACGGTGTAAACTACTACATTGCCCACTCTCTCAGCGTAGCAGTCGAGGACTGTTATTTCTAAAATAAAAAAATAAACTCAATTACGTTATTTTAAGAATCGTAATCAAAATAGTTTTAAAGTAATCATCATGATACTTTGAAAATAATAATCAAATCCAGGATTACGTTGCGTAAAACGTGTAAAACCAAATAAATTTAAAGATAAAAACCCATCCCAACCGTTAGCGCACGTTCGAGGTGTGTTCCTGCGGCAGAGGATCGCGGTTCCAATCTGGCAGGCCGACCCTGGTTAACACCGTGGGTGCAGGAGCCGTAAGGTCACCCTGGTTAACACCGTGGGTGCAGGAGCCGTAAGGTCACCCTGGTTAACACCGTGGGTGCAGGAGCCGTAAGGTCACCCTGGTTAACACCGTGGGTGCAGGAGCCGTAAGGTCACCCTGGTTAACACCGTGGGTGCAGGAGCCGTAAGGTCTCCCTGGTTAACACCGTGGGTGCAGGAGCCGTAAGGTCACCCTGGTTAACACCGTGGGTGCAGGAGCCGTAAGGTCACCCTGGTTTTTTTTGTTATTACCTGCAAATTACTAAATTGTGATGACACCCAGCAGCAACATCGCCCCTTACCGTCAAACGATTGCAGATTGTGTCGTGAAACAAAGCGGTGCCTTCCTGATGATAGCCTTGTGCTATAATAATGGTGTGAATATCAGCTGTACCAAATTATTAATATTATTAATAATGAAGGCATGAGAAGAGACATCCCAACATGGACCGGTGGTGGCTATGCACGTCTCCAATCCGGCACCGCGCAGGGTTGGCGAGTCGCACAAATACGAAACTGCCTTCCTGTGGGCGTCGAGGTGCCATATCCTGGCTTGCCAGAAGGCAATACAGGAGGTGGACTAATCCCCATCTGTTTTCATCTGTACCAAGAAATCTTTTAAAAAATCTAGTAACAACATTAACACGGCACACCTTCAGGCATCGCCCCCCCCCCACCGCACAAAGCACTGCACCCGGGCATCCCCTCTCGCGGCCATCACCGCCACCATCACCATCGCCGCCACTGTCGCTCACCAGTGTGGATACGCATGTGCGTCTTGCAGGAGTCGCTCTGCCGGAAGCGCGCGCCGCACACCGTGCAGGCGTAGGGGCGCTCCTGCGTGTGCCGCCGCCGGTGCACGGTGAGCGTGGAGCGGTTGCGGAAGCACTGGCCGCACGACTCGCAGACAAACGGCTTCTCGCCGCTGTGCTTGCGCATGTGCGTCCGCAGGTTCGTCTGGATCGTGAAACTGCGGGCGGTCGGATCGATCAGTGGCAGAGAGACACCGTCGGGAGTTCGCATTCCTCGGAAATTGCCACAGTTTTTTCGGTCAAGTTTGCCGTAGTTTTAAAACCACTCGCTTCCCGTTCATCTTTACGCGCTCTTGACATTTCTTTTTCGGATAAAATGTCAAAACTGATGCACGCCCTGACCCACAGTTGTAACAATACTCCTGGTAGCCTAAAGCCTGGGCAGCCTGCCCGGGCCACATTGTCAATCCCGGAACGGCCCAAAACCAGACTTGGCCCACCGAGCCCGGTTCCCACCGATCGCAGCGCTCTCTGCTCGATGCGTCCTCCCCACACTGGCGCATTCCGGCAGCTACGCTCCCCGTGCAAACGCTTCCCGCCGGTCACGTGGCGAACAGGCCGCACGGGGCGCACAGCACGCCCATACCTGGCGTCGCACTGGCTGCACTTGTACGGCTTTTCTCCGGTGTGCAGTCGCTGATGCTCCTTGAAGCTGTGCCTGGTGGTCATCGTCTTTCCACATGTGGTGCATTCGAATTTCATCTCCTTCTTTGCTCCTGCCAACATGGGAAACAGATTAATCGTTTCCCACCTGCCACAGGTTCAACACTTGCGATGTCAAGTTTAATCATCAACATTGTCAAAAACGTGAGGCTGCATATACAAGCCAAATAAATATATACACACACACACACACACATCAACTGTTAATTGTACGTCGGTGACATGGCCCATCGGCAGCGCTTTCGCTGCTTGTTGCAAAGGCTCGAATCCGGCGGGCAGCCCCAATTAACTCTGAAGGTGTATTAACCATACAAATACACGCAGTCTGCTTCACATTGGCCGTTAAAGATCCTGTGATGTCTCTTTGAAAAGAGTAGGCCATAGCGTCCCAGGTGCCATGGTCCAATTTGAACAAAAATACCTGCAAATTATTCAATTGGAATTACACACAGCAACACATAACCCCTTACTGCAGACGGTCTGTGAAGCATAGCGCCTTCATGATAAATTTGCGCTATAATGGTGGAAATTTCAAAAATACGACGTTTTGTATGTTAGTTATTACATCAACTAGACTTCTAGTAACATTAATTGTGCAACTATACTTGTGGTAACATATGCCATGCGGCACATAACGAGCTCATGCTCGGCGACAAATATTGCACGCGCAATCCCACGATTCACAAACAGTAATCTAGCACATGGACCGTCAACAGCTCCTTAATGCAACGTGTACACACCTCAAAAATCCAGACACAAATAAGCACTTTTCAATATAACTTGGGATGCACTAAACATGTGGCCAAACCGAATTAATCTGCGGAAATTCCCCAGACGTTCATCGTGATCAGGGCAGGCAACAAAAAAAACAAGAAACAAGGCATCTGTGGTGAGTGGCTCGGGACGTTTCCCCTGCTAACCTTGGGGTCTGCAATGAGTTCCTTTCGTTTGGCGGATTCAGTGTTTCAACTCATTTTGCTTGTAGGTTTCCATTTATACCCGGCTCCTATGAATGTGTCGTCGGTGTGCGTTAAGAGCCCGACCGGATTTTTGAAGAACATTGCTATCGGCATTTATGCCACCAATGTGCCCCAATTTTTTTAATTTATCACGAACCAAATCAAATCGATTCTTCTTCCTGTAAATGTACGTTTGGCAGTTTGTATTGCTATTTGCTAAAGGATCCGGTAGAGGGAGCTCTAATAAAAGAGCCCCTCTCGATGGTGAGTATGCAGAGCTGCTGTGTTTTCTTCGCTACAATCTGTCACTGCTTGAGTGGCAGGACGAGAGACCTGAACTCTGATGTCTGAGCACTGCCTGACTGCCAAAATAGCTTAAGTTCATCTTCTTGGTTCTTTCGATAAAGTCACGTAGAAGGGAAGTAATAAAATAATAAAAATAAAACATAAAATAATTCTCATGACGTTTCGGCTACAACGCAAGCAGCTGTCCTCAGGTGAAGAAACAGGTCTGTCGACACTGTCTTCTCGACAGACCTGTTTCTTCACCTGAGGACGGCTGCTTGCGTTGTGGCCGATACGTCGTGAGAATTATTTTATTATGTTTTATTTTTATTATTTTATTACTTCCCTTCTACGTGACTTTACCGAAAGAGCCAAGATGATTAATCCCTGCAGTCACGAAAGCTTTAAATCGAAGCTTAAGTTCAATTTGCAAGTATTTCGACAATTTATGATGAATCCGTTAAAAAGTTATTGGTGTGTACACAGCATGGACGGGTTGTGCTTTTTCTGTAGGAGTCTATTGTTTACGTATGTGATGTTCAGATTTGTGTACAATGAATTTTAGGTGTATCTTGTAATTTTAATTGTTTGTTGCGGTTGAACTCAAATCAAGAGCCGAATGGCTCACAGGGTAAATCCTAATAAATGAAACTGAAACTGTGTATTTTTTTAAATTGCTTGCTCGTTCATAGTATAATTTAAGTTAAATGTTCTCAAATCTTGAAAGTTTAATAAAATAGAAGTTTCAATTTTGCAATTTTTTCAATAAAATATCGCTCGCTATATGGGCAATCGCTGGACTAGGACTCTCCAAAATCGGTATCGGCGTCAAAGATCTGGCATCGGTCGTGCTCTAGTGTGCGTGTTTGCGTGTGCATGTGTTTTCATGAAGCATGCGTATTATGGTCCAACCCAACAAATTTTTGGGATCCATCAAATGAGACCCCCAGCCGGGTAATAATGTTGCGTCACCAGGAAGCGATTCCTTTGTGTCCAGCCATGCAAAACCGTTAGTTGGATTAAAGACCTTAGCTAACGTTGTTGTTTCGCACGCAAAAAGGCAGACGGGTTTTAAATGTCATATTCTTGTCCGAAACAAGATGGGTCCATGGCGATTCCACCCCTTCACCTATTCAACGGTGGTGAAACATTTTCCAGCTCATATCTCTTATTCTGAGAGGAGAGTGATTGAGTTGTGCACTGAACATGGCGCAGGCCATTTCGCATGCATGTATCCCGACTGGACGATCACTTGCGATTTATATTTCTGTGAGCGATTATACTGCACCACTGATCTCACGTGCCTGACTATTTGTACACAACATGTTATTGCGATTGGCCCATCCCACGCAGTCTCACCGGATAGATGAGTGTCTGTAAATTGCACAGCGGCCACACATTTGTCGGAAAAAATCTCACACTCCTAAATAACACTGCTGGCCTTAAAAGGAAAATATATAATAAAAAAAACAGGTGATGTTTAGATTCTTCTTCATAGCACATAAAATCAGTGTTATTTCCGTATGTGTCGAGTTTTTTTTTGCTAATTGTACTTGTGTACCCCTGCCAATGCAACAACAGCATCACCAACACCACGTGACTAATTTGCGGTGTGTCGTTCGGCAACGTGATGGGGGGACGCACACCCAAAGCGAGACACTTACTCTTGTAGTGAGTCTTGCGGTGAGCGCGGTGGTCGGCTGGGGTCTCGAACGTCAGCAAACACTCGGCGCAGTGTAGCCCATCGCTTTTCTGCCATCTCTTCCTGGTTACCGTGCCCTCTGCTTTCTCAGAGTCAACGCCGTCGCCAGCCTCCTCAGTTTTGGTGGTGGTGGTGCTGGTGGCGGCATTAGCCACCTTCTCCTTGGCTTTCCGGACAGGTTTGGCCTTGGATCGCTTGGCAGCCTTAACCACAACTGTGGCCGTCGTTTGCCCTGCCAGCTTCTGGATGATTTCGTTGAGACGACTGGACGACTGTTTTTGTGTCCACTTGTCCTCATCGGAGCACTGGACTTGCGCTGCACCGGCACCGCTCTCACCGACACTGTGGCTACCTTCACCACCATCAACATCGTGTTTCCCACTGGGATGTAAGTCAGTAGTGGTTGGCTCATCCTGGACTTTGCTTTTCTCCGGTTGGCCAGAATCCACCACTGCTGGGACATCATCACCGTCATTTGCACCATGACTATTTTCTACGTCAGCGTCATGGTCATCCAAGTGCCGCTCCGTGTTCGTGGCCGAGGTTGATGCTTCGGGGTCTGCGTTCGTATCGTGGCAGCTGGCAAACTTGGATTCGTCGAGATGCTCGCTCTGCGCGGCAGCCATATTCTGCTCCATCTCCACGAGAGCCTGTGCAGGCAACACATAATACGTGTAGATTTATGGACAACAAGTATTTCACAGGTATTTAAAATAATGGGAGCTACCACAGTGGTATAATGGTTAGCACATTGGACTTGGCGATATAGAGGCCGCCGTTTCAATTTTGAAAACTCATTTACTCAGAACTGCTTTTTGTGTTTATTTTTGTTGTTGTTCCTCCGCACCTCCGATTAGCAGTTGGCTACCTACAGTACGAAGACGTTCAACATACATCGAAACAATTCCATCTTCCAGGACGACACTTGAAATGGGGCAGGTTTCTTAAGTCCCCCCTCCGCCTCTGCCAACCCGGTAGTGTGGATGAGTTCACCGCAGTGAGTCGATTGGCAGGGTCGCGTGCGGTGGGACAAAGTGCGTGTACGCCCACCTCTTCCAACACGTCTGGTCAACATGGAAGAGTAGGCCAAATACCCTCGGGTTCCCTTTCGTGGAGGCCTCTCCACCAGCAGTGGTGTGAGCAAGCAATTGCAGGGCCGCACCTTTACCTTGTACTTAAGTAACATAAGGCACACTAGCTTATTGCATTGATGTGCTGCTCATCAACACAAACAAATGTCATCAAGAGGTCTCCAGATGTAAAAACATCAATCTCCTGGTATGGTTAACAATGTACACAACAGTCCTCAGGGCCCAATTCAAAGAGACGTAGGGGCCAGTCCTCCGCATCTACCGAACACCCGTGGAAGATTCGTCTCTCGCAAAGGGCGAAGACGACCAAAGACAACAGTGTCGTCGCTGTCCAACAAACTCTAAACTATTTTTATGTTACCAGGTAAGGCTGACTGAGCTATAAAACTTTTTTTCAGAAACGACCTGGCCAAAAATGACAGCTCAACGAAGTGGCTCATCACGTGGAAATATATAGCAGGCAAATACTCTAAATGCATGTTTACAAATGTGGAGGGGAAAACTGGAGGACCCAGAAAAAATTTACGCGACCACGGAGAGAACATGCAAACTCCCAAATATACAGGTGTCAGGGTCGGGATTGAACCTACATCTACATATACAGGTGTCAGGGTCGGAATCGAACCCACATCTCGCCACCGTGGCACCCCTCGTGCCGAAAACCCAGGAGGAAGCCGCAAGGTACCGGACCACATTGACGGCTACGACCTCATCGCTTACATCAACCAAGTGGAGCGTGAGATTGGCACAAACACCAGACATGACCTGGATGCCGCATTGAGAAACATGCGTGTAAAGTATTTGCCTGCGATACAATTTCACATAAGCCAGTTCGTTGAGATAACATTTGGGGCCAGGTCGATTCTGAAAAAGAGCGATATAGCTCAGTGGGCCTTACCTGATAAAATAAAAATAGATTAGTTTAACTCACAGACGGGGCATTAATGAGTGATATCCACCCCAAATGAGTGCTACTTTCCACTCAGCAAGATGGAATATGGACTACAGGTCAGACCTCTGCTTCCTCTCAAAATGATAAATGGACGAAGCCCTCTGGAAGCTTCACAAATCATCCTTGAAAGGCCTCACTGAATCTCAACGATTTTGAGGAGGGTCCTGCCAAGTTTTTTCAGGAGGGTGCGATGATGCTGTTCTGTGTATGACACCAATTGAGCAACGTGCAGGTACATTTTTTTCATTGGGATTCTTGGCCAATACCAGTTACATAGCACGTTATTTTTATCTATGGGTAGGAAAGCGAATAACCTGGAGGAAACCCATGCAGAGCATGGGGCGATCATACAAACTCCACGCATAAAAGCGCTCGAGTCAGGAATCAAACCTCGGGACTTCTTGCTGTAAGGAACAAGTGTGACCACTGCGCCACGCTGCTGACGGAGTACGCTGGCAGGACCTCACCTGACGGATGGCCTCGATGTGCCGCAGCAGGGCCGGCACCTGCAGGACCTGGGCTGCGTGCTCCAGGCCCTCCATCTCATCCTTGTCGGTCACGAGCAGCTGCGCCGTGTAGAAAAACGTCAGGATGAGCTCAAAGGCCCAGGCCTCCAAAGCCTCCACGGTGTCCCGGCCAAGTGGTGCGCTCCTCCCCCTCAATCCACCCTGCCATGGGTCCATCACCGCCACCTGCAGAATAGCGAGACGACGTATGCGTGAAGCACGAGTGAAGCGCGGGTGAAGCCCGGGATTCTTTTTACACAATTGCTGAGCACAGGCCCAAATGGGCAGCAATAAACAGCACTCTCAGAGTTGTGATGAGGGTTAAGACAAGTAACATGGGAAAAGAGACCGTGGGATATGGAGTGCAAGGGAAGAAGCATCGATAATTGTTGTGACCTGCAGTGCAGTAGTTAAACAGTGTGGATGAGACAAAACTCAAGTTAAATGGTAGAACTTTACAGCACTAACATTGCTCTAAACTACTCGATTATTAATTTTGCTTCATTTGACAAAGGCTGCAACACTGAGTAAACTAAACTGTATGTGTCCCTGCAACACTAAACAGTTTTGCTAAAAATACATTAAAAAAGGTATGTTTCTAGACAAGCAATGCGCATTCTGACAGGATCATGTGATTATCACAACAACAGATCAGGTTTTTGCGTTTTAATTTACAAATCCTCCCACCCTGCCCACCATGCGCTTTGGGCTCTGTGATGCACGAACACTTCACGTGTGTGTGGCTGTCATATTTCCTTCCTCCCTGAAGGCATTCAAACAACAGACAAATGGACGTACTGGCGGTACACGGGTGCAGCAAAACACACCAGTCCTCATAAAACAGTCGAAAATCTAAATTCGAACCAACATTCGGCTTCCAACTGCCTCGACATCACGAGAACTGATTTTGACGTACCACCCACAAGATTTTCTCACCGGGGTTGCGAATCGCGGGAAAATAAATCACTATTGTAACGAGTGTGGGGTCCGAGGGTGCCTTGGCCCCTCCTGGTGGCCAAAGCTACGAGTTGGGGCCCCCTTGACAGCCACCACGAGATATGTTTTCACTAAGTGTAAAAAGACAACAAACTTAATTAAAATGCCGTTTAAATTTATTTTTGCGAGAACGCTTTCATCATGGGACATCCTTTGCCAGTACCAAAATATGAGAATAGGTTTTTCCCCTTTTTTAATAAATAGAGCAGTTACGTAATATTGCAAAGGCACTCAGGAGCTGAAGTGGCTGCATTTTGCGAAGACGGAGCGCCCCCCTACAGCGTTAAATGTTTGAGACCATGAGCGTAATGACGCGATTGGCCAAGAGCAGCCGCAACATATAACAGCCTCGGTGCGACCGTGCGAGACAAGTCAAATATTGGGGCCCCACCCCCCGAGCTGATAATGTCATTACTACGCCACTGCCTCCACGACACCTCCTTAAAATCAGCCACGCCACTCAACTTTACCCTGCGCCTTACACGGTGCGAGTAACCTCTTCCCGCGTCACCTCCTCCATCGACGCCCTTCGCGATCACGCCGAAAAGGGTGACCCGACTCCATTCATTCGGTCTCAGAACCGAGGGACAAGACTGTCAAAACGTTTAGCACCGATGCAGGAAACATTTGTGAAACGTCAAGATGGGAGCCATTCTCGGAGGAGCAGGAATGTACCTCGCGTGAGCCAAACAGCGAGGCAAAGTAGCCCGAGGTGGCGGACAGCACGCACTTGTGAGCCGAGAAGAGGCGTCCGCCAACCAGCACCGTCACGTCACAGTGCTCGCCTGCACACACCACAGCAGAGACAAAGTTCCCCCGCATAGCCTTTAACAGACTTCTTGAGGCAAGTGATGCGAGCAAACACACGGCACAGCTGCCTTTCATTTCCCAAGGCTGATGTGTTTACACACTGCACCAGCTTGTTGTTTAAGGCTGATTTGGCTACTGTTATTGGTCATGAAGGAGAACTGAACTCAGGCCGCCAGATTAGAGCGCAGTGCGATGACCACGACACTACCACTACCCATAAACCCTAAACACGCACACACCGTCAGCACACATGTGTAAACACAGGCGTAAACAACAACAGCCACCACTAGACACAAAGTGGCAGTAATGTCACCACAGCATGTGCCAGCCTAGATGCACTTTGAGGTTATCACTTCAAGTGTGGAAGGCTCACTGCTGATAGGTTATGGGACAGACCCAGGTGTTCCGGGTTGATTAACCGAGATGACTGGCAGATGTAACACCTGTGCCCACTTTCACACCAACACGAAAGACACGCACTCGCCTATACACACACACCACCATAGACAAGCACAAACACATACTAGCACAAGCACACACACACAAATCGCTATGCAATTTCATGACGATCATGGAATTTGATCATATCTAAGGCTATTGCTGCATCATCGTCGTCAACACTACCATGAACGCCTTAAATCGTGCCGTTTGTTGCTGTTCACTTGGGTGTTTTGGGGGCCTTTGAAACTGGTAAATTGTAATTATAAAAAGGCAGATCAATTGAGTTAGAACCGTATCCTATACACGAGGCAACTGTGGGAAGAAGCTGCACCCACAGAACAGTGGTCTCCCATTTCGTGCCCAGCGCTCTCCCGCCGACCACAGGGAATTGCTTCGTAAATGGTGTGCCGCTGCGGCACACAGCACCAGGTGTGCCGCAGTTTTCTCGGAATTATAGCAGAGGAAAGAAACCCAAAGCCTCCAAACCCTCAGTCCCCCCCTCTCCATTGGTCACGGTGCGGTATGGCAGACACACAGACATGGAGGACAAAGGAAAAGCTCCCCCCGTGTAGCCTGAACAGACTTTTGGGGCAAGTACTGCGAGTGAGCAACTATGGAGGCTGTCACGGTACACACGGTGGTGGGTGGCCAGCACCATACCCCCCCCCCCCCGCCTTCGTCTCCACCGTGGCGACGTTTACACATAGCACCAGGTATTCATTTGAGGCCGAGTCGATCTAGGGGAGGCCCAGGAGCAGTTAAGATAGTCGTGAGTGGTGTTGGCTGTGAGTAGTACATGGAGGACAATAACAACAGCCGCCATTCGCCACTAAGTCGCAGTGACATCACCACGGTGCCTGTGCCAAGGCCAGATGCACTCCGAGGCCAAGTGAAGTGTCGAAGGCTTGCCGACAGGTCACGGGACATGAAGCAGATACACAGAAACCAGGAGACACATTAGCACAAATAGAGACACTGAGACTCACACAGACCTGAATACTCATACACAGAAACAGAGACACACACAGAGACACTGACTCACACAGACACAAATACACCCAAGCAGTTGGACAAAACCTGAGCACGAATATTGGTAGAGCCACTCAATTTCCTTGTTCTCGATAAGAGATTGTGAATTATCAATCGGCTTCAATGCATTCCCACCCAGGCGCCAGGTGAGTGTTCGGTGTGCTGTGAGGCTCAAACGAGCTCAAGAGTTTTTCTGGTGAATGAGAGCGGTTGAGAAGCACTGCCGTAGGGTAACCAGTTGGTGTGAAAAGTGGTCCTAACGCGAATGGTCACCATGACAAAGTTTCAATATTTTAATAATTCCTCGGGTATTTAGCCACTCGTAAAAAAAACATTATTCCCTTCCGGCGATCAATTATAAGGCAACATCCGCAGAGTACAAGCAGAATCAAGGCAGCAACATTATCCACACAGTGGCACGGGAGTTTCGTTGGCCACATGAGCACTGCTCTCTGTGCCTGGTGCACCAAATTAGGAGATGGAGGCAGTGTCGGTGCAGAACCGAGGATTGAATGAGCAGCAATGCCCAGCTGCTGACACCCCGAGGGCTTCCATCGAGCATCGCGTTCAACTCGTGTGACCTCGTACCTTGCAGCCGCTGTTGGTTAAGAGTGGCCAGCATCTCAGTGGCAAAGCAGTTGTCAGTGACGCACACTTTGCCAGCGTTTCCCTGCCTACAACACACACGGGGAGGCACAAGGATGAACAACACATTCACATGTATGTTTGTATGTAGAACTTCTTTCACACTATATGTAGTCAACCGTGCTAATTGGAGGTGCAAACACACATGCAACACAGCCACATGAACGTCACATGCACGATATTACCTACTTTGAAAAAAGTGTTTGTTTTTCCCGTCGCTTATGTTCAGCACACTTGCGCAAAAAATGGAATTTGCATATTCTCCCCATGGTCGCGTCGATTTTTCACCGGGTCCTCCGGTTTTCCCTCCACATTTATCATCAACGTGCGTTTAGAGTATTTGGCTGCAATACATTTCCACGTGATAAGC